>NC_133548.1:1535151-1838181 GCF_048773025.1 Camelus bactrianus
TGCCCACACATGGCCTCACATGCCCCCCGTTACCCCACCTGTCCAGCCTTCCTCTGCCCACAGGCTGCCACCTCCTGGGACCTTCTCAAGGAGGCACACAGGCCCAGTGGCCTCTGGTCCCCAGCCCCAGAGCCAGCTTGGTGGGCACCCTGTTCTGCGCCCAGTTTCCCTCCAGTGGCAGGAAACCACAGCGGTACTCAGAGGTCAAGCAGGCTGGGGCCCAAGTCGCTGATGTGACCAGGTGGAACACTCAGTGGGAGAGAGGCTGAGGCCCAAGAGGGGACACCCTGGCCTTCTCACCTGTGGCTCCAGGGAGCAGAGCGGGCCACCAGGCTGGGCTCAGGCCTGCCTGTGCATCCTGCGTGCCTTCCTGGGCTGGCCGTGTGGGATGCCAGGTGGGCACTAGGCACAACATCGGGTTGCCCTCTGCCCTCCGCTGCCCCTCTCCAAAGCCAGAGCTCCCCCTCGCCCCAGTTACCCCTCAGCCTGGCCACCCCGAGGCCCCCACGGCCCCTGAGGCCCTGCCCAGAGGTCCCTCCTCCACTTCCCCAGGGAACGCTTGGAGCCCTCAAGGATGCTGTGGGGTAGCCTTTCTCGGATCCCCCATCACTGCCCACAGCAAGGGCCACCAAACCCCTCGGGAGCCCGGCCCTGCTCCCCAGCACCAGCACAACTGCCTGGTCTGGGCTCATTTTCCAAGGGTTTCCTCTGCACCCCGCCGAACGGGCCTTGCTGTGCTGGGCTGGCACCCCGGCTGGCCCCCCTCCATGCCCGTCACCAAGCGGTGGGCTCCAGGGGGTCTGGGGAGAGTGTGGGGGGTGGAGGCCCTCCGGCCCCTAGAAATGACCTGCATCTGTGGTCTTGAGACCGGGGTGCGGGCGGGACCCCTCGTCTCTGTGGGGAGGGCAGGGAACCTGGCTGCAAGTGGGTTTCAGCGCAGACAGAGAGAGCAAAGGGAGACAGAAAGGGTCAGCTGATGGGGCGGGGAGAGGGCAGAAGCCCCGGGGGAAGGGGGCCGCCGCCTGGAGTGGAAGCCAGAAAGGGCCCGAAAGCATCCTGCAGAGTAAGACCCAAGGCAGAGAGCGTGGCACTGACGGGGACACACACGGCCTCTTCCGATGGAGCCACGTGCCCACGTCTGTCCCCAGACCAGCCCCCTGAACGTGCAGCCAGGACCCCCCTGCCGGCCTCCCCACCTCAGCCCTGCCGGGGGCCTTGGCATGTCCGTGCGCGGACCAGTGGTGGGTGCCCACGGGGCCAGCTGCCCATATTGCCTGGCGTGGGTGCCCCCTTGCTGCGCCGACCTGAAGCCCTTCACCTCCGTCCTCAGACCCGGAGAGAGGGCCGCCCAGCCCGCCCCAAGCTCGGAGCCCGTGGAACACACCAGCAGGGACAGTTCCCTGGGACTGGGGTTCAAGGCTGACGGCCTGTCTCCCACCGCCTTGGGTGTCCGCCTTGGCCTGAGACTCGGGCCCCTGGCCTGCCCAACCTGACCCATGCCCGGAAGCAGGGCCGCGTCCCCTGCCTCCACGGGGACGGTGGCCTCAGGTGGGCCCTGGATCGTGCGTCTTGTCACAAATCCTGTGACCACATTGGTGAATGGGACGAGCTGAGTGGGGCTGGGACTGGGGCCAGCGGGGCCCCCGGAAGTGAGAGGTGAAGCCCGGACATGGCCCCAGTCCTCTCAGGCTCTGCCCACCTGTCCCCAGATGCCGCCGCCCCGGGCCCTCCCCTGCCCTGCTCTTGTGCCCTCCGTGGTCTCACCTCTGCCCCAGTGTCTCCTGGCCCTCTTTGGCCCCTTCTGGCCAGGGTACCTCTGGGGGTGTCTTCCAGGCCGCCCTGCATGCCCTCCACAACCTAGCATGTACGTGGCCCTGGGGGGGGGCTGGGTGGAAGTCCCCTGGCGGTGCCAGGAGGCCGCAGGGCCTGGTGGGTGGGCAGAGGCTGGGGGCAGGGCCCATCGGGCCCGGGGACGCCAGCGTGGCCCCCTCGCCCTCACCCCCCGCAGTCCAGCCTCTGCCAGGTTTCTGAGGGCCATTGTTATTAATATTATTATTACAGCCGCTGCAAAAACACTGTGCTAAGCCCCGCGAGTGATTTATATAGCGTGTGGCCTTATTGATTAGGCCAACTTTCCACGGTGCTGGGGGAGGCGGCGCCCTGGCTCCGGGCATCTCTGGTCCAGGGGGGCTGCCCACCAGGCGCCTCTGGGTAGACTCTGAAGTCGCGGCCCCTCCCACCCCGCCAGAGGCTCCCTCGCTGGGGAAGAAGCAGCCCCTGGCCCTGAGAGGGCCCTGTCTGAGGGGGAGGCAGCCCCTGTGCCAGGGAGACCCTCATCTGAGGGTGGAGAGGCCGCTCTGCCTCGAGGCATGGCCGGCGTGCACTGTGCCTGCGGCCTGTGTTGAGGGGCCTGTGGAGATCCCCGCCCCGCCGCCACCGAGGGCAGCCTGGGAGCCCTGCAGGTATCTGTGCTCACCACCCCCACATGTGGGGGCTCAGCCCAGACCCCCGGCCCCTGAGCTCCTCCACACCAGCCCTTCCTCACCCACCTGATCAGAGCTCACCCACCTAGGGGAGCAGGCATTTCCTTCCCCCTCCAAGGGGAGGCCAGACCACTGCTTCAGGGCTCTGTGTTGCCCGAGGTCATGGGCCCTCGAAGCCTGCTGGCCTGGCCTCCGGCCCCGGGGTCCCCACGACACCTGCCACCGGGGCGTCGAGTCCTCAGCCGGCCGCCAAGATGAAGCCCTCACCCCCGCCCCCTCACTCCCGCCCCAGGAGGCTGCCCAGAGTCCCCCGGCCTCCCGTCCCCCGGGGCCACCTGGAGGCTCCCCAGCCCCTCAGTGTCCAGAGCCTGGAGAACCCGGGGTGCTGGGCCTTTGAGAAGCTGGGGCTCAGTGTTGAGATCTGCTGGGGAGAGTGGCGGCGGGGGGCCGGCTGCCGGGCCTGGACAGCCTCTGCTGCAGGGGAGGCCCGCGGGCATCTGTGTTCTGGGCTGGCCTCCTGGGCCAGGCAGGTGTGGATGGTGTGCGGGGTGGTTCGTCCCGCCTCCAGCTCCAGGCGGCGGGTCCCCAGCGCCCCTTGCTGAAGCTCCAGAGTGCAGGAGAAGGAGGCAGCGCTCCTCCTAAGATGAGGATGGAAGGCCGGGGTACCTCCCCGCCCCGGGCGGGGCTCCCAGGGTCTGACTCCAGCTCTGATGTCTGAGTCCACATGGCGGCAGGGCCGGGAGAAGGGCTCAGGGGTCAGGCCGCTGGCCCCTGCTGCGGTCTGCGGTACAAGTTAGGGCAAAAGAGACCCAAAGGGAGAGGGCCCCGAGGCTGGTAACTAGCCCCTCTTTCAGATGTGGGTCCTGGGGAGCTCTCCCGAGGGCTGGGGGCTTGGGGGGCTGGGGATTTCCAGCAGGGAGAGATGCAGGAGTGACACAGTGGCCTGGGGCCCGTGTGGTATGGAGCCCCACGTGCTTGGAAGGAGGCACAGAATAGGGGGTCCCCTCGGGGGTAAAGCCCAGGCCGAAGGGTCTCGGCTCGGCGGCAGGCACCTCACAAGCTCTCTGAGGGCCCTTGTCCCCCTCCACCCAGGTCGAATTGAGGGGGCCGAGGTGGGGGCCCTGCGGCTCCACATCCCAGCCCCCCGTCCCCCGGGAACAGGGCCCGAGGTGAACACGCAGGACACGAGTCCGGGATTCCCGTGGGCGCCTGTCCGTGCTGGTGGGGGAGGTAACTGCAGCTCCAGTTCTAACGCGGCTGGAACCCTCTCCACTGCCCTTTTTATGACTAATAAAAGGGACTGTAAACTCCGTATGTGTACAGAGTGCACCTATAAATGGCTCCTGGTAATAATGACATTTGCAGCAGCGACCCTCGGTGCTCCGGCAGGGCCGGAGGCGGTGGGGGAGACCACCTTGGCCCTCGCCCGGCCCACCCAGGGATGTCGCAGGCACACACCCTCTCCAGGACCGGCAGGACTGGACAAAAGGCCCCCAGGCCAGTGATACAAGAGGGACTTGGGAGGAGGAGGGAACGGCCCGCACTCGGGCCTCCCCTGGCCCAGGCATCTCGGTTGGAGATGCCGGCGGCTCCTGTGGCCAGCCTCCTGGGAAGCGGGGCAGACTGTGGGCCTTTGGCCTCTCCCCTTCATGGGGCACGGCCCCTACCTACAGGCTCGAGGTTTCCTCATCTGACTCTGGGGACCGCGTCTACCTGGAGGTGCCTCGCTCAAGGCGGCCCGCTCCGGTCCTCCTCCCAGCCCCCAGGTGCAGGCGCCATGGGCATGGGCTGGGCCACAGCCGTGTATCTCCTTAGCCAAACCCCACAGGAAAGCTGGGGAGACTAAGCCTTGTTTTGGGGGTTCCGACCTGCTCCATCTCGTCGAAGGTGCCCTGGGAGGCAATGATCACCTCTCAAGGTGAATCTCCTGTCAAGATTCCTCTGCAGACAGTAAACCAGAGAATGCCTTGTCACCAAACCCGTGCTGCGGGGCCCAGGTGTGCCACCCGGGGCGGGGCGGGGCGGGGGTCTGGAGTGCGACTCGCAGGGAGCGTTCGGCTCCCAGCTGGTTAGCCGTGTGTCAGAGCTCCCGTCCTTGTTCGACCCGCAGCAAGTACTTCCCCCTGAACACAGTTCTTGGGAATTTAGTTTATTGCCAACTTCCGGTTTTCAGGAGCATCACGGGTGGCCCCGGCCGCCGTGTGAAAGCAGGAGACTTGGCTGCGGGGAGGGGCGGGGGGCGCTGGGAGACTTTATCACCTGGCTCGGGGTTGCAGGCCTTGCCCATCGCCGGCTGGAAATGCCCCCTCACACCGGATTTCAAGATACTGTCAGACGTCGCTGGAAGCAGAGAAGGAAAGGGAACTGGCCGTCGGGAGCTGTGACCGGAGAGGGGGTACTGTCCTGCGTCTCTCGCCCCATCCGCTTCCCCCTCCACGTCCAGAGAGGGGTCTTCGGTTCAGTCCCAGCCTCCTCTCCCCCATCCAGGCCACCTGTCCTGAGTGGACCTGTTCCAAGTGCCCTGCACCCCGTGGAGACAGAGAGGAAATTGGCTTGAATCCACGAGTTCCCCACAGAGAGGAGAAGACACTGAGGTAACTGGCTTCCCGACTTCTCAGCATCCTGGGTGGCCCTGAGCATCCATGAGCCCAGGTCTGGAGATGCAGGATGGTTGTGGGGTCCCCTGGGCCACCGGTGGGCTGGGGTTCCCAAGAGTGACCTGTGGGAGTGGGCTCTGCACTCACTCCCATCATGGGAGACGTCGTGTCCCACCAGGACCCGGGCAGAGCAGCTGTCTGTGTCCCTCACACCACTCTGTCTGTCCACTCTGTCTGGGAAGAGTGTTCTGGGTCTGCACTGTCCAGCCTGGGAGAAGTAGCTCCCAGCCTCAGGAAAGCGCAGAATGAGGGGACCCCAGGGTGGGGGGCACCAAGGAACAGCCCCCCCAGGAGCTCTGGTCTGACTCTGCTGTGTCCCAGGGTCAGGGGTAGGGCGCAGGGGTGGTCTGGGGTCAGCACGGCCTTCGTCTCCCCTGTGGGTAACAGGGGATCTGCATCTGCCACAGAGATGGGGGCTCTGATGCTTGGAGGAAGAGGCAGGGTGGACACCCGCGTGGCAGGTTTCCCATCTCAGCTCCCAGCCCTTTCTTCTCCGTCTGCCACCACCCCAGCACCCGGCTCCCATCAACTCACTCCTGGGCTGTTGCAGCAGCCACACCCCCCGCTTCCCTGGCTCTGCACACAGTAGGCAACCTCCATACGGCCAGCCTCGTGGTGGCCCTGAGACAGTCCCTGAGCCCAGCCGTCCTTCCCAACTGCCAACCAGCTCTAGGTGAGGGGCATCAGCTTCTACCCCAGGGGCGGGATGGTTCCCACTCTGTCCCCTGTGTGTGAGGGGACAGCACGGTGGGGACCAGACAGAGGAGGCTACACTGCTGATCTCCTCAGCGGCTGAAGCCATCCCATTTCTGAGCCCTGCAGCCCTGCCTTGCCGGCCGCAGGTGGACAGGCCAGCCTTGTGAGAATACAGTCATTCTGCTCCATCCAGGCCCGCCCTGAGGAACGCGGCAGTTTCTGCCCAAACCCTCACCGTCCAGCAGAGCCTTCCCGTGATGCAGCGAGCGTTCCGGATCTGCGCTGTGCCACCCGGGAGGCCTCCAGGTGCTGCTCGCTTCATTTTAATCCATCACAGCGTGAGCGGCCTCATGTGTCTGGAAGTGATTCTGCTGGACAATGCAGATTCGAACCGAGCTCTTGGGGTCAGAAGTGGGGTCGGGGAGGTGGCCGCCCACTGGTGGGCCGTTGATCGGCCCCCGAGGGGCGGGTCACCAGAGAAGATGCACGATGCCCAGATAAATCCGAATTTCAGGTGAAATAATGAATGTTTCTTAGTTATGAATGTTTCTTAATATGCACCATGCAGTGTTCGGGACACTGTTGGGGACACACGTATGTGCTAAGCATTTATTTGCTCTTTGTCTGAAACTCAGATTTACCAGGGGTCCCGGACTTTTATCGGCTACTCTGGCCACCCACAAGTTGCAGGTCGGTCCTTCAGTAGCGGGACAGCGGAGTCCAGAATAATCACACGGTGGGCAGTCCGAGCAGGGCTGGGGAGGCCAGCACTGGGCCTGCTGGTGGCCCTTGAAGACAGACGAGGTCTTGACCGAGGCCCTGGAAGGCAGCGGGCCTGCAGCTCAGACTGCCCCAGGCTGACAACGTGCCCCCCAGAGTGTTCCTGGGGTCCTGCCTTCCCTCCGAGGCCCATCTCTACCCTGATTTCCATCCTCCCCATCAGACACTGGTCCTGCTGGTCCAGTCCAGACAGCCGGCTCAAGGCCAGGGTCACCCCTAGCCTCCACCCCACACAGCCACAGGGCAGCCCTGCTCAGGGGGCTGGGCCGCTGGCTGCAGGAGTGTCCTTTCTGGGCCGGACTGGTGGGCAGAGGCCCCGCTCCTCCATGGCCTCCCAAGACGCCTGGGGCAGGCAGCCTGGTTCTGGGGTGCAGCTCTGGGAAGCCCCCAGCTCAGGCCAGACTCTGATTCTGTCCCGTCTCCCTCACTGGGAGGACTGCGCCCCTCTTTGCACTTGGCCTGAGGCCCCCTCATGTGTCTGAGGGGCCCTCAGGGTGTAGGGAGCAGTCTGAGAGGGGATTTGGGGGGGCCGCGAGCTCTGAAGACGATTCCTTCTTGACTGTCTGCTTGCAGGGCCCCCGCCGGGGAAGAACGTGTGCGTGTGCGTGTGTGTGTGCAGGTGTGCGTGTGTGTGTGCAAGTGTGTGTGTGCCTGTCGTGCTCACGTGTTTTTGAGGGAGGCAAGGCCTGGGACCGGAGAGCCAGCAGGCAGAACCCAGCATCTCAGGGGCCGGGGCCGGATGAGGGCCACCCTTCCCGTGCGCAGGCCCCCATGTTCCACCATCCTAAGCCGTGGTAAGGGGACAGGGGCCTGTGTCCAGGGCCTGGCCTTGGTCCCCCTGGCTGGGGCGTGGCCCTTCTCCCCTCCTCTCCCGGGAGGCAAGGAAGCTGCAGCACTGGAAAGACGGAGGATGGTGGGCTGCATTTTTTGGGGGGCCTGACTAAGGCCGACACAGCTGGGCCTTCCCAACCTGACCTGGAGACAAGGCGGGCACTGTGAGGGTCCTCAGCACCCTGCTTCCCCATCCTGGCTTCTGGGCTCTCCCACACCGGTGGGCAGCTCGCGGGTTTGGGAGTTAAGGGCCCCCTGCGAGGCCGCCTACTTGCCTTCCCCGTGGGCTCCTGCTGCCAGCGGTGGCCTCCGTCCTGGTCTGGGACACCCCCTGCGTGTGGGCCCCGGCCTGTCTGAGGGTCCCCAGGTGATCTGCAAATGTAGATTCCGTTTGGTTCCATTTAAGAGAGGAGGGAGGGGAGAGGTTCTTCGGAAACCACCTTGCTGGCCTGGACCAAGGGTAGGAAGCGAGGGCGTCAGCCTTTCCCCCTTGAAAGCAAGTTTTCTCTTTTTATTTTTTTTTCAAGGAAAATAATTTCAGATTCTGTTTTTTCTTATGTGCCTTCCAGACAGGGACCCCTCCAAGGCCTGGGGACCCCAGGGTGGCCAGCCCTCACCTCCAGGCAGACAGGTCCCCCCAGGCTCCCAGGATCACCACTGTCCCCTACGAGGCCACCTGGGCTGTGAGCTGAGGCTGCATCTCAACACTTGCTCCCAAGGGCTGGGGAGTCCAGGGGGCTGGGTGTAGGAGCTGGCAGGTGGGGGCATGGGTGGACAAGCAGTCCCCGGGGAGGGCCTTGGAGGTGGCTCTGGGAGAGGGGCTTGCTGGGTGACCAGCCAGTGACCAGGCTGAGCAGAGACCCCAGGAGGAGGAGGGGCTCCCCTAGGCCTTCAGCTCTTCCCCAGGCCGACCCGCAGCAGACGGCTGGCCCGCCTTCCAGCCCCCTCCCCAGGCTGGGGTGTCATCCCCCTCTGCCTCCCCACCTCCAGGCCTCCCCTGTCCCTGAGATCCCCCTCTGACCTCCAGCCCCGGCTCCCCAGTGTGTGCCAGTGTCCTGGCCCCTGTGGGATGGCATAAAGGATGACAGAGGTCACAGATGTCCCCCCGCAGAAAGAATGAAACAGAAGTCTCTCTGCAGCCAGAGCATTCAGGGTCCTGGTCACGCCCGGCCCCGTCATCCAGCACGGGCTCCTCCTGGCCGCTTCCCCTGACCCGGTGTGTCCAGGGCCCTGCGAGGGTGCCTCGAAGGGCTCCATCACCCCAGGCTCCCCTCTTCAGCCAACAGGCACATTCCTGAGTGTCAGCCAAGCGGGCTGAGGGGTCCCAGGGACTCCAAGCCCCTCTGCCAGCTCTGTCCATGTCCAGGGTGGATGACAGGTCTGCCCACTCGGCCCCTGGAGACCACCCTCCCCCGAGGGAGAGGTGGGAAGCTGGCTGCTCAGGAGGGCATGGGGAGGACCGCCTGGGCAGAAAGCCTCGGCCTCCTGAGGACGACTGGTCCAGGCCGTCTGCGTGCATGGCCCCCGCCCCACCGCCCGCGCTCGCATCCCTCTGTGCCACCTGCACCGGGTCCCCTGGGCTGGAAAGAGTGCCCCGCACCTGCTCGCTGCCCAGATTCGGGTGCAAGAGGGCAGGATCTGCCCCTCCTTGCAGCGCCAGGTGGACCATCGTCTCCCAGGACAGGCACTGCCCGCTTCTTGCTGTCTGCCCTACCCCGAGCTCCTGCCACCCAGACGGGCCTGAATGACCGCATCACTCATGGGAGTCCCACCAGAGAACCCAAAGAAACGTCAGGCACCCTCACTCCCATGCCCTAACTCTTAGCTTCTCGGGGACCACATTCCCGTCCCCTGATGTCTACTGGTGGGTGGGGCCCTGTCCTCTCCTGACGGGGCTGTGCTGCGGAGCATGGGTGGGACTCCAGCAGCAGAGCCTGCACCCTGGTGGGGAGCCCCAGGCAGCTGCCGGTGTCCCCTTGACTGGCACGGAGGACAGCTGTCGCACTGGGCTGACCAGTGAGGGATGGGTGCTTGCTTGCTTGGCACCAGTGGCCATGGAGGGCTTGGTCCCTGCAGAATGCCCACTGTGTACCCACTGCAGGGGACGATCCAGGGTGCCAAGGAGAGGACAGGGTGGGACAAGGCCTTGGACTTGGACGTGGGCACTCATGGGCCAGGAGAGCTGGCCAGGATGAGGAGGACAAGGGGACAGGCTTGGAGTTGGGTCCTCGTGGGCAGGGGGCGTCCAGGGGAGGGGACAGTGAGCAGGGGCCAGAGAGAAGAGGAGGGGTGGTCAGTACTGGCTTCTGCACCCTGGGAGCTCAGAGGCGCCCATCCCCAAACCGAGGGAGGCCCGTCTTACACTGCACTTGACTGATGGGGAAACTGAGGCCCTGAGAGGGAGCTGAGTCTGCCCGAGGCCACAGAGCCAGGAGGAGTGCGCAGCAAACCTCCCGTCCCTGCGCACCTCTCTGGGAGGGCTCTGCGTGGCTTCTCTTGATGGGAGTCTCCAGGCAAATGGGCGGATGCTCTGGTTGGGCATCCCACACGCCACAGAGCCCCAGGGCCTCTCAAGCCACGGTCCCCGCTGTCCCCATGGGTGCCAGCGGAGAGGGGTGGCGGTGGCGGGGCTGGGCAAGGCCGGCGGGACGGCTCCCAGCGAGAACCTGCCAAGTGTTCCAGGAAGCACCTTTCCAAGGAGCCAAGCTGCGCAGAGCGGGCTCCCCAGCCGCTCGTCCCGGACCAAGGAAAGCAAACACGGGAAGCGGGAAGCACTTGAAAGCGAGAAACTTTAGCAAGTGAGAGCGGGCGAGGCCTTGGCCTCCAGGAGCCACGTCACACGCAAACACGGCACGGGGCCACCGCCCCCGCCGGGGGCCGCCCGCCGCCGCGTTCTTTCCACTGCCCGCAGCTGCTCCTCGCGGCCCCCCTGCCTGGCCTCTCTCCCCGGCCCAGCCCGTGCAGCCTGCCCCGTGAGGCCCCACCTTCTGCGTGGGACAAGGAAGCAGGTCCCTTCCACCCGGGGCTCCCTGGGGGGACCACAGCCTCTGCCTGCCCTCCCTGCCCGGCCCAGCCTGCCCACAGACCCCCGGCAGGGGGAGAAGGGGCTGAGACAGGCAGGGCAGCGGGTACAGGGTGATTCTGAGTGCAGGAACCTCGTGCTGGGGGCAGCCAGCCCCCTGACTGCCCAGATGTCCCTGAGGGCCACTTCAGGGCACGGCTATTTCCAGCCCCATGGCTCTGTTCTCCTCTTCCCAAAGAGGCAGGGAATGTGGGCACTGGGGACAGCTGAGACCCCAAAAAAGGCATGAGCTGCTGAGGTGACAGCAGTAAAAATGGAAGGGCAGTGGCCGTGCTCGGGTTTCCTTGCTCCCCCCGCCACCGTGTTCCCTCTGCCTTGCACGCACCCCTCACCCCCAGCTTCCAGGCCTGATAGGGGAGGGGGCCAGACAGGTTTTGTCACAACAGGTGTGGTGCACAGAACGAGGTGGGTTCCAGCGGGGCACTGGGGCCTGCACCCCTTTGCCCACAAAGCCAGTGGCTCTGTGCTGGGGTCCAAGGGGTCCCTCCATCCATAAAGCCAAGGAGACCAAGCTCCCCCTCCTCCGCACTGAGCCAGGACCACCCAACTCTTATCTGAAGGCTGGGGACCAGAGGGGGCTGGTGGGAGGGGCGTGGGCGCTGACCAGCCTGGACCTTGAGCACTTGCACCCCCTTCCCACCCCACGTCTTGTCCCCAGCAGGGGACATCCTTACGGTCCTTTCTGGCCAGCTGTTCCCTCCCATCTCCACAGGCTGCGAGTGGCAGCCCCAGCTGCTGCAGCCTGCCTGGCCCCGGCCCACTGCCAGGCGCCACTGCCAGTCCCCCTCCTGGCTCGTGGTGGGTGTGGGGCGCTCGGAGGGGCCATCGGCCTTTTTTGGGCCTGTCCACCACGGGGCACCTGAGCCTCCAAGGAGAGGCCAGTCAGCACAGCCACCCGCACGAACCCGTGGGCCACTGGACAGCGGCTATTTCGGGCCGGGTGTTGGCTTCCCCGTCCTCTGCCCAAAGAGGAAGGGAATGTGGACGTCTGCCTGACAGGCGCCGGCCGGGCGCCCCACGACACCGAGAAGGGCAGTGAGGGCCGGGCAGAGAGGCCACCTCGGGCTGCCCACCTCTCCTTTCACGCACGGTCTCAGGGGCTTCAGTCACAGTGGTTCCAGGGCCCCACCGTCACTGCCTCCCCAGACCCACATTCTTGGGAGCTGGCCCCTCTCAAGGGCGGCCGAGCAGAGGTGGTGGGCGTGTGCAGCTCCATGCTGGCCCAGTGGGCCTCAGGGCCCCCCACTGCCCCTGTGTGGCCCCGAGGCCTTTCGGGCGGCCCGCCTGGCTCTCCACGCCTGGGCAGGAAGGCTTAGCTTTGAGGCTGGGCCCACCGGGTCTCAGAGGACAACCAGAACTCCCTCCTCTGCACACTAGTGGAGCAGGGGGCTGGCGCAGGTTCAGGCCAAGATGTGGAGCATCTTAGGGAGGCGTCTCTCGGCCGGCCTGGTGTCCCGGGGAGGGGGCCACCTCCATCCTGAAGGCATGGCAGGTGACTGGCACACAGGCCCCAGCTGAGCACTCCCGCAGGATGGACGATGAACGTGACCTTCTCTGCCCTCTCCCAGGTGTCTCCTCTCCTCGTCTGCCCTCTGCTCCCAGAAAGCCGGAGCACACCCAAGCAGGCCTGCCCTCGGGCCGCTGGGAACTCAGCCCTCCCTGTGTGGCCAAGCAGCCAGTGGGCCCACTGCTGTCCAGAGCCGAGGAGGGCAGGAGTGCACGCCTCGCCCAGAGGGCAGCGGGCAGAAGCGATGGGTAGGACTATGCCAGCTCAGCCAGCGTGCTGTGAGCGCCCCGGGTGTGGGCCCTCCCTGAGGGCCGTGTCCTCCCCGAGACTCCCTGGAGTGTGCGTCCTGGGGCTGAACACACCCGAGAACACACTTGCCAGAGGCCCATTTTCCTTCCCAGGAAGTGTGCAAAATGGGCAGGGTTTGCCGAGGTGGCCAGACCGCTCTCGCCCTGGGCTCTGCCGAGCAGCCAGGAGCACAGATGCTCCAGACAGGGTACCCAGGCCCTAGCCTGCGACCCCCAAAACAGAGCCAGGCTGTCCTACCGCTTCCAGGGCGGAGCTCCCGCTGAGCCCCAGGGCTGTCCCAGCCCACGGCCCCCACCCCATCCCTAGCCATGCCTACCCGCCGCTCCCTCACCTTGGGCAATGGGGACCAGGGGCCGGCAGCCCTCCCAGCTCAGCCTGCTGCTATGGAGCGGGGTGTGGGTGGGGGCGGTAGGGGTGGCTGCACAGCCGAGCCCGAGTTCAGCTCAGCCTGCGGGTTCTGGAACTTTCTTCTGACTACGTGCCTTGAAGCTGGGACCAGAGGCCTCCCTTGCACCGGAGGCTCCTGGGGGAGTGTTGGCTGGAGTAGGGGACTTGAGAGAGTGAATTGTGGGCCTCAGAGCCAGTGCCAGGCAGGAGCGCCCGCCAGCTTGGGGAGACTCCGGATCAGGACCAGAGGTAGCTCTGCCCACAGGGAGCTTGTGGTCTCCCTGGGAGGACACTAATGCTGGAATGCTGGACCCCAAACTGGGCCTGCTGGAGCGGCACAGAACCAGCAAACGAGAGGTGTACCCCTCCTGGGGTGCCGGGCCCGGTTTGGGGTCTAGCATTGCCCCCAGGCCAGGGGCTTTGGCCAAGTGGTCTCCGTGTCTCTCAACAAGACCAGGAGAGCAGGCCGGGGTCTTGGGCAGCAAGGCTGAGGCTGGTGCCTCTGAGCCCAGAGATTTCGGTCCAGGCCAGCACATAGACAGGCTGGGGCCGCAGAGCTGGTGGCTGTGCCTCCCTGGAAGGGTGCACTGATGGTGCACCCTGGGGGCTTCAGGGTGCTCCTGGGTCCCACCTCCTTTCCCTCCTCAATTTTCCAGACCCTCCCAGGGATCCCCTCACCTCGGTGGCCCCTCTGCAGTTCGGTTAGCCAGGCGCAGTGGGAACAGATGCTGGTCCCAGTGAGGGGCCAGCAGTGCGCGCTGTGGGGAAGGGACTTTGTGGAGCCCTGACTGTTGCAAGAACTGATGGAGGGTCCCAGGGGGCCTTCAGCGGGGGGGGGGGTGCGGAGTGCAACCATGACCCCCAGTGTCCTCCTACCAGCCGCCTGCCCCAGGCAGGTGAGACCCAGACTGGGTGGGAGGCAGGCAGAGGTCAGGGTGATTGGGCCCCCAGGGGACAGGCCCCTCCCTAGGTGTCCTTCCCCAGGGTCCCAGGGAACATGGCAGCTCCGGCCTCCATCCACCTGAGTCTCCACTCCTCAGTCTGTGGGGCAGACAGTCAGGCCTGGGTCACCCCAGAATGGGGCCAGGAGAGCAGGGTGGGCATTAGCATGGGGGTCTGTCCCCACCATCCACCTGCAGGCCGTAGTCTCAGGCAGGGCCACATGGTGGCTGGCCCTCCCTTCAGCCGTGGAGCCCAGGAATGTGTGGTGTCCAGACATGTCCCCGCCAGGAAGTAGCCGCTTTGCCAAAGGTGCCCAGGCTGGAGCGTCTCCTGAAACGGTCATGGGGTTGGCAACCATGACCCCGACATGGGGTGCCCTGGCCAGGGTCCCCGAGGTGCCCCTAAGAGGCTGTGTCAATAAGGATTTGTTGAAATATCTCCGAGGGGGCCTGTGGGGGCCCTTCTGTGGCATGACTCATCTCTGGATGCTGCGGGCACCGGGGCCCTGCCAGGATTTCTTAAAGCGCCCCCCCACCCCCGCTGACACGCTGCCGAGGGCAGCGCGGGGCAGGTTTCGGGACTTTGGTTTGGATAGAGGGGCCAGGGATGCTTCTGGGGCCAAGAAGCTGGGCGGCCAGAAAGCGCTGAGGGTAGATGGTGGCAAGAGGCCTGTCCAGGGGCCGCAGGAGGCAGGCAGGAGGGGACCGAGGGGCCGCTGACTGCAGTGCCACAGCCTTAGAGTGACGAACGGTTTCCCAGGGGCAAGGTGGCCCTGCCAGGGTCTCCTCCGTCTGTGCGTTCAGTCTTGTTGCCCCTGAGGCCCACCAGGGCCCTCGCACAGGGAGGCTTTGTGGAGGCGATGATGTACGAGGTGCAGCTCCAGGTGGGGATGGTAGGTGTGGGGCTGGCATCGGGGGTCAAGGGGTGTCCCGGAGGCCCTGCCAACCTGAGGTGGGCAGCTCAGCGTCCAGCAAGATGGCAGCAGCCTGGGGGACCCGGCGAGCACGCCGGGGTCTGAGCTCAGAGGTGGGCTGTCCTGCTTGGCTCGGTGGGCCCAGCCCTGGGGTGGGGGCTCCTGGGGTCCTGCTGAGTGAGGACAAGCCGGCAGCCCCGCCTCAGCAGGCTGTGGACCCTGCCCGTGACACGTGGGACACACCCCCCGTCCCGGCTTGGTCCTGAAGCCCAGAGGACCAGGGGAGCGTGGGGAGGGGCAGAGTGCGCGGTGGCTGCTCTGTCCCTGGGGCTTCTGCACCCGCCCTGGCCTTCCCCAAGTGTACCCCACACCTGAGAAGCTTTAGGGGGTGGCCCTGGCCCCCACAACCTCGCTAGTCCTCACCCCTCAACTGCGCGCTGGGCCCACCCCACTGCCTGGAAGCCTTCACAGCACGTCCCAAAGTCTGGGGCAGACTTCACGTCTCCCAGCGCATTTCGGGGTGGAGGCTCCCCTTTGTCGACGCTCTAGGAAGCCTTCCTGGTCCCTCCGGTCCTGGGACACCCCCACGCTGGCCTCTGCCACCCAGCAGGCGCCAGAGCCCCAGAGGCCTTGGTTCCTGCTGCCGGAGCGAACCGCCCGCAGGGCCCGTCCCGGAGAAGACCCAGCTCTCTCTCGGCCAAGGCCAGCTGGGCGGGGCCCTGAGCCGCACGCACCCCGGGGGGCCGGGAGCCACGGAGGGGAGCTGTGGGTGGCAGGCCCGGCGGGGAGCCCTCTTTGTCTGGGCCTGCTGGCCTGCCTGCACGTCACACTGTGAACCCCGAGACTGCCTTGGGTACCCCCACACAAAGCCTCAGCAAGCTGGAGAGGCTCCTCTCCCCCGGGCGGGCGCTGGCTGGAGTTTGGGTCGGCTGGCCGCCTGCGTCCTTGGCTCCCTGGGACCCTGAGTTCCTGGCGGGGAGGAAGCAGGCTGGGCCGGCCTCGGAGTTGCTAGGAGTGCCCGGGCCTGCGGCTCTCTCTAATTGCTCTTTCTAAGAAATCCCTCAAAATCTTTCACGGGGAGAAAAGCCTGGAGGAGTGGGCCCAGCCTCTTCCAGGTGGCCGGTGGCGGGAGCCGGTGGCTCTGGGACGGCAGGGGTGCCATCAGCTCAGAGCCAGACCCAGAGGTGACTCTCCCCGGAGGCTGCACTCTGGCTCCGGGTACCAGGGCTCCCCAGGCCGACCCTCAGTGGGGCCCCCAAACTCCGCTCTGCTCTGGCTCCTCCTCCTCACCCCACTCTTGCTGCAGCCCCAGGCCGAGCAGGCCCGCAGGGCTGGAGCAGCATAGCCCTGGGACTCGGGCAAGAGGAAAGAGTGAGACCCAAGGGAGGCCGAGCCGCCCCACCATGGCCCCAGATGCCCTCACAGGGGGCGCTTACCCCCCAGCCTCGGGCCGGCCTGCGGGCCGCCGGAACCACGAGTGGGTCTGGGCAGAGCCACCCCCCACCGCAGCCGGTCTGGGACCACAGGCCTGGAGAGCCAGGACTCTTTCTGCCAGGGCCAGGGAAGCAGGGCAGGGGGGGCCAGGGCTGGAGCCTGGGGGAGCCCCAGGAATCTGAGAGTCACCTCCCTTGGGGTCTGCACTCCGTGTCCCTGGCCTGGGACCCCTTACACTGGTGCACGGGGCTTAAGGTCCCTGTGTGGGCTCTTCCTCCTGCTGGCCGCCCTGACATCCCTTCTACTCTCCTCCCCGCCTGCCTCCCCCTCTTCCGTCTGCAGCCGTGCTTTCCCCAAGTGCGCACTTGGCCTCCACCTCCTCAACCCAGCTGATGCCTCTCAGTGCCCCATTGCGTCTTGCTAAGGGACACCAAGGTCTCCACTACTGGCTGGCAGGGGGGCCCCACTGCTTTCTTAGCGTGTGGGAGGCTCAGCCAATGTCTCCCCACCGGCCAGTGGGGAGCCCAGCGACGGTCCAGGACTCCTGTGGGCAGACCCCAGGGTGGCCAGGGAGGGAATTAGGGGAACAGGCAGCTGGGAGGGGCTCCAAGTTCTGTCCCACTCAGGACAGCAGTGCCCACCCTCAGGTGGCAGGGGAGGCCAGGCCCATGCCTGGGTGACGCATGGAAATGCAGGAAGGGAAGCAGGGGAGAAGAGGGGTTGCTGAGGCTGGACCCAGGCTGCCAATGACGGCCACACAGGCCCTGGGGAGGGGGGAAGAGCAGCTGCCAGGGCTGGCGGGGGGTCCCCGGCCCCTACACAGAAGGACGCAGCCGAGGGCCTGGCTGGAACTTGGGCCCCAGTCCTGAGGGTGGAGGCCAGCGCTGGCCTCAACCTCACCAAGGCCCCATCTCCCTGCACCCCATTCCCTCCCAACTGGCGCCCCACCCTCCCATCAGTGTGGCCCAGCCCAGGGTGCCGGGGGCCCAGGCCGCAGGACGGCACGGGCAGCTACTTTCTCATGGAGAGGTATTTCCGACCCCAGCCGCCCGGGAGAGGCCTTCCCGGGGGCCCAGCTTCCCCTTCCTCACTAACCCTGTTTCCTGTGTTTATCCCGCTGGGCCCAGAAGGAAGCTGCCTTGGAGACAGCCGTGCGAGGGAGGGTCCGCAGGGTCGGGGGCAGCGTGGGGCGGCTGGTGCAGGCCCACGTCCTTGGAGCCACTAGGGGTCTCAAGGAAGGGCTGGTGGGGCAGAAGGGACCTGTGGTCATCAGTGTGTTGAGAGGGCGCAGGAGATGAGGAGGTGACGGGCAGGACAGCAGGGGGGCCCCACCCGAGGTGGCAACGGAGGCTTGGGCGGCCTGAGGAGGTTCGGGACGGGGCGGGGCGCGGGCTGCAGGCTGGGCGGCAGGACTTGGATGGAGCCCACGGGAGAGGACAGTAGCCGGTCCAGGACTAGGGGCCGAGGGGTGGGTGGTCAGCTGGGGGCAGGGCCTCTGGCCCAGAGGCCAGCAGTGTGGATGTGGGTCCCCGGCCAGCCGCCCCGGTGCCTGCGGATGGGGGACGCTGTCTTGAGTCACATCTGAGTCCCCATGGCCTGCTCAGTCCCTGGGGCCCCAGGGCTGCCGAATCCTCACAGATCTGCCGTGCGGCAGGAACAGGGGGCTCTCACGGCCTCCAGCCAGGGGTCCAGCCCAGGGCCCGCCTCGGGACTGCTGTGAGGCAGGCCCTCCCTCCAAATGCCACCTCGAAACCCTACTGTTCCCCACTAGAGCAGATTCAGAGACACCCCGGGGTCAGTGCTCCGGGCCACTCAGGGCAGGCGAGGGTCTTGTCCGAGATGAAGGAGGCAAAAGCTTCTGACGGTGGAGGTGCCTCTAGTCAGAGGGCCCAGACCTTCACCTGCTTAGGGTGGGTCAGGGGTGGAGGACCCTGCAGGGCTGGGGGAGGGGGCTGGGCAGATGCCTGGAGGCGCTCTGGCTTCAGCCCAAGCAGAGTCCCTCCTCATCAGGGTTCAAGCTCAGGGCTGAAGGGTCAGTGCCAGTCCACAGCCCTGGGGATGCCCCCTCCCCAGGCAGAAGCCAAAGGGCTGGGCTCCTCTCCTGCAGCAGGCTGGGGCCCTCAGTCAGATAATGCCTCATTGTCCAATTTAAGCCCAAATTAGCTGCAACCTTGGCCTGGAAAAACAGGTCTGGCAGGGAAGCGGCCGGGGCGCTGGGGTTCCGGAGGGAGAGCAGGAGGTCCGGGAGGATGCAGCCGGGCCTGGAGGGCCAGATAAGGCCTGAGGCTGCGGCCGTACCCGCCGGTCCAGCTCAGTGGCTGAGCGAGTCGCCGGATGTGGCCCTGAAGAGGTGGGCAGGCGGACGGGGTGCCCTGCTCCCTCTCGGTCTCAGCATCCAGAGCAGGGCCTGGATCCCACATCCCCCCGAGGAGGCCCCAGGGAGACCCCAGTGCTAACAGGGAGGGGGATCTCAGGCCACCCCAAGACCCATGGACAGGAGTCAGGCAGGCTGCCCTGAGGGCAATGGGAAGGTCTAGGGTGCAATGGCCCAAGTGGGGCCCTTCCCAAGGGGGGAAATGCAGCCACGCTGGGTGATTCGGAGACGAGCCCCGAGGCCACGCCTGGAAGGTGGTCGGGGGGCACCCCTGCCACAAGAGCGGGCGTCTGAGGAGGGACAGTCCCGCCCTGAGGTTGGCCAGACACAGGGCAAGACAGAGTCACCACTCAGACCTGGGAGTGGGCCCTGAGTGTTTCGGGGAACAGGTCACAGCAAGGCCCTGGAGGCGAGGAGGCAGGTGCCTGATCTCAGAGCGCGGGCCACCAGGGTCTGCAACATCCACTGTTGGAAGCCTGGTCCTGCTGGCTCGGAAGTGGGCTGCTGGCCAGATGGGCTGGCAGGCCAGGTGTTCGCAGCCAGGAGGCGACCTCCCCCGCCAGGTCTGGCTGGGGCTGTCAGGGAAAGGCAGAGCCCTCAGGAAGGCTCCTCAGTGCTTCTAGAGTGTGGGGCCTTGGGGGACACCTCCCTGCTGGTGAGGGGTCTCTGAATGACCTGCTGGGGTGCCACGGTGGGCAGGTCAGCCCGAGGGAACCTGCCCCAGCCTTCCTTCCCCTTCCCGAGCCTCACGGGCCCCCCCGAGGGCCTTTCCACGGAGGTGGGGCTGGGACAGAGCGGGAGGTTTGGAAGGACCCAGCAGGGCAGGCCTCACTCACCAGCCGAGGAGGAGAGGCCGGGAGAAAGACGCCAGGGGCCCGTAGCCGGCTCCGCCCGTGCTCAGCTGGCCCCTGCCGCGGTGGGGGCCGCCTCTCACAGCTGCTAGGGCTCTGTCCCACCTCTGCCGTCCCTCAGACTGCAGGAGACTCCTGAGAAGGCAGACTTTGGAGCCCTTGAAAAGTCACACCTCCCAGAATTTGCCCTGGTGACAGGGATGTGCGGCGCCCCTGAGTGGGGAGAGCGGCCGCTCGCCTGAGGCCTGCGGGGCAGGGATTCCCACCCACCAGCCATGGGGGTTCGGGAACAGACCCACGCGGGACTGCGCTCTCCAGGGACACCCAGGCCCCGGCTTGGCCAACAAATGGGGTGGGGGGCAGCACCAGCAGGGACGAGCGCACCCCCGGGACCTCATGGAGTTGAGGACGGTGTGGCGGGCAGATGCTCGCTTCTGGGCAGCCCCGGGGCTGCGGCCGCCGCATCGTGGGAAGACAGACAAGCCCGGTGCGGGTGCCACTCTGCCACCAGCCTGCAGGCCCAGAGCCCCCAGGCCCGGGGCCCATCAGCCCTGGAGAGGAGCCGGCCTCCGGTCATGCCCAGCCCCGAGGGCAGAGCAGGGCCCACTGGGCTCTGGGGCCCCCTCCCTCTAGAAGCCTCTGGAAGCCCAGCTCCCCCTCTCTTGCATTGTCGCATGGCCCGCAGCCCCTCAGCTGCTTGGAAACCGCATGTGGCCCCTGCCCTGTGGGGGTCACTCGGGAAGCTCAGCAGTGAAGCAGGGGTCCCCACCAGCTCAGAGGCCTTCTCAGCATCCTTTCTGTCCCCTCAGGGCCCTCCTGCCACTGCCCAGCCAGGCCCTGAGTCCTGCTGGACCCACTCACAGTGCAACAGGCACACCGCAGCCTAACCCCCTGACCTGGGGCTCGGGGCTGCGCCCTGGCTGCAGACAGAAACGGAGCAGCCTCCCAGGGCCTGGCCCGGGCCAGCCTCCACAGCGGGCAGGTGACAAAAGAGATCCCGGGGCCTGCTTGCCGGCCCAGCCAGGCTCCCCCGTGCCCCCTCAGCCCCCGCCCCGGGCACCCCGGACCTGAGTCAGATCCACGTCTCTCTCTGCAGCCAAACCTGGGCGGGTGCGGGTGCCGGTGCGGGCAGGGACACAGGGACAGAGAGCACCTTTTCCAGGAGGACACACACCTTCCATCGGCCCAGCTCTGGGGCCTCCCATCACCCCGCCTCCAGGGAATCTCACACCACTTCCCTGAGGGGTCTCCTCCATCCAGACCATCTTCACCTTCTCCAAAGTCACAATGAGCTGGAAGAAGGCTTGGTGGGAGGGAGAGTTAACCCCCTCCCCTCCGGGGGAGCACGGAGACCCTGTGAGGGAAGGGGGCTGGTACATCTCCATCGTGCTCCCCCTGGCCTCGTGCCCACCATGCTGCAGGGAGAGTGTGCATCCCGCCCCGGGGCAGGGTGGACATCTGTGACCAGCACCTCGTCCTGCCTCACAGCCAGCCACCAGCTGTCTTCTGAGGCTATGTCTCTGGCCTCCGGCGTCTCAGAAGCTCCTGCCCATTGGGTGCTTCCCACAGCTCAGAGGAGCCTGGGGATCCCGTCCTCTGATCTTTCACCCTGATGATAATGGGGACCTGGTCTCAGGTCTCTGAACCACCCCCCCTGATCTGGGGCCCACGAGTGAGCTCCGTCCCGCTCCCCAGCTCGGGTGGAATGACCCACAGGCAGGGTGACCCTCCCGAGGGTCCCCGCACAGAGGGCGGGTGTGCTGGGAGGCCGTGGGGAGGTGGGGGCTCCAGGCTGGTGACCCCTGGCCATGCCAGCAATTATCAGGTCCGCTGCTGAGATCCAGGCCTCCAGCAGGCCAAGGGGCTCAGGGCCCCGCCACCTGGGAGACGCCTCCTGTGGGTTTCGGCTGAGCGCTTCATGCACTGAGTCCTGGGAACCCAGGGCTCTGCTTCCAGGGGTGGTGTTGTGTCCCCAGACCTTTAGCAAATGTGAGAGCTGAGGGCAGGGTTCGGGGGACTGCAGACAGAGTGAAGATCCTGTCAAAGCCAGATCTGGGTTCCCTTTGGGACTAAGTGGCCGGTCTGTGGGCCCAGGAGCAGAGGGGCCTCTGTCTGCTGGGAGGAGGGTCCTGGTCTCAGGGAAGAGAAAGGAGGCAGGGTCTCACCTGGAAAGATCTGCCCCCTTCTCAAGCCTCTGGGCAGCCTGGGCAGAGGGACCAGAAGGAAGGGTCTGACTTGGGGGATGGTGGAGAGGGGTCCAGGGGTCACTCCCGCTGCCCCCCCAAAAAAGCCCCACCTCACTGGCCAAAGTGGGTGTCATGATGCCCACTGACCTCACGGGGGCGCAGGAGACAACAGAATTTCGGCCGCTCACGGGGGAAGGACATACGTGTCCCGAGCCTTGTGGGCTGAACAAGCTTCTGGGGGACCCCCAGCTCTCGCCCCCATCTGAGGAGACCTGCCCACCCTCCCTAGCTGCTCCCTAAGCCCAGGGCTTCCTGACAAGCGTCTCCCCCCTTCCCCTGCAGCCGCTGGCCTCTGAACACATCCCTTCCCCTCCCTCCAGCTCCCTCTCTGTCCACAGGGCCAGGCCTCCAGAGAAGAGTAGAGGCCCCGCCCTAGGCTGCGCTGAGGACCACGACCCCACGGCACATAGCTCCACCCAGTCTGTGCACTTGGCAGGGGGCTCCAGGGGCGCCCTAGGGTGGAGTTTGGGGGGCAGGAAGAAGGGGACTGGGCAGTTCTGGGAAAGGCCTGGGAGGGAAGGAGGGGGTGTGGCTGCTGCTGGGAGCCTGGGAGAGGCAGCAGGGGTGAGGCTGGGTGGGGAGGGCCCCAGAGCTGGTTGGATGCCCTGGGTGGGGAGTGGGGTGGCTGAGCCTTGAGGGGCAAGTGGGGCGGGTCAGGCAGGGGGCAGCCCTGGGGAGGGGATTCCAAGGATGTTTAGGAGGTTTGGGGTGGGGGGCAGGAGTCAGGCAGGGTCCTGGGAGGGGCAGCAGGGCACTGCTGTGCTCAGTGGGGTCAACCGTCCAGGACCTTCAGAGAAGGCAGGGGGAGACGTGCAGGAGCAGATGGAGGGGAGGATGCCTGGGTGGGGGGGTGGAGAGGGAGCCCAGCTGTGGCGGACAGGTGCAGGGAGCAGAGATAGGCCGCCCTTGTCCTCCAGGTGCTGGGGAGCCATGGAGGGCTGAGCAAGGTCAGTGTGTCCAGAAGCTGGATGTCTCTGCCCCCAGCTCAGCTCTATCAGGGTCGGGTCCCGGGGCACACTCCCCAGGTTCCGGTGGGCTCCCAGAGTCTCCTGGCCTGCCAGGGGCGTGGGGGGGGTGACTCACCCAGCAATCCTGGGCTTGTCAGACTCTGCTGACCTTTGCGGACCCTTTCCAGGCTCCTAAGCAGAGGTCCCTTCCTCCCAGCACTGGCCGGGCCCTGGCCCTGGGGCCGCATTCCTACGGGGGGCTCCCCAGAGGCTGCCAAACACACTTTGGACGTGGGGCGGGGGCGGCCAGCCCTTCCCGCTTCCTGCCTGGATGCTAGGGTTTGGGGCAGAAAGTTTGGCCAGTGGGCAGGGAGCGGTAAACTCAGGGCGGGGGACAGCTCACCCATCACTCCTGAGGGAGGAGCTGGGCAGAAAGCCCCCTGCATCTGAGGAGGGAGGGGGCCGTTCCCTCCTGCCAGCACTGGGGAGCCATGGAAGGTTGCTCGGCAAGGGCAAGGACAATGCCAGAGCAGGGAAGCCAGCCGGAGGGGGACAGACACGGTCCGCCTGAGGGCCCGAGGCCGGGGCCCCCCAGCCCACCTCCCCATCTCGACGCACCACAGGCTCGAACTGAAGCAGTTGCTGCCCGTCTGTCCCAGCCAAACCCAGTAAGCTCAGCTGAGTGGAATCTTCCCGGACACCCCCGCCGGCTTCCCCCATGCTCTGTCCGCCTCACTCCACCGCCCGCAAGGGGCACACGGCAGAGGGAGACGGGGCCGTGGCTCGGCCGGGCCCTGCGCTCAGACCTCGGGATCCCTGGCTGCTTCCCTGGCACCGGGGCTGCTCCCTGCTCCCCTCACACCTTCCTCCCTGGCCTCCGTTTCCTCACTTGCTCTCAGCTCCTGGCCAGGTCTTGGCACTGGCTCTGGGCTTGGTGCTGAGTGGAACTGGGGAGCCCCTCGGAGAGCACCCCTGTGTGCGAGGGGAGCCTAGAGGGGGCGGGAGAAGGGTCCCCCCAGCACGTGCTCTCCAGCCTGTCACTGTCACTCTGTCTGGGAGCAGGTGGCTCAGGCCCAGCCCACGCGCACAGAGCAGGAGAGCCCTGCCAGGTGGCCGTGGGGGCGGGGCCCAGCCCCTGGGCTGGGCAGGTGGGGACCAGGAGGGGCTGGCGGGTGAAGGTACGCAGCCCTGGCAGGTCACCCCGCTGCCGCGAGGCTGGAGCTGTGGGGCCTTTTCCTGGAGAGGCACCAAAAGTGGCCTTATCTCCTCTGTTTTCTCCAACCTTTGCTTCCCAGCTTGTGCAACGCCCCCTCCCCCGGCCTTCACCTCTGCCCGGGGTGACAGCTCGCAGGTGCCCCTGGCACCTGCCCATCGGCCTGCCCGCCACCTCTGGCAGCTCGAGGGGGCACTCTGAGCCCCAGGGGCTGCGGGCCACCTACCCCGTCGTCCCTCAACCAGCCGCCTCCCAGCCCCAGGCTGGCGGCAGGGCCTCCGGGGGCTCCTGCGCAGGCTTGGCTGCGGGCCGCCACTGGGCAGGCGGGGGCATGTTTGTGGGCTGGGTGGGGAGGCGCACCCCAGGGCCAGAGCCAGGTGGAGGTGCGCAAGTCTGGGTGTGTTTGGGGTGGTTTTAGGAGGGGCTGGTAAGGGTCCTGAGTCTTCTCAAATCTTCATCCTCGAAGACAGGACTTGGCTTGTGAAAACCGCCCAGAGGCCTGAGAGCCAGATATGGAGAGGGCGGGGTGGGGGGAGCCGGTGCGGTGGGGAGAGAGGCTCAGGGAGCGGGGAGGCCCAGGTAGTGTAGACGCCCAGATAGGGAGGGAGGCCCACATAGAGGCCTGGGTGGGGAGCGAGGCCCAGGTGGAGCAGAGGCCCGGTCAGGGAGGCTGGAGATAGGACACGCCAAGGGCCCGGCAGCGTCTGTCATGCAGGGGGTCTGTGAGGCACGGACAGTTCCTGATGCGTGCTGGCGGGTACAGGTTCCCAGCCGTCCGTCTCTCGGGCACCCCAGCACAGGAAGCTGGGCTCGCCACCACTTTAAGGGGGTCCTTGCTCCCCAGCATGGCCTGCCTCCCAGGGGCTGGGCCCCTCTTTCCATCGTGAGCCTGACCCTCCTGTCCCGGCCCAGAGGCTGGGGACCCCCTGAGAGGTGGGAGAGCCGGAGAGGAGCCCTCCTGGGAACCTGCTCCCGGTTGCTGCTTCCAAACCATTCTTTTTCATCACCCTACGACCTCTGAGCCTCCAGTCTCATGTCACCACCAGGCTACAGACTCAGCCTTCCTTGTCAGTGTCCCCCAACCTCAGGTTGCCCCACATTTCCAGGAGCTTACACTTACCCGCCTCTTCCCTTCCAACCCTCTTCCTACCATGATTCTTAGGGATTCTCATACCTCCACCCCTGGTCTTCTCAGAACCCTGAGCCCCGAGTGCCAGTGTGTGTCCTCCGCTCCTGGCCCCAAGTCCCTCGGGAACTCCTGCGCTGACCACCGGTGCCTCTGGCTCCTGACTCCAACACTCCCCCCACCCCGGACTCAGGTCCTGCCCGCCTGCTCCCTCATGTCTGTCCTTACGTGGTGCAAACTCCGGGTCCAGCAGCATGGTCACCCCTGCACACATCCTCAACACCCTGCACTCCCTGGCCTCGTGGTACTGACCACGGCCGGTTAAACACCCCTGGACCTGGGAGATCTTTTTTTCTGGGTACATTTTGACCCCCTTCAGCCACTTTGACCACATCTCTTCTCCATCCCTGACAAATGACAATCTTCTCTGTGTCTGAGTTGAGTGTTTCCAATTCCACAAATGAGTGAGGTCATCACCCAGTATCTGTCCCCCTCTGTCTGCCTTATGTCACTGAGCATCGTGCCCGCCAGGTCCATCCGCGGGCAGGCTCACTCTAACGCGGAGTCACCACCTCTAGGGACCCTGTGTGCCACCCGGGAGGCGCACTGCACTCCCCATTCTCGGTACCCAACTCTCTGTTATTAATGCTCCGTACTCCGTACTCAACACCCCACACTCCATTATTAGTGCCCCATACTCCATTCTCCATATTTCGTACTCCATTATTAACACTCCATCCTCCATTCTCCGCGCTCTTTTATTCTCCATGTGCTCCGTTCTCAGCACTCCACACTCCAGCACTAGCACTCACACTCCGTGCTCCGACTGATACTCTGTTCTCAATGCCCCAGCTCCATCCTGGGCGCTCTGTGCTCCGTTCTCCGTTACCATCTTCGTTCTCCGTACTCCGCACTCCATTCCACACTCCGCACTTCGTTATTAACCCTCCACACTCTGGTATTCCGTTCTCGGTACTCAGCTCTACGTTACTAATACTTCATACCCATTCTGCACACTCCACACTCCGTTGCTAATGCTCTGCACTCTCTTCTCCATTCTTACCCTCCTCTGGGTCCACTTGCACCTCTCTCTCCCAGAGGCTCTTCCATTCCTCCCCCTTCCTCTCTGACCCCAGTGGCCCTGCAGCCTCCCGTCTGACCACGGTCTGGAGGTCGCTGTCACTGCTGCTCGCCCCCAGCTCGCCCCGCCCTCCCCCCACGGCTGGGCGTAAACGCTCCGCACTCTGTCGTGGCCTCTCACCTGCACCAGGCGCCCCCAGGGTGGGATTTGTGGCGTTATGCAAAGGACCCAGAGAGCTCCCTGCCCGTCCCCCCATGTGAGGATGCAGTGAGAAGGTGCTGTCCATGAACCACAGAAAGGACACCCTGTCCGGTCACTAAACATGCCAGCATCTTGGTCTTGGACCTCCAGCCTCCAGTCCTGTGAGGTGTGTGTGTGTCTCTCTCATCGAAGCTGCCCCACCTGTGATATTCTCAGACTGAGGCCACCACTCATTCCAACCTCCCCTCACCCCTCCCCTCGGAGGCCTGAGCCCCAGGACGTGCCCTTCGGAGGCTGGGGCCACCGACCCTGTCCGTTCACAGTCACCCTTGGGCCAGAAGCACCGAGGGGCACTCGAACACTCACCTGAGCTCTGCACACATCTCCCCAGGGCTGCACTGTGACAGCGGCCCTCCCACGCCGCGGCCCGAGCATGCCTCCTTCCAGGGTCAGGACACCGGAGCCCAGGGCGGGGCCGGAGCGCCAGCCCCAGACGGGCTCTGAGAGTGAAGGCGAGTGGCCCACCGGACACCCCTGCTTCCACCCCTTGGTTCCGGGAACTATGCGTTTTCCCGCTGGGGACACCAAGGATCCCCTCCAAGCGGCTGCTTCGGCTGGGCCGTCCACAGGCAAGTCCGGCCCCTCTCAGAGCGGTGTAGGGGCTGCCCCAGGGCCCTTCTCCCACGCCAGCTGCCCTTCCATGCCACCTGGGACGCGGCCAGGCCCAACCTGGGCGTGGGCTGTGCTGTCTCTGGAGAGCAAAGGGCCTTTCTTCATCGCAGGGAAAGTGAGATGCCCCAGCATTTATTCTGAAGGTGTCCAAACATGCTCCTGCCCAGGGACCTCTAAAACCCGCTCCAGAGTCCGACCCCGAGTGTCCACAGGGCTTGCCTCGCACCCTCCGGAGCGCATACCTGGACACAGACTTGAACTCTGGCTGCCTCCCGCTCATCCTTCCTGGCTGGAGGTTAGTGACGACTCATTATGATCATTAACAGTCGATGAACGATCAATTATTAAGATCATTGGAGCTCAGTTGGTGATCAGCCATTTCAACAGGCAGTACCACGCGGCTGTCCGAGCATCCAGACCCCTTCTGACTACCTTTGTTCTTAATTCTGCTAAAAAATACGTAATGTAAAACTGACCATCCATCCACTCACAAGGGTACAGCTCTGCGGCATCAAGCACTTCCACACGTTGGGTAACCCCCACTGCCATCCGTCCCCGCAGCTTCATCTTCCCAAGCTGGCACTGTCCCCGTCAAACTCGAACTCCCCACCCCTCCCCCAGCTCCTGGCCCCCCGGCCTGCCTTCTGTCTCCGTGGATTTGACAACTGGAGGACCCCCTGTGAGTGGACTCAGACAGTGTCTGTCCTTCTGTGTCTGGCTTACTTCACTGAGCTCCACGTCCCCAAGATCCATCCATGCTGTAGCCGTGTCAGGACTTCCCTCCCTCCTAAGGCTGAGTAACATTCCCCTGTGTGATGGGCCACACTCTTCTATCCGTTCATCCGTCTGTTCATCCATCAGCACACCCTGGGGTTACTTCTACCTTTGGACGGCTGGGAATGACGCTGCTTTGAACACAGGTGCGGAAGCATCTGCTCGAGGCCCTGCCTCTTGTTCTCTTGGGTTTATACCCCGAGGGGGGACTGCTGGATCGTAGGGCAATTCTGTGTTTAATTATCTCGGAGAACATCATACCGTTCTCCATAGTCACGGAGCCATAATCCACTCACGTCGACGGTGCTAGGGAGCACCGTTTCTCCACACCCTTGCCATCCCTTGCTTTCTGCTTTTTTTTATAATAGTCACCCTAATGGGGGTGAGGTGATATTTTACTATGGGTTCGCTTTGCATTTCCCTCATGACTATGCAGCTGAACATCTTTTCCTGAACCCGTTAGCCGTTGTGTGTCTTTTTTGGAGAAATGTCTGCTCAGGCCCTTTGCCTGTGTTTTAGCTGAGTTATTGGCTTTCTTTTTTTTTTTTTTTTCTTTGCTATTGAGTTGTGTGAGTTCTTTTTATATTTTGAATATTAGCTCCTTTGCAGACAGATAATTTTCAAATATTTAAATATTTTCTCCCATCCCACAGGTTGCTTCCTCCCTTTGACTGGCTTTTAACAGATGCCGGAAGATGTCCCAGAAGCGCCAGGGCAAACCTATAGCTCACGTTGTTGTCCACTCCACGGGGCTGAGAACTGCATCAGGCTTCTGCTCTGACCAGTTCTGAGGTGAACACACCCACCAAATCAACAGTCATGGCCCACACAACAGCCTTTAACAAAGTGCCAGGCCTGACACGTGGGCTGTGACCGGGGACCCCGCGGGCTGGAGCCTGGAGTGGTATCTGACAGCCATTCTCCAAGACCTGCTCAGTTCCCGCAGGGCCAGCCTGGGGTTACCATGGAAGCGCAGTTGGTGTCACCCTACATCTTCAGCAGCAGCACGAATCTCCCCCCCACCTCCTCCAGGGTGCCAGATGCTTCCGATTCACCGTCTTGACCAAGGGTGATGTGGGGGCTACACTGGACCTGGGGCCATGGAGCTTGGTGGAGCTGTCTGGGCATCCAGTCCTTCTGACCGCCTTTTGTTCTTTGTTCTGGTAATATGCACATAATGTAAATTTTGTGTACATGTCATGGTAGGGGAAGGGCCCTGGGGCACCCCCCAGAGGGGACTCCCTTGTTGGGGTTACTAACTGCCAAGTATCTCCATGCCAATTATATATTCAGAGACCATGAAAGTGGCCACCAGGCGGGTCCGTGAAGCCAGCGCACCCAGTGTGAGCTGGACGTTGACCTGGGCCCCGTTTGTTTCTTGACCCTGTAGGCCTCCTCTCTAACAGAGACCCCAAGGTAACTTCCGGTTTGGGGTAACAGTGCCTTGTCTCCAACAGCCCCACAAAGTTTGGGGCCCCCTGTTCCTGGGCACGCAGCCACTTGAGTGAATGGCCGTGGTCACCTTTGGGGAACAACCGAGAGTCCCTGACAGTCGTCCTTGCTGGCACATGCAGGACCCTCCCCTCTCCATGCAGAGGTTCTGAGTCAGAAAACAAACCCAAATCTAGCCCCAGAGCGAGGCCCAGGCTTCCCAGGGGGCAGCCCCCTTCAGCCTCTTTCCGTCTGTTTCTGTGGCTTTAAAGAACAGCTGTATTGAGAGACAGGTGACCTGCACGTATTCAAAGGGGCACAGAGTCTGTACACCAGAAGCTAACACAGCGTTGTACAACGACTGTATTTCAATTGGAAAATAAATGAAGTGCACAGCTTGAGAGGTTCTGACATGTGTCAGCCTCACCGGGGTGTATGTTGCCTGAACTGCGGCCACAGCCGGGTGGTGGGCGCACGCGCCACTCCCACGTGTCCTCAGGCCCCTGCTGACCCCTCACTGCTGCGGTTTCTGGAGTTTCCTGCCTGTGGACACACACAGCGGGTACCCTTTTCCCCTTGGGCTTCTTTCCATCAGCACTATATTTCGAGATCTCTCCGTAGTGCGGTGGGCGCCGGTAATTCCTTCATTTTCATTGCCGAGTGGATGCAATTATCTGGTTTACCCCATCTCTTTTTATCTGTTTGTCTTCTGTAGATGTACATTTAGATTGCTTCCAGTTTGGAGTTCAAGGTACCAGTCTGGAGTTAATAAAGCTACGATGAATATCCACCTGTAAATCTTTATGGGGACAGATTTCTTTCCTCTTGGGTAAATGCCGGGGTGTGGAAAGGCTGGGTCATATGGCTGGTATGTGTTTGGCTTTTTAAGAAAAAACAGATTTCTTCTGTACAGCACAGGGAACTACATTCAATAACTCGTAGCAACCTGTAATGAAAAAGAGTATGTGCATGTACATGTGCGCCTGAGACAGAATGCTTTACTCCAGAAATGGACACACAACTGACTGCTTTGGTTAAAAAAGAGAAAACCTGTCATGCCATGTTCTGATGTGGTTGTACCATTTGCGCCGCCCCCCCCCCCCCAGCTCCCATCCCCGGCTGCGTGTGAGCCCTCTGGTCCTCCCACACCCTCACCTGCAGTTATGGACCATCTCCCTCATCTTGGCTCTTCTGGTCCCCTGATGACTAATTACATGATGCATCTTTGCAGGTACCTATTTGCCGTCTGTGTATCTTCTTTGGTAAAGTGGCTGTTCAAACCTTTTTACTCCTTTTTAAGTTGAATTGTTCATTTTCTTATTGTTGAGTTTGGAGAGTTCTTTATGTTTTCTGGATACAAGTTCTTTATCAGACATGTGGTTTGCAAACATTTTCTTCCAGTCTATGACCTGATTTTTCTTTTTCTTTTTCTTTTTTTTAACATTTTTTATTGATTTATAATCATTTTACAATGTTGTGTCAAATTCCAGTGTTCAGCACAATTTTTCAGTCATTCATGGACACATACACACTCATTGTCCCATTTTTTCCTCTGTGAGTTATCATAACATTTTGTGTATATTTCCCTGTGCTATACAGTGTAATCTGGTTTATCTATTCTACAATTTTGAAATCCCAGTCTATCCCTTCCCACCCTCCACCCCCCTGGTAACCACAAGTCTGTATTCTCTGTCTGTGAGTCTATTTCTGTCCTGTATTTACGCTTTGTTTTTGTTTGTTTGTTTTTGTTTCTGTTTTTTAGATTCCACATATGAGCGATCTCACATGGTATTTTTCTTTCTCTTTCTGGCTTACTTCACTTAGAATGACATTCTCCAGGAGCATCCATGTTGCTGCAAATGGCATTGTGTTGTCGGTTTTTATGGCTGAGTAGTATTCCATTGTATAAATATACCACATCTTCTTTATCCAGTCACCTGTTGATGGACATTTAGGCTGTTTCCATGTCTTGGCTGTTGTAAATAGTGCTGCTATGAACATTGGGGTGCAGGTGTCATCCTGAAGTAGATTTCCTTCTGGATACAAGCCCAGGACTGGGATTCCTGGGTCATATGGTAAGTCTATTCCTAGTCTTTTGAGGAATCTCCACACTGTTTTCCATAGTGGCTGCACCAAACTGCATTCCCACCAGCAGTGCAGGAGGGTTCCCCTTTCTCCACAGCCTCTCCAGCATTTGTCATTTGTGGATTTTTGAATGACGGCCATTCTGACTGGTGTGAGGTGATACCTCATTGTAGTTTTGATTTGCATTTCTCTGATAATTAGTGATATTGAGCATTTTTTCATGTGCTTTTTGATCATTTGTATGTCTTCCTTGGAGAATTGCTTGTTTTGGACTTCTGCCCATTTTTGGATTGGGTTGTTTATTTTTTTCTTATTGAGTCGTATGAGCTGCTTATATATTCTGGAGATCAAGCCTTTGTCGGTTTCACTTGCAAAAATTTTCTCCCATTCCGTAGGTTTTCTTCTTGTTTTACTTCTGGTTTCCTTTGCTGTGCAGAAGCTTGTCTAAGTTTCATTAGGTCCCATTTGTTTATTCTTGCTTTTATTTCTTCTAGGAGAAAATTTTTGACATGTATGTCAGATAATGTTTTGCCTATGTTTTCCTCTAGGAGGTTTATTGTATCTTGTCTTATGTTTAAGTCTTTGATCCATTTTGAGTTGATTTTTGTATGTGGTGTAAGGGAGTGTTCTAGCTTCATTGTTTTACATGCTGCTGCCCAGTTTTCCCAACACCATTTGCTGAAGAGACTGTCTTTATTCCATTGTATGTTCTTGCCTCCTTTGTCAAAGATGAGTTGACCGAAAGTTTGTGGATTCATTTCTGGGCTCTCTATTCTGTTCCATTGGTCTATATGTCTGTTTTTGCACCAATATCATGCTGTTTTGATGACTGTAGCTCTACAGTATTGTCTGAAGTCTGGGAGAGTTATTCCTCCAGCCTCTTTCTTTCTCTTCAGTAATGCTTTGGCAACTCTAGGTCTTTTGTGGTTCCATATGAATTTTATTATGATTTGTTCTAGTTCTGTGAAATATGTCCTGGGTAATTGGATAGGGATTGCATTAAATCTGTAGATTGCCTTGGGCAGTGTGACCATTTTAACAATATTGATTCTTCCAATCAAAGAGCATGGAATATCTTTCCATTTTTTAAAGTCTTCTTTAATTTCCTTCATCAGTGGTTTATAGTTTTCTGTGTATAATTCTTTCACCTCCTTGGTTAGATTTATTCCCAGATACTTTATTACTTTGGGTGCTATTTTAAAGGGGATTGTTTCTTTACTTTCTTCTTCTGTTGATTTATCGTTAGTGTAAAGAAATGCAACTGATTTTTGAATGTTAATTTTGTAACCTGCTACCTTGCTGAATTCTTCAATCAGCTCTAGTAGCTTTTGTGTGGACCTTTTAGGGTTTTCTATGTATAGTAACATGTCATCAGCATATAATGACACTTTTACCTCTTCTTTTCCAATTTGGATCCCTTTTATTTCTTTCTCTTGCCTGACTGCTGTGGCTAGGACTTCCAGGACTATGTTGAATAGGAGTGGTGATAGTGGGCATCCTTGTCTTGTCCCAGATTTTAGTGGGAAGCTTTTGAGTTTTTCACCGTTGAGTACTATGCTGGCTGTAGGTTTGTCATATATAGCTTTTATTATGTTGAGATATGTTCCCTCTATACCCACTTTGGCGAGAGTTTTTATCATAAATGGGTGTTGAATTTTATCAAATGCTTTTTCTGAATCGATTGAGATGATCATGTGGTTTTTGTCCTTTCTCTTGTTGATGTGATGTATTACAGTGATTGAGTTGCGTATGTTGAACCAGCCTTGTGTCCCTGGGATGAACCCCACTTGGTCATGATGTATAATCTTTTTTATGTGTTGTTGGATTCTATTTGCTGAAATTCTGGTGAGGATTTTGGCATCTATGTTCATCAGTGATATTGGCCTATAATTTTCTTTTTTTGTAGTGTCTTTGCCTGGTTTTGGTATCAGGGTGATGGTGGCTTCATAGAATGAGTTTGGGAGTATTCCCTCCTTTTCAATCGTCTGGAAGAGTTTGAGAAGGACTGGTATGAGTTCTTCTTTGTATGTTTGGTAGAATTCCCCGGTGAAGCCGTCCGGTCCTGGACTTTTATTTGTAGGGAGGTTTTTAATTGCTATTTCTATTTCCTTTCTAGTGATCAGATTGTTCAAGTGTTCAGATTCTTCTTGATTCTGTTTTGGTGGACCGTATGTTTCCAGAAACTTGTCCATCTCCTCTGGGTTATCCAGTTTGGTTCCATATAGTTTTTCATAATATTCTCGTATGATATTCTGTATTTCTATTTTGTTTGTTGTAATTTCTCCATTTTCCTTTCTTATTTTGCTAATTTGTGCTCTCTCTTTTTTCTTCTTTGTGAGTTTGCCCAGAGGTTTGTCGATTTTATTTACTTTTTCAAATCTTTTTCTTTTTAATTAAGGCATAGTTGACATATAACATTATATTATTTTCAGGTATACAACATAATGATTTGATATTTGCATATATTGCAAAACGATCACCACAGTAATTTGGTTAACATCCATCACTACACAGTTACTCATTTTTTCCTTATGATGGGAGCTCTCAGATCTACTCTGCTAACAACTTGCAAATATGCGATACAGTCCTGTTAAGTACAGTCATCGTGCTGCACTTCACATCCCCATGACTTCATTATTTTATGACTGGAATTTTGTACCTTTTGACCCCCTCCATCCATTTCTCCCACCCCTCAGCCCCTGCCTCTCGCGACCACCCATCTGTTCTCCTCTTGTGTCTGTGAGTTCTGTTTTGGTTTTTGTTGTTGTTTTAAGATTTCACTTGTAAGTGATCATACACATTATCTCTCTTTCTCTGTCTGAGTTGTTTCGTTTAACACAATGCCTTCAAGGCCCATCCGTGTTGTCGCGAATGGCAGGATTTGCTTCTTTTTATGGCCGAATAGGATTCCTCACACGAGTGTACACACACACGCGCTCGCCGCACCTGCTTTCTCCGCTCCTCTGTTGGTGGGCACTTAGGCTGACCGCAGTAAGGCTTGCTGCTGTGAACACGGGGGTGCGGATATCTTTTCCAGTTAGTGTTCTTGTTTTCTCGGGCTATATCCCCAGGAGGGGAGTTGCTGAATTATTTGGTAGTTCTATTTTTAATTTTTTGATGGATTCCCCACACTGTTTTCCACAGTGGCTGCGCCAATTTACATTCCCCCCCGCAGGGCCCCCTTTCCTCCACATCCTCACCGGCACTTGTTATTTGTTGTCTTTCTGACGACAGCCGTTCTGACAGGTGTAAGGCGGTGTCTCATCGTGGTCTGGGTCTGCACTTCCCTGGTGAGCAGTGATGGTTAGCGTCTGTCCACGTGCCTGCTGGCGTCTGTGCATCCTCTCTGGAGAAATGTCTAGTCAGGTCCTCTGCTTATTTTTTAATCACATTGTTTGGGTATTTTGTAGGGGGTTTTTGGTTTTGTGTTTGGGTTTTTTTTTGGCTAATTTTGTATGTGTTCTTTATGTATTTTGGATATTAACCCCTTATCAGATCTATGATTTGCAAATATCTTCTCCCATTCCATGGGTTGCCTCTTCACTGACAAGCCTCTTTGGCTGTAAAGAAGTTTTTAGTTTGCTGTTGGTGGGCTGGAAGTAATCCCCCCAGGGTTCTGCAAGCATCCTGGTGGCAGATCCCAGAGTGGATGGGCGCTGGGCAGTGGCAGAGATGGGGGAAGCTGCCAGGGGCTGCACAGTGGTCCAGGTGAGAGACACGGGGCTGGACAGAGCCTTGGAGAGGGCAAGACGACACGGTCAGGAGTCCACAGCGGGCCCTGCAGGGAGTGGTGCGTCTGGTGGTGCGAGGAGGGGCAAGATTGCAGGGTGGCCCACTGGCAGGTGGGGCAGGGGCCTCCAGCGAAGAGGAGACACATGTGACAGTTCACTGGGAGGGGGTCTCGGTCAATCCGAGTCTGATCAAAGACCCCACACTCACAGTGTGGCCTGGTGTGCCAGCAATGAGCATGTGCAGTTGGCAGAGGGCTGGCCTGACGGTGGAGCCATGGCCCCTCCTTCCCCAGGTCCTACATGCTTCCAGATCCTGCTCCGTGTGGCCTTATCTGTCCCTTTGATCCGCTTCATCTGTCCTGAGCCTGTCTCCTCCTTCCTGTGTCTGCTGCCCTGGGGGGCCCTCGGAGGTCGCCCCATTCCTCCTGTGCTCCCAAACAGGGCATGGCTACAGGGCTGGGCAGGGGCTGGCTTTTACGCCCATCTCCCCCACCTCCCCGTCCCCTTTGCCCAGGGGGAGCTGGGCCACTTGGCGGGATATGTGGGGAGGGGAGGCAGAGACGGGGTGGGGCCAGCTGGGAGTTTTGTCACTCACAGCTGGGGACACAGGGCAGGTCAGTGAGGCCCCAAGCAGAGCACGGAGCTGGTGAGCACCACCCCACTCTGTCCCGTGGTGTCACTGAGGGCCAGGCTGCCATCATGGGATGGCGGGGATGCTCCGCCCGAAGCCCCAGAGCCCTGCGGGGACAGCCCAGGCGCTGTGAGAGGGGCGGGGTCCCCAGGCTCTGCTCCGGGGCGGTAGCTCCTCGCAGGTGGGGTCCGCACCTAGATCACTGTCTGGCACCCACGGAGGCCACGTACACGGTGAGTGAGTAGGCGAGTGTGTGACAGAGTGTGAGTGAACAAATGGATGAGTGAGTGAATGGGGGAATGAGTGAACGGATGAGTGAATGAATGGATGGAGGAGTCAGTCTTCCAAGAGGCCTGGGCTGGGCCTCCCCCTTTCCTCGTGTTTCCGGGGGTGACCACACTGGAAAGCGTGGGTGACGGTCTCCCACAGCCCACTGCCCCAAGCCCCGCCTGGGCGCCCCACCCCTCCTGGGTGCCGGGCCTGGCATGTCACGTGGGTCCGCATCTGCGGGTGCTGGGCGCTCCCTCCCCGACCACCCCTTACTGCCAGTTTCCCCAGCTGGGTGTTTGCGCAGCCTCCCCGGCCGGTACTGAGCCCCGACCCCAGCCCGCAGGCCTTAGAAGCTCTGTCTGGGACAAGGACGGTCCACCCAGAGGCTTCTGGGGCCTCACCCCTCACCTGTGGTCCAGGGTGGCGGAGCTGGTCCTGGACACATGGTGGCCTGGCTTGGGCTCAGCAGCCGCTTCTGAAAGACGCCCAGGGAACCTCCGGGCAGATTCTCCACCAGGAGAACTTGCCCCTCAGTGCAGACTCTCACCTGGGGAAGGGACAGTATCAGAGCCGGGGCTGGCATCAGTGGGCTTGGCTCGAGCGTCGAGCACAGGTGCGTCCCTCCTCCCTGCCTGACGCTGCTCACAGGGATGCCCCAGGGCGCCTCACGGCTCGGCTCCGAGCTCTCACTATCCCTTTGGACTCTCCTTCCTAAAGGCGGCCTTTGGGCTCAGCAGACTTGGGCCTCCCCGGCCTGTTCTGGAAGGCCCGCTGGACTCGGCGCTGCCGGGCAGCAGGCGCTTCTGGTGGCGTGGAGAGGGCCCCCGGGGGGCTGCTGGGCGCTCTGACGGCTGAGCGGGCTCGTCAGCCAGGCTCCCCCAGGGCTCTCTGACTCCCAAGAGAGATCCAGAACCTTCCTCTGCGTTGGGCCTAGTGAGGCCTGGCAGACCCTCTGAGCCAGCCTCTGCATGGCCGGGCTGGTGAGGCTTGGAGCAGGATGAAAGCAGGACAGGCCACCCCTGTGCTCAGACTTCCTGTGGGGCCAGGGGCTACCAGCAGCCAGACCCGCCTCCTCCCTAGTGCTCTCAAGGGGGACAGCAGGGGACAACTGGAGCAGGAGATGGAAACAGACCCACTGCCTCCTCCTTGTGCATCAGACCGCTGAGGTCTGGGGTCCCAGAGGGACCACTCCTGTCTCACGTTCAGGGGGCTTTGCCTGCCCCCTGTGCACGCAGAGGGTCTGGGGTGAGGTTTTCGTGCGCGCCTGTGTGCACGGCGGGGTCTAGCTGGAGGCTGTGCCCCCCCCCGCCCCACGCGTGGCCCCAGGGGATGCAGCCAGCTGGAGTCTCGGGTTCGGGTTCAGAGCAAATATTGTCCTGAACCAGTTCTGAGACGTGCGGACGTGCTGTGGTGTGTTGTCCGCGTGTGTTTGTGTGTTTGTATGTTTTCTTTGGGAGGCGCTGCGTTGATTGTGGCTGCCGGCCAGCCCTCACAGAGGGCCAAGGGTGGCTGGCGGCATCGCGGGCCCCCACACCCGCATCTCACATCTGGCTCGGGTTTTCGTCCACGTGGCCTATCGGCTGGGGCCGCCCTCTAACCAGGAGCCCTGTCCTAGCAGGTCCAGAGGGGGACCCTGGTCCTGAGAACTCCGGGACTGATCACCACTGTCACCCCAGTGCCATCTGGGGGCTTTGATAGGGTGCTGGGTCCCTGGTGGCCACAACCAGGCCACTGGTCCACCGTGGGGCCTTGTTCTGTAGCTCGGTGTCCTCCACGTCCTTGGCCAGTGTGTGGGGCAGTCACCTACATGCTCCCTGAGGAAAAGCCCCGGCAAAGGGGTGACCTGCGGTGGGCAGAGGGGCCTGCCTGGTTCCACTAACAGGGCCAAGCCGGTCCCCACCACCAACTCCAGAGCACCAGAGAGTGGAGGCAGGAGAGAGGCTAGGATGTTCTGGGAGGGATCAACACTAGGACCACGTGACGGGGACTCTGGCCACTCCCTGAAGCGCAGCCAGCCAGTAGGGGGTTCCGGGGGTGCCCAGACAAGGTGATGCAGCTGACTTGTCTGGGTGTCAGACCCGTGATAGGAGGGGACAGGCCGGGGACCATGGGCAGCAGGCTTCAGCTCCACGGACAAGAGGACCAGCCAAGAGCTATGGCTCCTCAGCGCAGGAAAGTGCTGAAGGCCAAGTGCTGAGCTCCCCGTGGCCGGGAGTGATCAAGCGGAGACCAGCAGGAGTGCTGCAGGGATGCCCTCGGGGGCGCTGGGGAACAGGACAAACGGCATCTGGGGTGCTGGGCCAGGAGCGTCTCGGCCCTGAGTCCTGGGGCCTGGTGGCTGCCTGCAGGTAGCCAGGACCCCGAAATCCAGTCGCACGCAGGCAAGCCGTTCTGTGTACCTTCGCGCAGCCCCACCCCACGCTCAGCCCTCAGAAGTGCTGCCTGAGCGCCGGCGCTGCTCAGGATGGTGTTTGTTGACTGATTGTCCAGCGTTGCTCAGCTCCATGGCGTGTGCGGCCCTGGGGCCCAGAGCTGTGAGGCCCCAGCCTCGGGCCTCCCCATTTCACCTTCTGGGTGTGAGAAGGGCATCACACTCTACTGTCACTGGGTTCAATTTCTTCCCCAAAGCAGAAGCCCTCAGAAGTTTCAGGTTTTCTCCCTAAATACCCCTCGGGAAGGTGTCGGTGTGCCTGTCATTAACCTGTTCGTTCGGGAGACCCCCGGCTGCCAGCAAGGATGTGGTGGGTGGGGCCCGAGCCCTGGGCTCCCAGGAGATCTGTGCCAGCCCTAGGAGCTCAGCCCCTTCTCTCCCTCCACGCCCATCTGCACCCCCTTCTTACCCTCTCCCCCTGCAGCCCCCGCCCCCCTGGGCCTAGGGGCTGCATGCCTTCAAGCTCCCCTGCCATCAGACCACCACGCCTTGGCCTTGACCTCTGGCCCCAGGGTCCAGGAGGTGGAGCTGGGAGGGCAGAGGCCAGGAGAGGGCCTGATGTACTGGACACCACAGGGAGAGGGGCAGGGGTCTTCCCTGACTGCCCCAGCCCTGCAGCTCGCTCTGCCCCTCCCAGGCCAGACCCCATCTGTGGGCTCAGTGCTGGAGGAGAGAATGTTGCAGGGAGGGGGACGTTTGGGGAGGGTAGGACAGAAGTGCAGGTGCCCCGGGAGGTGGCCTCCGGCCCCGGCCCCGGCCCCTACATGGCCCCAGGGAAGCTGGGAGGAAGGGCTGGGCTGGCAGCCCCGGCTGAGGGACCCTTATGCTGCCCACTCACCCAGCCGGCTCTGGAAAGATACTTGACTATGAGGCTGTCCTTCCAGTTTTTTATGGAAAATTTCAAACACTAACAGAGGCCAGAATAATGAACCCCTTAACCCATCACCCAGCGGCAACAACGGACACTTCACTGCATCCTCACCAGGTGTGGACAGGACCACGTCTTTGCCTCTCCCAGTTCCTGCATAATTTGAAGCAAATCAAGTGCACTTTTTTTTTTTTTTTTGGAAAGAATAAAAGAATATAAGAAGCTTTGAATGATGGTCCGAACAACATGGAAACAAAGTCAGTGGCTCCCCGGCACATCCCCAAAGTGAGAGCTTCCACTTACCCTCCGTAGCTCGTGCCAGCAGCTCTACGTCTGCCTTTTCCTCCTTTGAACAGAACGCGGAGCCGTCGAGTTCGTGCTTTCCTGCAACCTGCTCTTTCTGTTGAGAGCCCGTCGGGTGCCTCTCGGGGGGGGGGGGGGGCGGGGGCGGGCAGCAGGGGGGGACAGGCATCGTGCGCCTGGTCCCGCTGCAGCCTCCACCTCCTCGCCAGCCAGCTCCCGGCTCTCGAACCCCTGCCCACTGGTCCCGCTCTGTCCTTCCCGGGCGCTGGACGGCCAGGGCGGGCTGCCAGGCCCCAGGCGAGGTGTGTTTTCACATTATTAGGTACGACCAATTTCTTTCCCAAGAGCCGTTTTCAGAGTAGCCACAACCAGTAACAAGGGCAGGAGGCAATGCGGGCATGAGGTCCGGTGGGCAGCGCTACAGGGGTGGCACTAGCACATCACAGGTGACACACTGCCACCCCCCCATGCCGCCTCCTACTCAGTGTCACCCAGGGTCCCACATGGTCACCTTCCTAGCAGCCCTCTGCTGCAGCCATACTGACCAGGACCAGGGAGGAAGGGACCCTGCTGGGCTCCCAGGAGGGGCCCTCCTGGGGTCCACCCCATCCCTGCCCACTGGAGAGGGCATTCCTGGCGGGACCACTCAGCCTTTGCACCTGGGTGCTTTCCGGGCTGACGCTGGAGAAAGGGGCCAGGCGCATCTGGAAGCCTCATGAGAGAGGCTGAGAGGTTTGAAGCCCAGGCCCACGGGAGTAAAAGCCTCCGGGGTGGGGGGGGGGCGTGCACATGGGGAACGGGACCAGTGAACAGACACAGAATGAACAGAAATGAAACAGAGAGCCCACCCAAGGTGGCCCGGCTCTGTGGACGGAGAGTGTGGCTAAGTCGACCCTCTGTAGCTCGAGTCCAAAGGGGGGAAACTGATGTTTGACTCACCCTGGGGGCTCTGAAAAGCTTGGGAAGGGTCTGGAGCAGCGTCAGGACCACTCGGAGTGGACTGTGGGTGGCAGGGGGGGTGGAGAGGCCGGGAGACCCAAGCATGGTCAGACTGGCCACAGTGGGGGCCAGGAGGGGCAGGGGAGCCCCTGTGGGTCAGGCTGGTGCTCAGAGCCAGGCCGGCAGGAATTTCTGGGGGTAACAAAGGGCAGCTACCGGGTCTCAGCACAGCAACCAGGGATGCCGCTTTGGGGGTGCTGGCCCAGAGCTATCGTCCGCAGCCATGAGTCTGGCTCAGAGGGTGTTGGCGGGTAGAGAGGACAGCTTGGAACAGGCTGAGAATTTGAGCATGAGGATGGGGGACAGGCGTGGTAACCGTCCCATGCCAAGGAGAGGACAGGCGGGCTTGTGACGAGCAGGGCCGCAGGACATGGCCCCCGGAGGTCGGCAGTGACCTTCTGGGTGGGGGTTACATCCAGAGGCTGCGGTCATCAAATCCAGAGGCAGGAAGGAGGACGGTGGGGGCTGGGGAGGGGGAGGGGAGCGCGTGTTTCAAGGGGACAGAGTGTCAGTTTGGGAGGACGAATAATTTCTGGAGCTGGATGGCGGTGACGGCTCCTCAGCATGGTGAGTGTCCTGGGGTGGGGGCTGAGCTCAGTGGCAGAGTGCATACTGGGCACGCACAAAGTCCTGGGCTCAGTCCCCAGTGCTCCATTAAGGAAGTAAAAATAAAAATAAAAAAATAAAAAGACTTGAAAAAAAAACGTTATGCCTGAACTCAAGGCCCCTTAGAAATGGCTAACACGGCAAACTTCCCGCCAGGCGTGCTTTACCACCATCAGAAGAAGATGAAATCTACTTGGTCTTAATCTACTTTTAGATTTTTCACATGGAGACCCAGTCGCGATCAAGATACTCCCTTTGGCACAGTCAGAAAGGCTCATGGCCATTTAAGCCGACAGGAGAGCTCTTGGTTCTGCGTGACCCATGGGGAAGCCCTCTCGTCTCCTGGACTCTGCTGTGTTGTGTTTAAATGTGGTGACAATGCCACCAGGGCTGCCCCGAGCAGGTGCCTCTTGGAGATTCAGCTTGGCTGCAATCGCCTGCCCCAGACCAGCGTCCGCAGGCGGCAGCTGGGGGCCGATGAGACCGCCGATCGTTTCTGCAGACGTGCTTTTACATCACACGTCCCCTCATTCAGGATGAGTGGCTTCTGGCTGCAACAGAGACCCTGAGACCCTGGGGCCAGCAAAGCCTAAAATATTTGCCCTCTGACCTTTTACAGAAAAAGTTTGCCAACACCTGATTTGCACTGATCAAATACATAGCATACTGTATTGCCAAATACCCACGAGGAGTTTTATCATTCCTCCTCTGGTTCACAGCTAAAACGATCTGTAATAAAGCAAGATTCAAGTAGTAAGAAATCCAAATGCTTCATCTGCAAAACAGTGGCCCCAGCATTTGGGCCTGAGCAGCAAAATCGTGGTGATCTTCCGGAGGGAGGCTGTCGGGAGGAACGGCCTTCGCGGGGGGAATGTGGGGGCCTGGCTCACAGTGGCTCATGTCCATGATGCTTCCGGATCCCTCAGAGGGCTAAGAAGACAAGCAGGGGGCCCGGGAGCCAAGCCCAGCAGCCAGGGGCAGGGGCGGGGGTGGCACGAGGCAGGAAGGTAAGTGTGGGAGTCACGCCCTCCACAGACGGGATTGCCCAGAGACAGAAGAAGGGGGAGGGTTGGAGGTGGCCAGGTCCCAAGACAGCGACTGGGCAGAAAGCATTCTCTGGTGGCCCTAAATGCCATCACACGTGTCCTTGTAAGAGAGAGGCAGAGAGAGGTCTGCCTTCAGGATAGACCCCATGAGGACAGAGGCAGAGACGGGGCTGACGCGGCCACAAGCTCCCGAAGCTGGACGAGGCGGGAAGGCCCCTCCCCTAGAGCCTTGGGAGAGCTCACCACCTCACCCTGCTGTCTGGGGACAGGGGCAGCATCCCAGAACCCTCCCCAGATGGGGCGCGCATGCCTTCCCTGCCAGGGGTCTGGGCCTGGCCCCGGGAGCAGCCTTGCTGGCCTGGCGAGCACCAGCAAGCAGCAGCCTGCGCATCCCAGGCCCTGGGCCGGGGAGGGCTGGACACACCAGGGCCAGAGGACTGTGGGGCCACGTGCTGGGGCCCCCGGCCTCCCGCCCCTGCAGGACAGCCACATCCCAGCACCCCCAGAGCCCCGACCTGGAAGTCGGCCACCCACATCCCAGCCACACCCTAGGCGGGGCACCCGAGGAGCAGATGGAGGACAGGAGGCCGAGGGGACAGAGGGCAGCTACAGTTTGCCGACGGAGCTGACAAGCCAGGGCCCAACTGGGCAGCAGGCCCTGGGCGTCCAGGCTGGAAGAGGGGCCGGGACTGCATGCCCGCCGCGGTGAGGGCAGGAGAGGTGGCTGGGGCCGCTGACGCTCCGCGCTGGCCGGCCCCGCCCACCTCGCGGTCGCCGTCTGGATTCTGCGTGCCTGTGGGGCCAGGTGCCCTGCGAGGCCCATTTTCTCAGCTGTCAGGCCAGGTGCCCACACCTGGGACTCACATCCAAGCAGACGTCCTGGCTACCGGGCTCCACGGGATGCTGCCACCTGGGCAGGTGAGTGAGTGCTCGCGGAGCCTGGAACCGGAGCCCCATCTGGCTCGTGGGTCAGTGACAAGGCCCGCCGGGAGCAACGCAGCTAAGGGAGGAAAGCTGGGGCTGTGAGCACGAAGCAGCCACGCTCAGCGCCCACACCCCAGCCTGGTCCCCTGGCTTTGCCGACAGCCTCGAGGTCCCAGCCAGGCCAGGGGCCCCTGTCCCAAGGATGCTCGGGCCTTTGGGTCTCGGTCCCAGCCGGGTGGCGCCGGCCACCTTGTGGGCATACAGTCCACAGCTGCCTGTGACACAGTGGGCTCCAGTCCTCAAAAAAGCTGGGGCGTGGACCGCACGTGGGTCCGCTGGGCAGGTCCCCTGGATGTGGCCTGCTGCCCGGCCTTCTCCTGACCCCTGGCCCCTCTCGGCTCACCCAGGAGCCACCAGACCTGCCCCGGGATTAACTTGGCTTTGCGCATCATTCCCAAAAGGCCCCCGGACGCAGCACCCCCACTCAGCCTCAGAAAGCCACCACTGTCCTCCCTGGGCCAGCTGCCCCCCACCCCCCTGTGGGCTCGCCCATCTGGCAACGTGGCCTCCAACATCTGGACTGATGATCAGCTTCCCCCATGGTCCCCACACCTGCTAACACAGACACACGTGAACGCTGGGGGCCTGGCTTTCTGGGCCCAAAGGGGCAGTCGGGGCCCTTGTGGTTTTGAGGACCCACAGGCCTCTGGAGCTGTGCTCCGAGCGGATGCTTCTCTGTTGGGTCCCCACCAGGACTGCAGGCCGGCGGCTGCTTCCTGCTGCTACTGGATGTGTGGGGCCAGGCAGGCCTGCCAGGAGCAGCCAGAGCCTTCCAGAAGCCTCACCATAACTCGCCCCTCCTTCAACCCTGCTCCTCATCTTCCCACACTAGGAAGGTCCCCCCAGGCCATCTCCCCCCAGGGCCCAGAGCTGCAGCCTGCCCCCTGCAGCCTGACCCTCCTTGTCTGACCTTCTCCTTAGCTCTCCCTGCCTCTGGCCCCTGAAGAGTTCAGACAAGGTGTGCAGAGAGAGAATTTGGAGTGGACAGGCCTCAGATGCACACACTCGACCGCCCCAGGCTCCTGTGGGCCTTGCCTGTAGATAGAAATGGATATTTGGGGTCCTCTTTTGAGAAAAAAAATTGTAACCATGCGGGGCATTGAATGTTAACTGAACTTATTGTGGTGACCAATTTGCAATATATACACATATCAAATCATTATGACGTAAGCCTGAAAACGAATACAATGTTCTGTGTCAGTTGTATCTCAACTAAAAAAAATTAAAAGTGGGCGCCCTGTGCCTGCGTTGGGCCGGGGCTGGGGAACTGGGGAGCAACCACCAGGCTGTGATCGCTGGGACTGGCCCCACCAGAACTGGGGCATGCTGGCCCCAACCCCAAACTGCAGGGCAGCTCTATGCGGTGTGGCCCCACCAGGAAAGCAGAGCCTGCCTGCTGTCAGCTCTGGAGCCCTCTGCCTGGCAGGTCCCTGGGGCAGGCAGCGACCCCACAACCCCACCCCTGAGGCCTGGCCACCCCAGAGCCGGGCGGTGACTCCAGGCAGCCACGGCACCATCTCAGCCTTCCAGGGTCCTTGGGGGGCGTCTAGGCTGGATGAGGCAGAGGCTGGGGGCCAGCGGTCCTGCCTGCAGGGGCACCCTTGGGGTGGGGCTCGAACAGCGTGGAAGAGAGCTGACTCCACATCTCAGCAGATGCCCACCTGCCCCCCCCCCCACCGCCCCTGCTGGTGAGCCCCAGCAACCAGGGCAGGGCAGAGGCCAGAGCTGCAGGGGGCTGAGGGTGTCAGGGGTGTGGCCCGGGGCGCTCCAGGCCCTGGCCTGGGCTCCTCAGTTCACAGAGCATGGCTGCTACCTTGGCACAGAAGGAAGGCAACCACCGGGCTCTTGGACCCCCGGGTCCTCGGGCAGAGACCCCACCTGGAGCCCCGTGGGTCTGCTTGATGCCTGACCCAAGACCTCAGGCAAGTCCCCAGACAGGCTGACCCTGCGCCTCTCCTGCTGTGCCACCAGCACCCTGCTGGGCCCTCAGGGTTCAGGGTGAGGGACAGCCGCTGTGCAGCTCGGGCACCAGTCAGTGTGCCTGCCAGGGCAGGTGAGCACGGCGGGGTGGGGGGCCCGCAGGGGGCTCTTCCAGCCTCTCCTGGCCCCCAGGCCCCCGACGACGGAGCCGGGCCCGGCCTCGCTGCTTCCTCTGCAGCCTCATCTGCATGGGGGTTTCCGCACCATCCCAAGCTCACCGCCCCCAGGTGGGCCGCACCCCGGCTCTCTCCCTGGCCTCCCAGACTCAAACACCCATTTCCCCACTCACCCCCATTCCAGGGCACCAACCCTGCTCGTCCAAAGCCCAGCTCCCAGGTTCTCTGCCTCCACCCTGCACCTCCGCCCTGCACCTGCCGTGGCCCTCAGACCGGTTTCCCCCCAGCCCCTTTCTCAGGCCAGAATCCCAGAGCCATCCTGGACCCTTCTCCCCATCTGCATCCTATACACTAGCAGGGCTGTCGCTCCGCCCTCAAGACAGGTCCAGCATCAGACACCTCCTGCCTCCCAAGGCGCCCCCCACCCCGTCTGTCTCGGTCCATCCTCAGAAGCGGCCAGAGGCGCCCTGGCCGCACGGCAGTCTCGAGAGCAGCCGGCAGGGGTGAGGCCGTGGCCTCCCTGGGGAGCTCTCCCGGAGGTGGGAAGGCAGCCGGCTTGGGTGTCTGCCCTGACAATGTCTCCTCCTAAAAACCCCTGTCCTGCCTGGGGCGCCCGCCCCACTGGGAGCCGGCTCATCTGTCCTCCCTCCCCGCCTACCTCCACCCTCTCAGGTCCTCTTGTGCTCCTGGACTCAGCCATGCGCCCTCTCCCTGCACATCCCATGGGTCGTCCCCACCAGATCCAGCCCTCCCCATCGGCAGGGAGCTCCCCGGGGCGGAGTCGAGTCTGCCCTGCCCTTGGATACCCTCCATGCGGACGCCCAACACCAAGCAAGTGCAGGCAGCAGTCACTGACGGAAAAAGCGGGCACCTTCTGGTGAGTCTGGAAAGGGAGGCAGGGCTGTGGGTGTGGGTCGGGACCCCTCCCCCCAGAGCTGGCCCAGAAGGTGGACTGAGTCTCCCCACCCGGGTCCCGGGGGAGAAGGCTGCCCAGGGATGCGGGACAGAGTGTGCTGGGAGCAGCCCTCTGCCCGCCGAGTTAGTTCCCAGCCTCTAAGCTGGCGCCCTCCCACGTGGGTGGTGAGGGGGTTTGATCACAGCTGGTCCCTCCCGGCCTCCTCTGGAGTGGGCCCTGTTCCCAGCTCCTGCCTGGGTCCCCTTACCTGTGACAGCCCCACCTCCAGCAGGTCAACAAGGGGCCTCGTGGAGGAGCCATGTGCCATGGCCGCTGAATCAGGTCCCAGAGATGGGAAGTCGGTGAAGCAGATGATGCCACAGAGGAGGGAAACACTAGTCCCAGGAAGGTCGGGCAGGCGGCACCAAGGGGCTGACATTTGAGCTGGGTATGGAAGGCGTGCGGACGTGCAGCGGGAAGGAAGGGGGCCATCGCTCCCCGCCGAGGGGAAAGGCCACGGAGGGCAGGAGCCTGGGGTGCATGGACATCAGGAGGGGGAGGTGGTGAGCACCCAGAGCCCCAGGCCAGGGAGCTTAGACCAGTAAGGGGTGCTGGGGAGCCACAGAGGGCTCAGGACATGAGCAGTGGCCCTCTCAGCCGGAGGGCAGAGTCTGGCTGGCCACGAATCAACAATCGGCAAGGACTCACTGTGGTCCCGCCCACGGGGTGAGACGTGGCACCTCGTCTTAGGAGCTCCCAGCTGACCACGGCAATGGGTATCGCCCTCTTAAAGTGACAGAGCCCCTCGGGCCAGTGGGAGTGGGCCAGAGGGCAGTCGTGCACTGGTGAGGGGAGGGGGCATTGCCTGGGCAAAGGGCAGAGACAGGAATGTGCAGGGCGTGTGCCCAGGGAGGAGCCGCCAGACTTGGCTGGACCCTGGATGTCCGGAACAGTGGGACAGCCCGATTCGCTGGCTGCAGGCCCGTGGAGTCCTCGTGGCTCCCAGCCCAGACAGCTCCCAGCCACGCTGCCTGGGGGGCATCCTGTCCTGCGGTCCCTCGGGGCCTGGCCTCTGAGCTGCCAGCCTGGACCCAAGCTGGGTGGCACTGAGGGGAGAGGCCAGCCCTGCCCAGGAGGTCCCCAGGACTACCATCTCCTCACCAAGCACTTTCTCATTGATCTGGAGGGAAGCGGAGAGGGAAGCTAAAATTCAAAATCGGGGGTCTGATTGTGGAACGGAGAGTGGAAACCCCAGAGGGCCCCCAAATCGTTTCAACAGGCCTCCCTGAGCCCCCGGGCACAGCAGCACTGACTCAGGACTGTGGAGTCAGCCAAGCGCAAGGCCCGGGCTGCAGGGGCAGGGGTCAGACATGCAGGGGCTCATCCGGCCCTGACCGCAGATGTGCCCCTGCAAGCAGGTGGTCCCCAGGACCAGGAGGCACGGCGTGCATGTCACTCGAGGCCCACCCAGCCCTGGGAGCCCTGCCCTGGACAGACGTCCCCAGAGGGATGTGTTTCCTAACCCTGAGTGGTTAGCTCACCCTGGGACTGCAGGGCCCGACCAGAGCGCACCGCTGAGAGGAGAGTTCCGAGGGGCCTGGACCCTGCTGTCCCCCGGTTTGGGGCAATGTCACCATAGGAGGCCCAGCTATCCTCAGTGTCCCTGTTCCCCCCACAGCCTGAGCTTTTCCGTCCTGTGGGAGCCCCTTGCTCAGGCCCCATCTTCCCTGTACCCTGGCCCTTCTCCCCAGAACACCCTGGACCTCGGTCGGCCTTACCCACTTTCCTGAGGCATCCTGCCTTCCTGCCACCCCCAGCCCCCTGCTGCAGTCCCCAGACTCCGCCTCTGCTCCTCAGCCGGACTGACTGCACCTCTGTCAGGCCCCGGGCTGCCCCTGCCTTCAGTCGACAGGGTCTGACCCGGGACCAGCCTTCCAGCCGCCGCCGCCTGCTAGGGACTGGACGCTGCTCACAGGCTTGTGGGGCCCCTGCCAGGTGCTCCCTGACTCTGACCGCACTTTCTGGTCCTGTAGCAGCTGTCCACACCACCCCCTCTCAAGCAGTCTCAGCCCCCAGCTCTTGGTTGCTCACCTGTGAAGGAAGCAGTGGCCACAGTCAGCTGGGCCCTTTCCCTGCAGCCCACGGCCAGGCCCAGCACCCCTCGCACCCCGCAAAGGCAGCAAAGACCCTTCTCTGGCTGCCGTGGCCGCTGCCCTCACTGAGCACATGTTCGGCCTTGGGGTCCTCACCCCACCCACAGCCCTTCCTTCTCTCCTGCCTCTCAATGTCCCCTCTCAGCTGCCCTTCCCTGACCAACAACCAAGCTCCCTTCAGGGCCCACACCTGGCCACCCTGCTGCCCCCACCAGCCTCAGGGATTCTGGGGTCCAGGACCCCCTGCCTTGCAACCATCCCAGAAGACTTCAAGCCTCTCCCCCAAATCCTGACATTTTGGACTTTTGCCACAGAGAAGACTGGGGTCTCAGAGTGGCTTGCATACTTCTCCTGACGGGGAGCTCATCCCTCCACAGCATGAGTCTTTGATTGTTAGAAAATTCTCCCCCTCCCACTCCCCACTTGGGGGCATCTCCCAGCCCCGCGGGGAAGCGGCAACACCGATTTTGAAATCTTTTTGAAAATGTTTTTCCTTTGTTTTGTTTTATTTAGAAATTGCCTGAATTTTTACCAAGTTAAAGACACAACCACAAGAATGTGTAGCCTGGGTGGACGACTGGCATAAACAACCCCTCCCCCACTGCTCAGCCTCCCCCCAAACCACTGCCCCCCAACTCAGCAGCAAAATATGCCAAACATGTATAAGAAAACAGCAGAGCAGACAGAGCGGGGCGAGGGGCACAGACATCCACGAGCACGTGTGCACACACAGGGGTACACAAAACCCCACCTCACACAGGCACACCCATCCCATGTACACAGCACACACGTGCAAACACACACATGCACGTGCATTCACAGACACGCACGTGCACACAGACATGGCACATGGCACACACATGCAGGGACATATAAACACACAAGCACACAAGCACACAACTGCGTACACAGATAGGTGTGCAGACATGCATATGCACACATGCATCCGAGTACACACACACACGTGCACACACACACACACACACACATGCACGCACACTGCTGCGGGGTAACCCTTTCCCTAAGCCAGGCTGCAAAGTGGAAATAGCTCTGGGTGGGGGTCACTTGCTGGGTCCAGCCCCTGCCAGATCCTGCCAGCTGTCATTGTCGTCTCTCTGCCTCAGTTTCCCCATCACCTCTCCCTAACCCTCCCAAGTTCCTTTGGGGAGTCCAGGGAACGGGGTTGGCAGATTCTGCAAGTCAGGAAATACGGCTCCGTGATGCAGGGCCCCAGCTGAGTCCCAAACTGGTCCTTAGAGCTGCGGGCCCTGGGACCACTCCAGGGCAAGGCGGGCACCCTTGGGCCTTAGCAATCCTTCCCCGGACAAAGCTTGCCCATCAGACCCAGACCCTTCTCAGAAGTCACTGGGACTCGAAAGGCCTGGATACAGTGTGGAGTGGGGACACAGTGTGATCCCAAGGAAAAGCCACAGTGTCTACCTTTACAGCCACCCAGGCTGTGTCTCCCAGGAGGCCCCAGCTCCCACTAGGAGCCTTCCGCATCTTGCCATGAATGCCTGTGACTTTGAGAAGCAGCCCTGGTCAGATGGTCCCTCAGGACTAGCCAGTCCCACCAGCTTGGCCACCTGGAGAGGAGACACGTTCAAGAACCTGAGCTGGGATTCAAACTCAGAGCTTCCAGCACCCAAAGGCCCTCAATCTCTGCCCTGCGGGGCTGAGAACCAGCTGTGACCTCTCCTGCACTGAGAGTGGCCAGGAGCCCCGCTGCCCCCAGGATGACAACGTTAAAGGAACAGGACTCGTGGGGAGGTTTGGGGCATGGGGGGAGACTTTGCGGGGGTGGGAGGGTCTCGGAGCCGAGATCATACTTCCAGGATGAGGAGTAACTCCGCTCAGGGAAAGAGGGCCGGCCTGGGGAACTTTGCTGGCACAGGCACAGGAAGGAGAGGATCTTGGCCTTCCGAAATGTTTACTACATCAGGAAATTAATTCACTGCGCACGGGATTCAGTGACGAAGAATAAAAACACACACGCTCACTCGAGACAAATTGAGTCCAGGCCCGGTCAGCCTCTGCGCAGCCAGGGGAGGCGGTGGGGGGGGGGGGGACTCGGGCCTGCTGTGGTCACAGACCATGAGCTGGGGGGCCGAGGGCAGGGCTGCGTCCCCCCACCCACCCCCCGGCCCCGGCCCCCGCCAGAGCTGCTCCGAGCTGCCACCCCATTACACAACTCCAGACTCCGTTTCCTCATTAAGGCCCCTCCAAGGGGGGCCGCCGACCCGCAGGCCTCAGGAATGTGCCTTTACCCAGCCCGGAGGGGGTGGGGGGGGCGCTCAGTGTGGCCGCCGCACGGACAGGCCAGCCGGCGGGAGGCACTGGGGGTCCGCGGCACCCCGACGCTCGGCCCGGCCAGCGCAGGCCGGCGCAGGGGGACGCCAGCTGTGCTCGCACGATGGTCTGGGCAGGTCGGGGGCCGCTGGGGCGGAGGTGCAAAGGAGGTCTGAAGGGGCACCCAGGCCAGAGGGCAGCGTCTCCGGGACGCTCTAGGGGAGACATGCTAAGGGCAGAGCTGCCCCCCTTTCGCCCCCGAAGGCTGCTCCATGCTGGAGGGCAGAGAGCACAGCTCCCAGCTCGGCACCCGGCCGGCCTCCGGCAGCGCCCAGCATCCACTGCCCAAGTGTGAAGCGGGACTGCCCCGCCCTGCCCAGCAGGGCTGCTCGGAGCACTCGGGGCCAGCCCTCAGCCCTTGCCTTCGCCTCCACCCTCCGGACACATCAGCCCCTCGTGCCTGCCTGCGCGCATGCAGGTCCAGCCTTCAAAAATGCCCTTCCCTGGGGTTAGCTCCACCCCGTTGCCTCCTCAGGCCACCGGTGTTCCCAGGACCCAGGGGTTCGCACTCCACACACTCAGAGTAGCCCTGAGAAGAGAAATGGGGAGATGGCTATTGTGCAGACGGGGAAACCTAGGCACAGAGGGACAGCTGACCCCTCAAGTTCCCACCAGCAGGGTTACTCAGCCTCTGGCCTTTCCATCCCCGCGACCCCCACCGTGCTCGCCAGGACCCCTCTCCATGTCTGCTGCACCACCTTTCTGAAGAACTGAGCTGACATACTCCCTCCCTGCCCCAGCCTTGTCCACCACCTCCCCAGGGCTTCTGGGGTGACTGTGCAGGCAGCTGGCCTGTGAAGCCTGCACCTCGGACCCCGACTTCTACTTCTATCCTGCACCCCCCCGCCACCACACCGGCCTGCACTCTCTTATGTCCTGAGGTCCCTGGCATCAGCCCATTCCCCGTGCAGTGATGTGTCACCACCTGGCCGCAGCCCCTTCTCCTCTAAGCCGTGAGCCGCGGGGCAGAGACGGTTCACATGCCTGATGTGGCCGGCCAGCCTCGCTTCACCTTCCTGCCTCCTACCTACATGGGTGACCAGGCCTGCTAAACCCTACCTCTGCCTCCCTGCTGTGTCCACCAGGATGCTCTGTGCCATCCCCGGGCTGGCTGGCTGGCTGACTCCAGGAACGTGGCACTGGTTTTCATTTGATGCTGTGGACGAAGGAGCCCACTGGGTTGACTTGACTGTAGGAGGGCTGCCCGGGGCTGTGCCAACGAGATGGGCTGGGCTGGGCTGGGCTGGGCTGCCTGGACAGCACCCAGCAGGGGTGCAGGGGAGACCTACAAAACAGCTGGGTCCTGGGAGAGCCGTTTACAAGGGAACGTGGGGGCCTGTGTGTGGGAACCGTCTGTGCAGCGAGCGTGGACCGCAGTGCACAGCCCAGCAGGGCCACACATGGACCCACCCCAGCCCCTGTGGGTTGGCCCAAGGGGAGGTCCTCAGCACGATCACCGGGGCTCCCACTCCTCCCAGCACAGACACCTGCCTCCCTGCCAGGCCTCGCCCTGCCCCCGCCCACCGCCGTCCTCCAGCCGCCCAACCCCTCGCCGGCCCTGCCTGTGCCAAGCTCTGTGTCAGGGCTCGTGACTCATCCCTCCGCCCTCACCAGGGCCCCCAGGCTTCAGGATATCCATCCCCACCTGGAGTCAGCTGGGACCCTCACATGGACAGCCTCACTCCTCCCGGTCAGTGCCCCCCACCCTCTGGCAGCCACGACAGGCCCCAAATACGCACTCAGTGCTCAGCTGCCAAGAGCCCTGCTGTGGCCCCAACTCCACCAGAGCAAATCAGACCCCTTCCTGGGGCCTCTCACCTGGCGCCCAGTGGCCCTGGGCCCCGGCCGCATCCCCCCGACAGGTCCGCCACACGGCCCTCCTACCTCAGAAGCCCCTTCCCCATTCCTCCCAGGGACAGCACCGCCTGCTGCCCACCCCACCCCCATCTCAGCTGAAATACCACCTCCTCACGGGGTCACCCCCCTTCTACTTCCCACATGGTCTCGGTGTGGTGGCTCAGGAAACAGGTCCCCAGCCCCACTGCCAGGGCGGTCGTGGGCATTCCGTGCAGCCTCAGTGTCCCCATCTGTGAAGTGGGGACGCCCCCAGCTCCGCCTGGAAGGGCTGGCTCAGAGAGCAAGCGAGCTAACAGTCAAGAGGCATGCAGTGGGTGGTGGGGACGCTCGCGAGTCTGTTGAATATTTGGTACCAGAGGGAGGATGCCTGGGCGGGTCCCTGGGTGGAGGCATCAGGGGGAGATTTGAACACCTCCCCGTGGACCCGGGGCCAAAGGCAGCCAAGAGGGCAGGGGCCCAAGGCTGGGGACCAGCCCATGTCTCCAAAATCCAAGGAGTGTCCAGGGCAGGCAGGTCCGAGGGGCTGAGAGGAGCCTCACCCCTCACCCGAGAAAGGGCAGGTGAAGGCCAGGCCAGTAGCCCAGTTACCCCCTCCTGCACACACCCCCCAAACCAAGGGCACAGGGCCCCGCATGTGTCACCGGAGCCCCGGAGGGTCTCTTCTCAACACCGGGGATGGCCTGACCCCAGCAGGGCCGGCAGCCAGGGCTCACTGCTGGCCCTCGGTGGGCAGGACCCCCGGCCCCTAGAGTAGGAAGCACAGAAATGCCCCTGACAAACCTGAAATGGAAAACTCAGCTTTGTACGGGCACACTGACCACCAGGTGGGCCATCGTGGGAGGGGGTGAGAGTGGGGGGCCTGGAGGGGGCGGGGACAGGGCCCTTAGACAGGGCGGTCTGGGGGTCTGGGCGTGGTACCCAGGACAGAAGGCAGAGGGCCCGGGACCCCTCCCCAGTTGCACCCAATCCTCAAGGGGGCAGCTGCCCAGCCAAGCAGCAGAGCTGTGGGGGGCCCAGCCCGTCCTCACGGCCGCCTCCTTCAGGCCTCCCACCCTCACCCCTCCATTGTGGCACGTGAACACCACACCAGGAAGGTCCCCACAAGCCAGTGAGGGACCCCCAGAAGCTCTGCATCCTCCCAGATTGGGGTGTAGTGCCAACTGTCCTCTCCTCGGTCCGCTCCGTTTGCCCTGGCCCTTGTCCACTTCTGCATTTTCTCCTCTCTGGACTGATTATCTGTGGGGCAGGGACCAAGTGAACCTCATTTCAAGACAGCCAGTGCCAATGACGGGGCGTCAGAGATTCCTGCCCGGACGGCACTGGCTAGGGATGGACCACAGGATCCGTGGACACTCGTGGCCAAGCATCCAGGCCCAGTGGTAGCAGGGCCTCCTCCCTCCCCGAACCCGCACCAAGAGCCCCCAGCCCCCTGGGCAGCAGATGGCTGTGCCCTCCACCTGCCATCACCCTGTCCTTGCTGGGTTTGGTGCCAGCATGCCAGACCACCCCGCTCTTGAAGAGCCCCCCGACTCTGGGAAGCAGCTCACCTGAGCCTGGCCCTGACTCCTGAGAGCCAACCCACCGCGGCCCCGCCAGCATGCCCGTCACCTGGGACCCTCACCTGCGCCCGCCCCCAGGAGGTGCCGGACCCTGTGGGACTGCTGGTGCTGCCAAGCGAGTCTGGCCCTCCAGACTGCCTCCACTGCGAAGTGCAACCAAACAGCCCCACGCTGTCCTGCCAGCTGGCACAGGGCACCTTCACAGGGAGTGGCCTCGGGTGCCAAAGGGCCCTCTGGTGCCAGGTTGTTGGGCTGGGCGCACCCCCGGGACGCTCCTCTGCCCACTCCTCTGTGGGCTGCGCCCCTCACCGCAGCTCCTGTGGAGAACGCCAGGCCTGGCAGCCGCACGCCGATCTTGCCCGAGGCCAGCACCAGGCCAGGTGACTGCTCGCCTCTGCCCCCCAGCCCGGCAGTGCGGGAGCACCGGGGGAGCCATGGGAAGGGTGACTGGCCAGGCGCGTCCAGGCCATGAGATAGTCCACCGCACTGGCCACTCCTGGAAGACCTGCCCGAGGCAGGCCTGGGCAGGGCCGGGGGGCAGAGCCCTGCCTGTTCCCTCAGGGCATTAATTCCCAGGGCATTGGTGTCCCGGGCTGTTACCAGCCTGCCCTCTGCAGAGAGGCCCAGGCTCTAAATGCCCCTCTTACTCCTCCCAGCCTCGAAAATGTTCTGTTTTTCCATAAAATAGGGCTCACTGAATTCAGTCAGTCTTCACTGGGCACCTACTGTGAGCTGGGCTCCAGGTTCCAAGTGTCTGTGACTGATGAAATTTCAGTCCTAGCACAGAGCAAAGTTTCCCGAGGGCAAATCCTCCCCTCCAGGCACCAGCAAACACATTTTCCTCAACTCCACCAGAAGCCTGTGCCCAGGGCATCCTTCCCCCAGCCCAGGTGGCCTCGTCCCCGCACGGCCCAGACACGTGACTGTGTTCATGTGCGGGATAGGGGCCAGCACCGGGCCCTGTCACCTCAGACACTGATGTCACCATCTGCTGGGGGCAGTGGGAGTCATTCCCAGGGCCAGACAGGAAGCCAGCCCAGCACGGGGAGGGAGGGGCTGCCAGGCGGCCCCGTCCCCGGAACCACAGCCAGGCCCCGCGGGCTCCCTCCTGGTCTGCGGGCAGCCTCAGCAGCCAGTTCCCAAGCCAAGGCCTCGAGGACAGCAGCCGGCCCCGCGTGCCCTGCGGAAGGCCCTGGGCCTGGGACTGGGGGGCAGTGGGCCAGGGGGCAGTGGGCCTGGGGCCGCCGGTCAGGGCGTCCTCCTGGATACCTGTGGCCACTGAATGGAGACTAGGAGGATGGGGCTGGGAGCCAGTGACAAGGGTCTTCCAGAGTTTCTACTTCCCAGCCAGGAGGGTCACAGGACTGGGAGGACGGAGCTGGCTCTGCAGACACGGGGGGGGGGGTGATGTGGGGCGGGCGGGCGGGCAGGACATTCAGGACGGCCTAAGAGGCAGAGGGGCGGCTGGGGTCTGAGAGACGGGCTCAGGTCAGAGGCTGCCCCACCCTTTGGGCTCAGGAGAAGGATCAGAGCTTTCCAGGTGCTGCATGCCAGAGGAGGGCCTTCTCCGCCAAAACATCCCCACGTTTTGCAGGGGATGCGTGGTGCCTGGAGCAAGGCTCCTGGATTTACCACCTTCCTTCAAAGAACCTTCCCCTCGGACAGCCGCTGCGGGCCGGGACCCCCCTCCCCACTCCCCACCTTGCAGAGCCAGCTGCTTCTGGCCAGACAGCCCCCTCACACCCCCCCCTCCAGGAACCCTGTCTTGGCCCACTCCCTAGCTCCCTGTGGGCTCCTGGTCACAGAAGACCCTTGGGCTCCACACACTACTCCTACTTCCTCTCCAGCCGTCATTACAGCCGATCCGGTCCTGGACATAAACTGCGCGTCAGTTCCAGCCACAGAACACCCAAAATGTAAACCCAAAATGTCAGAGCCTCCCTCTCACCTCTGTTCCCTCTGCCTGGAAGGCCCTTCCTGCCTCCAGGTGGCAAACTTCTATTCCACCTTAAAAACCCTATTCAAGCGGGGTGAGCACTCAGTACAATGGCTGTATAATTTATTGTCCAAACCAAGATTTTCAAGAGCTAAGAGGGGCCCGTGAGTGCTTACGCTGGGACAGCAGACACGCACCGGGCTTGTGACCACCTACCTCCCATCCAAACCTCTGTTTCTCCCTCTAATCCACCCAGATGATTCCAGGGGCTGGAGCCTGGGGCTACAAGGTTCCTTTCCTGGAACGGACTCCCAGGAAGCAGGGCCCCTGGCTCAGCTGTCTCCACGGGCAGCCTTGGCCTCGGCATCGGCATCACCATCGCAGCTTCTGCCTCGGACTCTGAAACTGCTGAATCAGAAGGACTCCCACTTGCCACTGACCCTCAGGGCCGTCTCGGCAACTCATTGCACCTAAAGCAGGCTGAGGCCAGAGGAAGGAGGTGATTTTTCAAAGCCACACAGAGCCAGGAGAGACCCTGGCCTCCTTGGTGCCCTATGTATGTTTCTGTCATCTGCACGGTGGAAAATGGGAGGTCCTAACGGCACAGTGCCATGTCCTAGCCCTGGTCTCAGACGTGACTCACGGTCATTCAAAATCTCTGAGCCACAGATGCAAGGGACAAAGTGAGGTAGCATTTTGTTTCTTGGCCAAGGAATTTATTCAGGGAAGTTTTCTTGGCAAAGAGCTTTCAATTATCAAACCAAGATGCTACCAAATTGTGGCAGAAAGGATGGATGGTGGATGGATGGGTGGGTGGGTGGGTGGGTGGGTGGATGGCTGGCTGGATGGGTGGGTGGGTGGGTGGGTGAGTGTAGATATGAGGACAGGTGTAGACGTCTGAATGGGTGGGTGGGGGAATGAGGGTTTGGTGGGTACACGGAAGGACAGATGGACCATTGGATGGAGGATCAAATGGGTCCTTGAATAGCACTTCCTTTGCTCAGAGGGCTGTAACCCTGAGCCATGGAGGATGGCTGGAAAGGCACCCTCCACCCTGTGAGGCTGTGCTCCATGCTGTGACTCCCAGGGCTATGCATGCAGAGTGGCTTCTCAATCCCCAAATAAGGTGGACAAAGTCCACTCCAGCTGCCCAAGGAGCAGGAAGCCCGGGTGGGGTGGGAGGCCCTGCTCCCGGGGCTGAAGTCAGTTCCTTCTCTTCTAAACAATGGGCCTGGCCCGCTCCTCGCCCTCCGCCACCCTGCTCCACCCAGGCTGCCCCCACCTCCGTGGGGTGCTGGGGCCCTCAGAGCTGGAGGTCAGGGAGCTGGGAGCAGAAAAGACGAGGGCCCTGCACGGCTTGCACAGCACCCGGCCGTGGAAGGGGGGCTTCCCCCCGGGCCGAGTCTGCTGGCCTGGCTCCAGCTGCCCCAGCTGCCCCAGCTCCCTAAAGAGACTGGCCTTCTGCAGGGGTTTGGAAGGGGCTCAGGGGCTCACTGTCCAGAACACTGCTTGGTTTCTTATTTGTGTCTTTCTTCTTCAAGTCATGAATTTGAGCCCAACGCCCCCTTATCTCTCCTTGGTCCTCTTCCTAAGGTCATCCCCACTCCTGGCCCCACCCTTCCCCTCTCCCCACATCCAGCCTGGGCTGTACCTTCCCTCCAACGACCACTAGCTGGCAGGAGAGGAGACTGGCCAGCGGAGTAGAGTTCAGCCAGGAGAGGGCAGAGGGTGGGGACAGGGAAACTGAGTCAGCCCCTCGTCCACAGCCTCCAACAGTGGCTCTGAGGGTTGAATCACGCAGGTGGACTGTCTTGGGCCTGAACCCAGGGCCAGCAGGGCAGCCCCACCTCGGCTGCCCAGGCCACTGTGCCCCTAGGTGTCTGTGCCCACGAACCCCAGGAGAAAGTGCCCTGCCCCAAGGAGTCCAGGACCCAGGACCCCATCCCCATCTAGTCAGAGGCCAAGCCACAGGCGGGGTGGGGTCTGGGTATGGACCAGGTCAGCTGTCCTGGGAGCATCCAAGAAAGCAGCAGACTGAGAGGCCCAAGAACTCCAGCCCCCTCGCCACCTGCCCAGCCCTGAAGGGGTGGGGGGTCACAGCAGAGGAATCCTTTCAACCTTCTGGTGCTTCCCAGGTGCACGCCTCTGGGCTGACACAGCCGACCCCTGGGCCTGGACTGTTACCGTATCAGTGAGTGAGTGAATGAATGCATGGATGGGTGGATGGATGACGGATGGATGGATGGATGCATGGATGGATGGATGACAGACAAGCAAGCACACGACTAGGGGGCAGGCAGAGGCACGGGTGAGCACCCCCCCATCTTTTCCTCCTGCACTTACACTCATGCACACACTCACACACACACATGCCATGGGCCCCCCTGGCTGAGGTCTCCAGAGCTGTCCTTCCTCGGGGCTTCAGTGACCGAGTGGACCCAGGCCCGGGGGCCCTGAGCCCGCCCCAGCGGCTGCGGGGTATCCTCCCGCTCCCAGCAGGGAGCCACGCTGCCCACGCACACAGCCTCCTTCACCTGCTAATCTCCTGTGATCCTGGCAACCTCGAGGCGAGGGCGGCCGCGGGGACCCCAGGCAGCCCAGGGGGTGCCCGGAAAGGGGCCCAAGGCAGGCCTCGGTCCCATGGGCAACCCACCCAAGGCAGGGACGCAGATCCCGGGTGATGCTGCAGCCAGACCCCACACAGAAGGGTCTCGGGCCGCCCCACGCCCCCTGGCTGATATGCGGCTGCAGGCCCAGCCTGTTGCTAGGATTAGCGCCCAGATTAGCCCACCAAGTTTCCAGAACCCCGCGTGTCAGATTCACCGGTGCCATAGAAACCTGGCTGGGCTTGGTGGGCGGGACCGGCTCCCGGGTGGGTCTCCCCTCCAGGCCCAGCCACAGCCCCTCTCCAGGAAGAGAAGGGCCTGGGTGCAGGGACCAGGCCCGCCCTGGGCCTGAGCTCCCACCCCCAGCCCCGCGGGGTGCCCTCCTCCTCGGCGCTCCATGCCCAGGGAAGTTTTAGGTTTCCAGAATCAGCTGTTTTCCAGATACTGGAATGAAAACGAATGACCGAATCCTCGGGCCAGCAGTGGAGACACAGAGCGCCAATCTCTCCCCTGCCCACCCCCACCCCCCACTCTCTAATGCAGAAAACATCCGAGCCCGTTTAGCCCACAGGCCAAAGCCTGCCTTGGAGCCTCGCTCCCCAGGCCCGGCTCAAGGGCCGCCTCCTCTACGCCCCTCTTCCCGCGCCCCCGCTCCCCACCGCCTCCGCTCCGGGCAGCTTGTGGGCCAGCCCGGCTGGCCAGGAGTCTGGGGCCTGGGGCCAGCCCTCGCTGGTGAGGCGGCCAGGACGCGGGGCCTTCAAGGGGGAGGCTCTGAGAGCTCCTGCAGACAGCGAGAGGCTGGCCCAAAAGGGACGCCCACGGCGGGAGGGGGGGGGCGTGCAGAAACTGCAGCCAGGGCCCGACCCTCCCCGGGCCACCTGTCCAGGGGCCGCCCAGCAGCACTGGCAACTGCAGGCCCCTTTCACAGAAGTCCTGGGTGTCGCAGACCCGCCATGGCCAGCCCCACGCCCCACCAGGGCCTGTTGGCACCCACTCCACTCCTTCAGGGTGCCCGCGTGCTTCCAGGGGCTCGGGACAGGCCTGGGGTCTGCCCTGGACGCCTCCAGTCCTCCAGCAAATATCCCCAGCCCCACCTTCTGCCCCACCTGGGACCAACCACAGCAACCACCCACCTCCTCCTCAGCAACCCCCCATCTCCTGGCTTTGGCCCCAGGCCCTTGGGGCTGTTGACTCAGTGTCCAGAGGATCCTTAGACACCTGAATCAGACCCTCCACTAGCCCCACCCCAGAGAAAAAGGCACATCCTTCTCAGAGCTTCCTGGACCCTCCCTGGGCCAGTTCCCCCTGGCCCCGCGGACAATCCTCCGAGCCACCCCTCCCAGCCCACACAGCCTCACCACCCCCACTCTTCGCCACTCCCCAGAGGCGCCACAACACTGCCACGCAGGGCTGTGAAGCGGGTGCTTTGCCGCTGATCAGTCTCCCTCCAGAAGCCCACCTGGGTGTTTGGCTGTGGATGGACAATGGGTGGGTAGGAGGATGGGTGGATGGACAGAAGGAGGGAGAGGTGAGGCATCCAGCTACAGATCCCGCCACAGCCTCTTGCCCTGACCTCCTACTTCCATCATCTCCACTCACTCCTTCTGGCCACACACCCACCCTGGCTTCTTAACCTGCAGAAGCTGCCCATGGGTTGGACACTTAGATGGTCCCTTTAATGCCATCACCCTCACCTGCATACGCAGAAACAACCCTCCCCAAGATACAGGCTCATCCTGTCCTGCCCTTTACCAAACCCTCCCGTTCTGGCCCACCTGCACTGGGGCTCTGCTCCGGAGCTGAGGACCCAGACCCTTATGGAGACGGGGCCTGCCCAACTCTGGGCTCCTGGAACCCCCCCCACGCTCCAAGCCCCACTGTTGGGCTCGGCACACACTCTTCCTTCAGCCCCAGAGGCCCCGTTTGCCTGGCAGCACCGCGTCTCCTGGCCAGCTCAGGGAGATGGTTCTCCTACCCCTCAGCATCACCCCCTTCCCGCCCCCGCCCCGGTTATAGCACAGCCGTGCGTACGTGGGGTCCTGCTGGTGTCACCCCGACTGAGTGTCCAGCTTTGGGGGGAGCGAGGCCCGTGTGGGGTCCACACGGAGGAGACAGTGTGGATGAGACAAGCAGTGCGCGATGCTGCAGGGGCTCCTGGCACCTGGGGAGCTTGCCTGCGGCGAGGCCAGGGCTCTGTGACTCCTCTGCCTCTTCCTTCCTTCCTTCTACCCGGGGAGCATCTCAGCCCCTCTGCTCTCCCCACCCTCCTGTCCCCGCAGCCCCATCTCCCTCCAGGTCCTCACCTCCTGTCTCCATCCCTGACCCTTCCCCCCGCCAGGGTGAGCCCACCTCATCCCCCCCACCCCCTGTCATCAGCTGCCTGCCACCCACCTCTCCACAGACATCCCTGCCCCTGCGCCTCAGCCCAGCGACGGGCTCACCTGTCCCCGACGTGGGGTGAGTCCACGATCCCCATGCCAAGAGCAGAGGGTGCCGGGAGCTCTACAGGGGAAGCGGCGAGGGTTCTGGGGTGCCCCCGACTCCGCACCCCTCCCATGCTGTCTTGGAGGAGAGGTCCTTATTGCCGCCGTCCTGCCGAGGGCCACCGAGCCTTCCCTCCCTGGGCCCACCTGCCTTTGGAAGCCCCTCTTACACCGACCGATCATGGTCTGGGGCAGGTCAGAGCCTCCCTGGGCCCTGCTTACCCGGCAGCCGGCTGGAGGGGGCGGCTCGGCCTGGCCTTGCCCGCCAGCTGTCCCAGCACAGATGGGGTCCTCGTGGCTCCACGGACCCCCGGGGGCCCCGCCTGCTGCTGCCCACCCGCCGGGCGAGCCTCTAAACCGTGACGCCTGTTAGGCAGGAAACGTCATAGGGCCCCGGGTCCCGAGCCGAGCAGGGTCATTTTTTTTATTAAAAAGAAAAATCTAAACCAAGAAAACAAAGTGATTAAGTTTCTTCTCGGAGCAGCAGGCCCTGCGAAGACAGGGAGCGGCCAGCTAACTGGCGCAGCGACCCTGCATCGCCCCGGGGAAACAACCCAATCACTGACACAAACAGGAAGCAGCTGGTGTTCCCCACACGTGAGGGCTGGGCTGGGGCCCCCAGGGCGCAGGCCGTTGAGGTGGGGGCTGGAGGCTGGAGTCCTGCTCGGGGGGCCGCTGTGTCCTGGAGGGAACCACCGAAAGGAACATCCTGAGCTCGGCCTTGCCCAGGGAGACGGGGTGTCCGAGGAGGCTGGGGCCCCTGCACACAGCCCCCCATCCCTGTGGGGTTCAGTTACTCAGGGTGGGCTGCCGTGACCCCCCAAGAGCACGTGAGTTCCAGCAGGGGCTCCATGAGGGCAGGAGAGGGGTGGGCACGGAGAAGCAGGGGTCCACCCCCAAAACCCCCCTCTTGTCTGCTGCTTCACCACTGGATTTCATTCTGGGCCAAGAAGATGTGATTCCCACCCTCCCAGCCCTGGGGTCCTGGCCGGAGTCAGGGCTGCCTCGCAGGGCCTCTCTGCAGAGTTCCGCTGGGACGGAAATCCAGGGCTGGCTTGAGCAGAAATATGTTCAGTGGGGAATTCGTGGGCTCAGCCTAGCCCAGCAGGGGGCTCCCCCGAGGGAGGCCCCAACCTGATTTGAAGGGGAGACTGTGATGCGGGGAGACATCCCACTGCGGGGGGGGACCTCCAGGTTCAGGGGCTAGCGGGCATCTGTCAGCCTTGGGTAATAGTGAGCTCCCTGTCCCAGGAGCATGTAAAGACAGACTCACACAGAGAGGCCCTGGGCAGAGGGGCAGAGTGGCAGGGCCAGCTAGGCTCTGCGGAGACCCCTCCCGAAGCCCCAGGGAGACAGGCTGGGGGCACCCTTCACGGGGACAACACGGAGACGTGGCTGGGAGCCGGTCAGGCACGTCCTGCTCAGAGCACAGCATACAGCTGGCGCTCAGGAGTGGAAGCTGAGGTGATTCTGATCCAGCCTCGTGTGAGGAGAGGTTCTGAGTGTGAGTCGGGATGTGTGAGGGGTCGGGGGCCTCCACACGTCTGTTACACGTCACCTGACAAGCGAAAGCAAAGAAGGCCGCTCTGATGAGAGATTCAGCCTAGAGGCTCAGGGGCCTGAAGGGCCAGTCCTGCCGACATCCCGGAGCCAGCGTCTCATCCAGGCCCAGGCGAGGCTGGCCAGTGGGGCAGCATCCAGGCTCCTTCCTGGGGGAGGGTTGCCCTGAGCTGGGGAGCAGTCTCCCAGGCTTCTCCCAGCAGGACGAGGGGCCCCCGTACGCTTGCCCAGCTGGGAGCAGAGCAGTCCTGGTGAAGACACAGGGTCTGCATCCCGGCTCGACTCCCTGCTCCGAGTCTCAGGTTCAGAGCCGTCTGGGGACTCGGACCGCCCCCCGGTGATGCTAGGCGGAAGGGGGGCGTCTCACTGAGCCAGATTTGGGAGACAAGGGTCTTTAAAACCAGGGTTAAGTAAGAGGCTAGTTTTATGGAAATGTTCTCAAATAGCAAGGCAGAGCGGGGCTTAGCCTGGCAAGACGTGAGAATACGTCCTAGAGAAACCATAGCTGGATCCGGGGGGCACTGACGCCAGGATGGAGGTGTCACCCGATGGAGACAGATGGGACCTGGTGATAGACCCTAGTGTTTACACAGGGAGCATCAAAACTGCCGAGAAAAAGAACATTGCAAATTTAAAACAATGGCATATGATGCACAAAGCCCTTCCAGCAAGGGGCCTAAGAAGAATTACCTTCAAAATGGTCTTGAAGCAACTTGCTATTAGTTTGAAATGAAATTAGATTAGATATTGCACCCCAGTGTTCACAGCAGCACTGTTTACAACAGCCAAGACATGGAAGCAACCTAAATGCCCATTGACAAATGACTAGGTAAAGAGGTTGTGATACATTTATGCAATGGAATACTACTCAGCCATAAAAAAGAAGAAAATACTGCCATTTGCAGCAATGTGGATGGACCTGGGGATCATCATTCTAAGTGAAGTAAGCCAGCAAGAGAAAGAAAAATACCGTATGATGTCTCTCATATGTGGAATCTAAAAAAAAAACACAAATGAACGTACTTACAAAACAGAAACAGACTCACAGGCATAGAAAACAAACTCATGGTTACCAGAGAGGGAAAGGGGTGGGAAGGGATAAATTGGGAGTTTGAGATTTGCAGATACTAACTAATACATACATAAAACAGATAAAGTTTCTTCTGTATGGCACAGGGAACAATATTCAATAACTTGTAGCAACCTAGAAGGAAAAAGAATATGAAAAGGAATATGTTATGTACATGTATGACTGAAGCATTATGCTGCCCACCAGAAGTTGACACAACATTGTAAACTGACTATATTTCAATTTTAAAAAAGGAAAGAAATTCGATTAGAGAGAAAAACCTATGTTGACATGAAAACCTGCACACAGAGGTTTATAGCAACTTTATTCATAATCTCCAAAACTCAGAAACGACCAAGGTGCCCTCCAGTAGGTGAACAGATGAACAAACTGGCCCATCCAGATGGTGGAATATTATTCAGCACCAAAGAGGAATGAGCTATCAAGCCACAAAAGACACGGGGGAAACATAGACGCGTGTGACTAAGGGAGAGAAGCCAGTCTGTAAAGGCTGCACACTGTGTGATCCAACTCTATGACACTCTGGAAATGGTGACTCTATGGAGGTAGCGAAAAGATGGATGGTTATCAGCGTCTGCGGAAGAAGGACGGACCAGCAGGAGGCGTGCCGAGGATTTTCACGGAGTGAAACCCCTCTGCTTGGTGCTCCACTGGCGGGCACGTGCCCCTTCACATCTGTCTAAACCCACAGAACGTACAACCGCAAGAGTGAACTCTGACGCGAGGCTTGGACTTAGGCAGCAGTAGTTTTGACCTGCGTCCCACGCTGGAGCCAGGTGTTAGCGCCGGGACGCTGGGCGTGTGACGGGGAAGCGGGGGCATGACGGGCCTCTCTCCACGCTCTGCAGCGTCCTTCTGTGCACTGAGCGGCTTCTATCCACCGTTCTGTGATGCCGCTGCCCGCCCTGTGCAAGCCCCACGCTCCTACGGGGTCTGTCTGACCCACAGGGAAACTGAGGCACGGAAAGGCTCAGCGACAGGGCAGGGTTTGAACTCAGAGCTTCACCCCAGCACAGGCCCCTTGACCTCCGCTCCCTGCTCTTCTCGCCTAGGGATGCCTTCCCCTTCCTAAACCTGCACATCCCAAAGGGCTTCGGTTGATGTAGGTTTGCACCTCCTAAGACTTGCCTTATTAGAAGGTAAAAGTAAGGCCTTAAAATTCTTTCAGGGGTTTAAATTTTTAGAAATGAAAAAAACAGTCTACGTGAATTAAGAGCCACAACAAGAAGACGCTGCATGTCAACATGAATTAATTTTTACAAAAAATAACGGAGCTTTTCAAAACAGAAGTCTGGCGGGGAGGGTGGCTCGCTGGGAGGCCGGGGTCCCTGGGGGGCCCCTCCACGGGGCCGCTGAGGTGCGCCGCTTGGAGAAGGGGAGGTGTCACTTAGTGAGCTTCTCGGGCACTTGGGCCACCTTTTCGATACTCCACCCCGACTCGACACCTTAAAAGTGAGGTGCACTGTGGGGTCTGAAGCCACATCAGTGATCTTCCCAAACGCTGTGATGTGAAAACGCATCCTTCAAGGAGGCGAAGGAGGCAGCTGAACAAATGCAACATGGCGCCGGGACTGGGAAGGGGAGGCTGGAGCAGGAACGCGGGTGAAACCCGAGCGAGCCCTGGAGCTGGGCGCGGACCTCTGTCATCTCTTACTGGACCCAAACGTAGGGGGACTGGGGAGCTCTCTGTGCTACACTTGCGATTTGTCCACAAATCTAAAATTGTCCCCCAATAAAAACTTTATTGGAGGGGAAACCCCTCTGGTCTCTCTTGCACACTCAGAGCATGTTTTCCTGAGCGCGGTGGTCAGCACCCTGAGCTGGTCATCGGGAAGCGATGGCCCACCGACCATGCAGGTGTCCCAAGATCCGAGCTCCCCACCGTCAGGAACGAAGACTCACGTTCATGAATCTCACCGCCCGGCTCGTCGGAGGTCTTTCAGGACTGGAGGGCGGCAGGGGCGTGTTTCCCAAGCTGCTACTTTTTGCTGCAGAGGTCAAGTGGGATCACCGACCACAAACTCCGTGGGCTGTTTCCCTCCAGGCCACAGGGCTGTCCTTCTTCTCCGAGAAAACAACCAGCATGTGTGTCTGCCAGGGGCCAGGGCAGCTTGTAACTCAAACTGCCGCGCGGAGCGTCTCCTGGAGACGCCGCGGTCCTCCCGGAGCAGCCCTGCTGCTCATGCAGAACATCAAGGCACATGCCAGGGTCCAGACTTCATGGAGTTAAGAAAGTTCACTGCTTCATCAAGTACGTTCGGAAGTGCAGCCAGCCTAGGTGCCAGCTCTGCAGCTGCTTCTCCGAGAGAACCCCACGGGCTGGGAGACCCTCACTCTAGCCCCACCCCGGCCCCCAGACCCAGGCAAACATCCCTCCTGTGAAGAGTCCTGGTGGGAGAGCAGCGTCTCCCATCACCACCATACACCTGCCCTCTTCTCTGTCTGCCCAACTCTCCTCCCGCCTCAGTCAATTCTCCTAGATCTCTCAGGCCTTCTCTGAGTGTCTCCTCTTCCAGGAAGGCCTCCCTGACCAGCCCCCACCTAAAGGAACGCACTTGCTGGAGCTTCCACGGCCCATCCTTCTCCACCCGTGTGTCCCTGGTTCCCATCAAGCAGGGCGTGGACTCCTGGGGTGGAGTCCCCTGAACCCCCATGGGGTGGCAATCCACCTCCCCCTTCTCTGGGCTGGAAGGGTGTCCTGAGTTCTCCCCCACAGGCCCCTGGCTGCCCCGTAAGCCCCTGATGGCAGACCTGGCAATGGCGGGACTCCTTTGGTTCTGGGAATTCTCCTGACCCCCTGGTGAACCGCTGAGAGCAAAACACCGGCCTGTCGGCTAATTACAAGCGGGGCATTGGGGGGGCGCGGCTCCTCCCTGCCGGGGCCCAGCCCCGCCTTCCTGGTCCTGTGCAGAGCTCAGTAATGAACTTCCCCAAATGTCACAGGGAATTAGGCCTGAAATCCCCACGCGCTGCAAGGAGTTTCCATGGAACTCACGGTGGGCAGGAGTTACCAGGATTAAGGGGCCCAAGCCCCCTTGGGCTTCCTCTCCCAGGAGGCCTCAGGGTGGTGCTTCCCACAGGGGAGAGCCCAGGCCGGGCCCGGCCGGGGGCCACATGCCCCGGGGCCCCCACCCAAAAGCAGCCCCTATTCTTTGGCTGTGCCTGGAAGTGGCTCTTGCCAGCAGGGCGCCGTCTCCCGCAGGACGAGGACACGCAGGGTGCCAGCCCCTCACCATGGAGCTCAGGGCGTCTCTGACACCCCCGGCCTGTGGGACCCCGCCTGCACATTGCATCCAGGCGGGGGCACCAACCCTGGTGGGAGGGCCTTGGTCCAGTGGGGAGGACAGACTCTGGCCACACCTGCAGCAGGCCTCGCCCAGGCGGGCTCCACCGGGGGAGGCATGGCCCCTTTTCGTTACCCCTCCTTCCAGGCCCAGCGGAGAAGACAGGAGACCTGCCTGTCCCATGACACTGGGAAGGGAGCCTGGGCACGGGGACACCCACCTCCCTCCCTCTGTCGCTCCTTCTGGCAATGTTACCTGGGCCCTGAATCTGGGAGGGGCCCTGAGGGACCCCGGGGCACAGAGCAGCCTCCCAGGGAGACCTCATGTGACCTTGACTTTCTTCACTCTCCACATCTCACTTGGGCAACAGGCTGGTGACCACAGAGCCTTCCTTGCGGCTGTCAGGAGTGCACGGGGGCGTGCACGGAACAGCCCTGATGGCTGGCCCCCTCGAGCTTTGAAAATACTGGCAATTCTCACTCTTCACGCGAGGGGCCCGGGACCGTCTGAGGAACCAGCGCCAGGCTCTGCTGTCCTCTGCGTCTGCGGCAAGGGCGCCACTCGGAACCGGAAGTGAGGCTGGGCCAAGCAGGGCTGGGGAGCCAACCTGCCACCCCAACCACACATGCCCGCAGGCCCGCCCTGGGGCAGCGGGGGAACCACAGTGAGGTCCAGAGCCATGTCTGGAGCCCCTCGCTGGAGCCTGGGAACAGCGAGCCAGCAGACCCACGAGCCCATCGCTGTGTGTGTCACTGGCTCATTAGACACTTCGCTAGCTGTCAGCCTCTCCCCCAGATGGTGAGCTCCCAGGCCAGGCAGCCCACTAGTCCACGTGTGGTGGCCAGCCCGGGGCCTGGCGTGGCGCGCTCAGGAGCTGCTGCTGACCACTGGCGAGCCCCGGCCTTTCTGGGGTGACCATGTGTAAAACGGGGGGACCGGCTCCCCCTTGGAGGATTAAATGCCAGTGTGCATGTACACAGGGTGCAGGCAGTAGCCCCTAATGGGCGGGAACTGGGTGAAGTCTGCCTTGTAAGCAGGGATTCTGGCCGAGCGACAGCATTTCAGCTGAGCGCGGTAAGAGAGGCGGGAGTTCCCGACACCCGGAATTCTGGCCCTGGCCACGGAGTGGCTGGGACGGGGGGGTCTAAAGGAAGGCCATGTGTGGAGTGTGAAAAATGCCGGGTGCTAGTGGACAAACTGAGGGGACACTGGATCCACTCCCCATCCTTGGGTGGGTGGGGCCAGGATTCACTTCTAGGGTCTTCAGGGTGTACGGGGTAACTCAGGGTGTGGGAGGGAGGCCCTTCCTGAGAGGGGAGAAGTCCGAGGAAGGGGACAAGAGAAGATGCTCAGGTCAGGACAAGGCACACCAACACTTAAGGAAAGGGGGACCACAAAACCCCAAAAGATCGACAGGGAAACCGGACCTCACAGCCACAGCAGCCAAGAGGAAGTCACATCTGAGACCCTGAAAATGTGATTCCATTGTCTGCTGGCCTCCATGGTTTCTGACGAGAAGTCTGTGATTGTTCTTGGTTGTGTCACGTGCTGTGCTCTCCTATCATATCTGTCCTGAATTTTCATTTTCATCTCTTTGACTCTGATGAGCCCAGGCATGATTTTCTCCAAATTGATCCTAATTGGATGTTGCCGAACTTCTCAAATCTGTACGTTTATGTTTTTAGTCAATTGGGGCAGTTTTTAGCCATTATTTCTTCAATATTTTTTCTCCCTCATTCTCTCACTTTTCCCCTTTTAGGACACTAACCACCCATAGGTTAGACATTTTAATGCCATCCAAACAGCCTTGAGTTCTTCAAAAAGAATTTTTTTTGCCTTTCTTCACCTCGGAAAACTTTTATTGATCTAACTTCAAGTTCACAGACCCTTTGTTTTGTCATCTCCATTCTGCTATTAATATCATCCAGTAATTTTTTTTTTATCACAGAGAGTATTCTTCTGTCTTAAATAGCCACTTAGATATTTCTGACATTTTCTATTTTCTGAAATTTCCTATCTTTTCATTCATGTGAATGTGTTTTCCTTTATCTCTACAAGCATAGTTACCATAGTTCTCTTAAAGTCCCTATCTGATCATTCCAGTGTCTGAGTGACCTCAGAGTTGACCCCGGTTAATTGTCTTTCTCCTTAAGAGGAAAACACGTGTTTCTAGCCCTCAGGTACATCGTGTAATTTTTTATTGTATCATGGACTTTGTGAATGTTATATTGTGGAGACTCTGAATGTGTTGTATTTCCAAATGTGACGTATCTGTTTTAGCAGGCAATTCATTTGATTAAGCTCAGACTGCAAACCCCATCTCTCTGTGGTGATAGGTGGCTCATGTCTCAATGCAGAATGCCTTCAGATCGCCCCCTTGCCAGGAACATGAGCAGAGTTTATACATAAAATTTGGAATATTCCCTTCTCTGGCTCTTTTTTGGATTCTCATTTCACTGGCTGGTAACCTTGTTGCCCCAGGCTTCTTCTCCTGGTTCCTCCAACCAGAAAGATGGGGATGTTAGATGTCTGGACTGGACTGTGATTGCCTTTCCAAAAACAGCCTGCTCTGGGTAACTCTCTAGAGCCCTTGGGTAGTTTTTTGTTCGTCTGATTGTTTGTTGTCCAGGGTATATGCTCATTATCTGCAGGAGGGCTGGTTTGTTAGAAATTTACTACTCCACACAGGAATTGAGCCCAAGAGGATTTTCAGGATGGGGGTGGGGCTCAGTGTCAGCAGCAGGAAATGCTCCTGAGAGGCCGTGTCTGATAAAGGGAAAGTTGCAGGGATGTTGGTGGCGCTGATGAAGAGAGTCATTGGAAGGATGATGGACTAGCAGGGCTGGGACAGAGGGCAGCAAGGCGAGCAGTAGCTGTCTTCTCCTGTGTGAAGGAAATTTCTCTTTATTCCAGCCAATTAAGCATGTTTTGTAGCTAGGAGTGCATTGTAACTTTTATGAGACATGTTTGGGCACCTGTCTGTATTATTAAATGGTTTTCCTTTTCTTTTCTATCATGTGGCCTATTAACATGATGATATTAATGGATTTCTTAATGTTGAGTCAGCCTTGCATTCCTGGAAGTAAACTCTACTTGGTCATGGTGTATTATTACTCTAATTCAATACACTGCTGGATTTAATTTGCTCATTCTTCTATTTACAATTTTTACATCCATCTTCACATGTGAACTTCGTCTGTGGTTCTTCCTTTTTCTGTGTGTGTTATCCTGATTGGGCTTTGGTATTAGTTATGTGAATGCAGAAAACGAATCAGAGTTTTGTCCATCTTCTATGCTTGAGACATTTTGTATAATATAGGAATGATCTTGAGCATTAAAAGAAAACAAAACAAAAAACCTGCTCATAAAACTCTCCAGGCCCTGTGCCTTTTTCTAGCGCAGAGCTTTATAGCTTTCAGTTGGCAACCTGTATACTGACAGGTTCAGATTTTCCAGGTCCTTTTGAGACAGTTTCCAGATACATGTTCACTTAAACAAGACTTTTAAATTTCATTTAGTCAACAAATACCTTTCAATCCCTATTATGTTCTAGACTCTAAAAGCAGACCTATTATGATCTGAATCAGCATATAGATTGCCTGTGAGAACAGACATTCAGTGCATTTCAGTCTCTTTGCTTTTCTCCCTCCTCCCTGACTAGGGACTGGCACAAGTGACAACACGGGCAGATATCTGTTGACCTACAGTTGCCTTAGATGTGCCTGCATATCTGTTCACATATCCATCCATCCCCATATCTACCTGTTCACCCATCCATCCACCCACCCACCAATCTGCCCATGCATACATACACACACACACACACACACATACACACATACATATGTCCACCATCCACCCTCTCCTTCCCCTGTCCATTCAGGGAGCCCACACTGAGTCTCTATGCTGCACCAGGTATCAGTCTAGGTATTGGGGTCCATGGAGATACAAGCTAAGTGCTGAAGTGCTGGAAGACTGAATTAAGGATCAAAATGGCCCCAGCAGCCTACACTAGAAATAGAACAGAACAAGATGAGATGCTGGGCTGCGATCCAGGGAACTAGGGGTCCAGGGTGGCAGGTCTGAGTGATCCGAGTGACTGATTTCTGGGTGTGCCACCCCAAGCTCTGAGCAGGGCTGGTCCAGCACAGGGCCCGTCTGAGCAGGGGGAGTGTTCTTGGGGGAGGGCAGCCTGGAGAAGAAGGGGTCCAGGCCCTCGCCCCAGGCGAGAAGCCCCCAGGGGGGAACTCCCTCAGTCCCACTATCCCTGTCCACCTTGAGGTGGTGCACCAGCCTCCTCCTTCCCTGTAACTGTCTTGACGGCAGGACTGGAACCTTATTCATCTCCGTGGCTCCCATGGCACGAATATTTACTGGACCAAAGATGAGGGAAGGGAGGACCAACGGCTGGAGGCAGTGAGCGCTCACGCGGATGTTGGAGAGACTGTGGGAGGGCACTGCCTCAGCAGAGGGCTGGGTTTATTCCCTCCCACTGACGCTCTGTGCCCAGGTCCCAGGCAGGGGTGGGTGGTGTGTGAATGCCTCAGCCCCCACCTGCCGGAACGTCCCAGCACCACAAGAGGCGTGGAAAGTCTTTCTTCCCCAGAGCTGCCCAGCTAGGGTGAGACCCTAGCTGGGAGCATCCAGGCCCCTGGGCACAAGGAAGCTGGGGGTGGGGTCTCTTGTTCTCACTCCTCCCCTCACCGGCTCCGGCTCCGGCTCCGGCTCTGCTGAGAACCAAATCGCCTTATCAGAAACTCCCTCGAGTGACTGGTTAACCAAATAGCTAGAATTCCTGCTCAGAGGCACATCTGTTCCTGATCGAGGGGAGGCCAGGGATGACAAGAGGGGAGGGGGAAGCAGAGGTCCAAGGCCAGACCTTTCCAAAACGATGCTCCGGCCAGGAGAGGGGGTATGGGCTCCCAGCCTGGCAGAAGCAGGACCCGATTGTCTCCAGGGCCTGAGGCAAGACCAGCCCACTGCCTCTGCCACCTCCCAAAAGTAGGGAGCTGGGACCTGCCCCCGGGGTGTGGAGAGGGCTGGGAGCACCACCCGGGGCACTGGCATGGGGGCGCACGGCCACGCTGAGCTCCTCCCAGTGGGCATGCCTCCCGGCTGGGCTCTGCCTCCTCCATCCACTAATATCCACCCCAGCCCTCAGGCCCCGGCTGGTCCGCTGCTGGACCGTCTCTAGAACTGCACCTGAGCGTGTTTGCTCGTGAGATGGCAGGTCGTTCCAAAGCCGCTCGCGCTGTTCCCTCTGCCTAAAATGCCCTTTCAGTGTCCTGCCAGCTCCTCCGCTGAGTCTCCCCATCTGGGTGGTCCTCCTTGGGTACCAGGGTTTCCAGGCGCCTTTGCCTCCCCCTCGCTAGTGAGTCTGTGAACCAGCCCCCACGACACTTAGAGCCCTTGGCCCAGAAACTCCTTCTTAGGCGCTGGCTGCCCGGCACCCAGTGCAGGGCATGAGGGAGCTGATAAGGGAAGGATGGACGAGGCCATGCAGGGAGGGGGTGGAGGGGGCGGAGGAGGAGGGCCGAGGCCGAGATAGAGGAAGGGGTGAAGGGGGAGGCTGTGGGGAGAGGAGGGGTCCCCTTAGGGCCACGTGGGGAGCTGCACACAAGAGTGTGGGCCAAGGTCTGGGACAGGACAGCCGGAATGGGAAAGGCGCCTGGTCCCCGCTCCTGGCCAGGACAACTTGTGACCTGCCTGTCCCCCGCCACTGGACTCCAGTGTGTTTCTGGCCCCCTCCCCATCTGGGCTGGGGCCAGTGAGCTCCACACCTGCCACTCCACGGACACTGGCCACCCTAGGGCTTAGCCCCCAGGGCAGAGAACGTGCCCCCTCTGTAGGCCCCACTGTTGAGCTGAGTGAGGGGCCTCAGGCCCTGGGTGTTGGGCCAGGGAGGAGTGGGGAGCAGGGGATGCCGGGCAGGGGACAAAGGCGGGTCGGTGGGTGATGGACCCGAGTCTGTCGCCTCGTGGGTCTCTGTGACGGGGGAGCTGGAGGCTGACGGCGGACTTGGGGAGAGGCTTCCTTGGAGGGGAGCAGCTGGGGGCGACATCTCCCCACCTCCTCTCCTGTCAAGGGTTGTGTGGAATCCCCACTCCCACTAGATGGAGAGGCACCCCAGCCCCGTCATCAACACCCCAGAGGACGCAGCACCCCTCATGCCAGCCTCTTGCCCCCCCCCCCCCCGCCAGGCCGGCACCCCTTCTGTGAGGCCGCCCAGTGCGGAGGGCTCGGCCTGGGGCGAGGGCCAGTGTCAACAGATCGTTTCTGTCTGCCTGGGGGGTGGGGGCGGGGGGAGTCGTCTTGGGCTTTGTTATGTTCTGGAAAAAAAAAAAGGCAAAAAATTTGGGTCACAAACCACAAACTGTTTTGCTTTCGGCATAACTGGCACAAACAGGCATTTTCTCTGTGGTTTCTGGCCGCTGAGGCCTGGACTGGCTGGGCTGGGAGGGGGAGAGGCTGGAGGCTCCGCTAATGAGGCCAGAGGGGGCTGGGCAGGTAGGGGTCGGGCCTCGGGGGGTGGCCTATTGGCCTGTGGCCCCCCGGCCTGGCCACACCTGTGCAGAAGTGCCAGCTGGGCGCCAGGCCCGGGCACCTAGGAGGAATGGAGACCCCAGGAGCCAGGACCAGCCTGGCAGGTGGACACAGGTCATTTGGGGATGAGGCCTGGGGACCAGGGCCAGGCGAGCATGCCAAGGAGAGGCAGCCTGCATCTAGGTAGGCAGGGCTCTCCCCTCAAGGAGCGGCAAGGGGTCTCTAGGGGCTGGTATGATGGGGTCCCTCCCAACACCACCCAGGACCTTCTCCCTGGCCAGCGCTGTGCTGGGGGGCTGCACAGAGAGCATGAGAGAGCCTGGGACGACCAGGCGGCGGGCGGGACGCTGCACCTGTGGTTACAGCCTGTCGGGGGCAGAGGCAGGGCTGAGTGCCAGACCGCTGACCACATGGGAGGGGCAGCTCCTGAGGCCAGACACTCAGGAGTGGGGGAAAGGTGTCCAGCACAGCACAGAGTGATGGAGAGGGTGCAGGGGTTACCAGTGTAGAGCCGAGGAGAGGGAGCCACCCGCCTGTGTGAAGCCGGGGGTGGGAGGAGGTGAGGGAGTGTGGGGGCGTAGGGAGAGGCGGAGCCAAGGGCTCCTGGGAGTGGAGGGACTGAGCTAGGACCCCTGAGAAACTGGAGGGTGTCAGAGGTTTAAGACCCCAGGAAAGCCTGGCCTGGGGCTTGCACTTTATCTGGGGCTTGCACTCCCAGTGGCCCACGGGAGCCACAGAGGGTCTTAAAGGGAGAGTGGCAGGCTAAAGGCTGGCATTGCAAGCTCGCCTGGCCACCTATGGAGAGTGGCTGGAACGGAGACTGGAGGCCGCGCAGCACAGCGCTCCACGACTTGTGGAGCCGTGGGAGTTGGGGGCAGAGGCCCCTGGAGCAGGTGTGGGGATGCTGGCTGTGAACGCGCAGGGTCAGGGGTCTGCAGCACATCCAGGCAGCTGAACGCGCCACAGCAGGCTCCGTTGTGCAGCCCAGGTGAAAACAGCAGGTGGAGACCCAGGTGGGGTCACCAGCTGGAGAGTCAGTCCCTGGCTTAGCAAACAGCCCTCTCCTCCCGTGGCTCCCGGTCGGTCCTCAGTGTCACCTCCTGCCCCCCCCCCCGACTGTCCTCTTCACTCAGCAAGTGGCTGAGGGACAGGAGCACAGGAGTTGCTCATGAGAGGGTGCTCAGGGCAGGCTCCCCCGAGGAGGGTGCGAGTCAGCAACAAGTGAGGCGGGCAGGACCCAGGCAGACGTCTGCAGGGGAGTGGCCCAGGCAGGGCAGCCATGCAAAGGCCCTTAGGCCGGGGTTGGACGGGCCAGAGCGGCCTCACGGGTCATGAGGACTCTGCTCCTCTCCGGGAAAGCCGAGAGCTGAGCTGGGACCTGGTCTGAGGTTTCAAAAGACCTGGGCTGTGCGTGGAGGTCAGGAGCGCAGACACAATGACCGTCCTGACGCAGGTGCGGGCGTGGCCGCCTGCTCAGCTCTCTCGGTGCCCTTAGTCCCTGAAGCGGGGACTGGGCAGAGGAGGTGTTTCCTTCCTCGTGTAATGAGTTTCCGAAATGACCACGAACTGGGTGGCTTCAAACTATAGAAATTCATTCTCTTCCAGCCCTGGAGACCAGAGGTCTGAAATCAGTGTCACTGGACTGAAAGCAAAATGTCACAGGGCCAGGTTCCTTCCAGAGGCTCCGGGTGGGGAGGGGTCCTTCCTGCCTCGTCCAGCCTCTGGGGGCTCCAGGCGGGAGCTCCAGGGCTGTGGCCGCGTCACCCCCGTCTCTGCTCCGTCTTCACACGGCCCCCTCCTCGGTGAACTCTCTTCTCTGACAGGGACACCTGTCATGGGATCTGGGCCCTAAATTCAGGGTGCTCTCTCCTCGAGATCCTTCACTTAATCACATGGGCAAAGACCCTTTTTCCAAATCAGGGCACATTCAGGGATTCCGGGGTTAGAGCGTGGACATGTCTTTTGGGGAGAACACCGCTCAGCCCACCACAGTGGGAGTCTGTAATTATTTGCTGAATGAATGACAATGGCCCACAGAGCCCCCGTCACAGCTCTGACCTCGTGTCCTACCCTGGCCCCCTCCCCCTGCGGCAGCCCCACCTGAACGCCCGACTCCCCAAGTCCTGCTTCACCCCTCCTCCTGGGAGACCCCACGCCCGCCGTCGCCTCCTTCAGGCCTGCACTCCTGAGTCACTGTCCCTGTGAGTCCATCCACTTGACAAAGCACCCCAACATGTCCCTCCAAGGCACATGACCCTCCAAGACACCTGCACCTGGGAGACCATCCTCCCACGCATGTGCGAATGAACAATGAGTGACTAGATGAATGAATGAAGGGAGCCCCAGGGTGAGCTGGGAGTTTGCAGAGCAGGGGGAGAGGGTAAGGAGAGATGGGCAGACCCAGGGCACCCGGGACTTGGCTGGCCAAGCAGAGTGGGGTGGGGGCGGCCACGGCAGTCAGGGGAAGGGTGGGGTCTAACTCAGGAGAGCTGGGGGATGGCTGGCTGTGCCCTGGGCTGCCCCATGGTCAGCGGAGGTCGTGGGGGTCCTCGGGAAAGCAGGCTGCAGGCAGAGGTGTGGGTGAACAGGATGCAGTGAGGGCGAGGCGGCTGGGCTGCCCAGAGCAGGGAGGGAGGGAGACCCTGAGGCCAGCATCCCAAGGGCCCTGGGAGGGGGCACCAGGCAGGGCTTCTCAGAGGATCTCAAGCTGGGTCCACACCCCAACCCCTGAAAGTGTCTCAGTGCCTCTTTGTGGGGTGGGCCAGTACTGCTGGGGCCTGAGCCATCTGCCCCACCTGGCAGGCCCCCGGTTGCCCTAAGAGGGGCACGGTGACCCCCAACCAGCTTGCTCCTTCCCATCCTCCCAGCCCTCCTCATTCTTGTAGACTGCTTCCACCTCCTCCAGACATCCCACCACCCTGCTTAGTTCTAGTGAGCATGGGCAGTGTGGCCGCCCATGTGGACACCACTCCAGACCTGAGGACAACCCTGGGGGAAGAGGGAGTGTGTCTGTTGTACAGGTGGGCACACAGGTGACATGAGTCCCCAGGTGTGAGTAGCTCTGAGTCATCTCCAGCCACAGCTACAGTTTCCAGAAGCTTTCAGAACCTGGCCAGGCCCCAGCCTCCTGTGCTGGGAGAGTTCCTTAGGGTTGACAGGCAAGTCACTTCACTCCCCATCGGTGGGCTCCTGGAAAAGACCCTCTAGGGCCCTTCCTGTCCCATGGCTCCCTGTCTTTGAGGACTTGGCGCTTGAGATGGTCCCAGAGCCCCCACTCCACCACAGTGGCCACCACCACCGCCGAGGCCCTTCTCCCTGCATCCCATTGCTGCAGTGGCCCAGAGGAGGGGTCCACACCACCTACCTCTTCCCGTCTTGCCCCCTCCCCAGGATCCAGACCTTCCCACCCTCCCTCCCTCCCTCCCTTGACCCGGTACCCAAGTGAAAGATCAGAGGACTCCGAACAAAATAAATTTGAATGCTTTATTGGGATTGCGAGCGTTAACAGTTAAAGACAGAACCCAAGCTGTGGGTTCTGCCGGAAATCAGCATGTTAGGGGCGAGTGGAGGCGAACACGGCCGTGAGATGGACTGGACGGCCCGCAAGGTGACACTCGGTGTTCAGCACGTGGGGGTCCTCGGGTGATGGTACAGGGACCCAAGAGGGGGTCCCGCTGAAGACAGCTGAGGGGACTCGGGGAAGAAACAAGATGGGAGGCCACAACCGGGCATGGAGGTCGGAGGGGGCCCGGGTCCAGCTGGTGACGACCCACGGAGAGCTGCTGGCTGGGGGACACAGAGGAGCCTCGGCCGCCGCCCCCGGAACACCCACGCTGAGCGAGGCTGAGGTAACACTGGTGGGTGGGTGTCCGGCTGAGTGGGCAGGTAATTTGGGGTGCCTCGAAGGAAGACACTTTGGATCACAGGCCAATCTGTCTGGATTCTCCAATTGGGACAATTTGGCTGTTTGAGCTTGCATCCAATGGTCCGAATGGCCCACTGCCCGGGCGCTGGCCGAAGGGCCCTCTGTGCCGTGGGCGGGCTGGCGCGGACCGCCCCCAGGGTCGTGCCAGCCCTGTCGCTGGGGCCCAGAAGCTTCGGGCCTCTAGACTGCTAGTCAGGCTGCTGTGCAGGGGGGCCGCACTGGGGGCAGAAGTGGGGGTGAGGTAAGCCTCCCAGCCGCCCGGGTCCCTGCCGCAGCCCTTGGCGCCGAGATGGTGGCTGGGTCGGTACCGCCAGACCCGAGGGCCTCGGGGCCCAAGCGACCCCAGCTGTCGGCGACTTCGCAGCTCCCCTGCTCTGCGGGGTTCCCGCTCTCCTGACCGCTCCTACTCCCCGGCCTCACCCCGCCTGGACCCCAGGAAGCCCCGCGGAGCTCCAAGCTTCCTGGGGGCAAGACGGGGTGCTGAGGAGGCGGGCAAGGTGTCACCGAGGGGTGGAGGGAGGGTTCCCCGAGTGCGCGGAAGGCGGCCACCTGCTCCCGCCGGATGGAGACCTTCACTCACACCTCTGCAGCCCCTTCCCCCCTGGCCGGCTGGGCCAGCCGGGGGCCCCACCTTGGTGGCCTCCGAGCACCTTCCTGACACCCGAGGAGACACCTCCCTGCCCCCTCCTCCGCCCCTCAAGACCCTCGGGGACCAGCCACTGTCCCCGAGAGCCAGGCCGGGCAGCAGCCCTCTCCATTCCCCTGACTTCTCTGGGGGGCGCAGTGGCCGGCACCCCCCAGAGGCTCCACTCCCCACTCAACCCAAGCGACAGGGACAGACAAAAACAAAAATCAAATCAAGGGCAATAAATGGCGGAGGGCAGGACGTGCGGGCGGCCCCGCGGTGACGGGTGGTTGGCTTTGTGCGTTCGTCCTTTGGTCACTGCCCCCCTGTTACACGGGATGGGGTGTAAGTTTAATTTGCTGTATGAGCGCGTAAAAAGCGAAGGAGGGAAAAAAAAAAAAAAGGAAAAAATTCCCCAGGAGAAGCCAATTAAAGGGGGGAAATAGATCAATTGGCGTCAATTTGGGCTCCCAATTCTAACTGTAATTCTGCAAATCTCCTCGTCACTCTCCTCCTGACCTGGCTGTCCGAAACCTTGCTGGACCACTTCCTACCCCAGAGCATCCCCCCACCCAGCCCCCACTGCCCCCCACCCACCCCTCCAACCGCCAGACTGCCCACTCTCCCCATCATCTTTGCCAGCCTCCTGGGGGGCCTCCATTTCTGAGAGGCTCCCCCAGGAGGCTGGCAAAGATGATCCCTAGGTGTGCTGGGGGGGTCCCCAGATCTTACAGAAGCATACCTAGGGGGTCAGGCTACACGGCAGGGCATGTCTCGCTGGGCTACAGCCATCTCCAGTCTGGCCAAACCCATTCCTCGCTCTGCACGATAGTAGGTGCAGGGATGCCCTGGGGTGGGGTCTGGGGGCATCGGGACTCACGCTGCGGGGGCCGTGGGGACGGGCACCGAGACAAGGGGGCCCTCCCTCATCTCAGAAGATGGAACCACCCGTCTAAGCCTGGGACACACGCCCTCCACCCTGGGCCGCATCCCAGGGGACGGGAGGGAGCACAGGACATGAAAACCTCATCGCAGCACAGCCTAGAGAATTTGGGGTGGAACGTGGTCTAACCTGCACAATGCTGGGCTCAGGTAGCCCACGTACCTGTGTGTGTGTGTGTTTGTGTGTGTGTGTGTGAGGGTGTGTGTGTGTGTGTGTGAGGGTGTGTGTCTATCTGCAGGGATGCATGTGGGTCCATGTGCTTTCTAAGGCGGGGGCTGAATTGTAAGATTTTGCAGTGTGTGGGTATTGGTGCCAATTAAATTTCATCTGCTCAAATTCTGGTTTTCTGTCCTGTGCCCCTCCTCTGGTCTCACAGGGTCCCCCACTAGCTCCGTAGTGGCCCTGGCGATGGGAAACTGAGAGAGGAACAGGTTTGGGTCTTTGGTGTCATCCCACTGGAGTCCCCAGAGAGGGTCTGGCATGGGCAGGGAGATGGCTGTTAGGCAGTGACAAGCCTACCTGCAAATTTTGTCCCTTCCTTTCTCGTGGACAGTCAGATTCCAGTCAATTTAACTGAAGGTCCGAAAGAACAGAGAAGGAAGGGGGGGGGCCGAATTCTTTTATTTTGTCAATTTTTTGGAAGCCAATTCGTTTTTAGTAATTTTTTCGCTAATTGATCTTTTTGGGTTTTTTTTTTTTTAAAGCTAATTAGCCTTTCTGGTGTTTCTAAAAAGCCAATTCATTTTTAAGGGGGCTGAGTGTGTGTTTGTGTGAGATTAAGGGGGCTCACGATTTCAATTTTTGTTAAACAATTTGAAGATAATTGGGGGGGTATAATTTGGGGAGAAATTTAAAGCCAATTGGTTTCATACATTTTTAAAGGTGTTGCTTCCCTTGGCCCGATGGAGGGGGCCGAAGAGAGACTAGCCTGACATGGGGAGGTTGGGGCATGGGGGCTGGGTTGGGGAAGCCCACTGACAGGACGGTACAGAGATTTCAGAGGGGGGACCTGATGGAAAGGTCCCAGTCAAGAGGAGGTCACACGCCAGATGGTGCCACTTTGCAGAATTACGACAATTTGGCTCACTTCCGATTGCTGGACGCCTCGGGAGAGGCACCCCCGTGGGCAGCAGGGTCCTGGTTGGGCAAGGCGATCAGGGGACGGTGACGCTTGGCCTCTCTGAACACCTCCAGCTCCTTGGCGAGCGTGCGACCCCGGCGGGCACGCAGGAGGGCAGGCAGGCCCCTGCGCAGGCGTTGGGCGGACTGCTTCCAGGTGTCATATTGGAAGAATTTGCCCACGGGGTATCTGGGGAAGTTGTCCTAAGAGGGGAAGGGCCAGTCAAGGGGTGCCTGGACCCCCAGCCCCTGCCCCTAGCTGCCCTGACGCCCCATGTGGACTTGTCAACTTGCTGGGAACTCCTACCTAAACCTGTCACTGTGCCTAACCTGGAACAGGTCAGTTACTCACCCGACTTCTGGCCAACGTCCCCAGTGGGGGGCACATGGCAAACGTGCAAAGGATTCTCCAGCTAAGGAGCTGGCTGTGCCCTGGCCCCCTGGCTCAGAGGTGACAGCCCAGAGCAGAGATTCCCCTTGCAGCGGCTGGGCCGCCCCGGGCCCAGCACTGGGGGGCCGCCCCGGCAAGCGGGGGTCGCCGTCTTACCGGAAGCACGGTCGGAGGGGTCGACACGTCCCTCTCGGACTTGGCGGGGGTGGCACAGTAGGTCTCCAGCAGGGCCAGGTCGCAGCTGCGGAAGCAGCATTCTTCCACGATGCCACGGCTGCGGCGGCTCATGCGGCTTGCGGGCCGGCCTGGAAGTCCCACAGGAGGGACGAGAGGGCACTTCAGCACCAACTGCCACCGAGGAGGGTGCTCCTCCCCAGTCCCCGGCCCCCAGCCGCCACCCTCAGGACAGGACACCCAGTCACCTTGCAGGGACAGTCAGCGCACGGCCTGGGGTGGAGGAAGGAAGAGAGAGCAGGCAGCAGGGGTGCCCCAGAAAGGACAGGGGTGACAGCGGGTGAGCGGGTGAGCGTGATCCAGGACCAGCCCCCTGGCCTCTTGGCGCCTCCCTCCTCCTCCTGGTATTTAAAATGGGCACGTCCCCCTGGTCCACCATCAGGGGCTGCTTGGAAAATGCGTGGGGGAAGGTCCCCCAGTCCGGGATCCCGGGTCCCCGACCAGAAGGCCAGGCTGGGACCTGAGTGCTGTCCCTGCACTAACCAGGAGCCTGGGTGGTGGGCGGCCTTAGAGATGCCGAGACAGGTAGGCATGGGAGGAAGAAGAAGAAGACGGGAGGAGAGGAGTGAGGACCTGCAAAAACCACGCCCTCCTTTCTTCCCGTCCTCTCCCTCTCCTCCATGGTACAGGCTCCGGGACTCGGCTGCAAGGAAAATCCCCGGCCTTCCCCTTGGGTGCCGAGGGCAGGTGCCCTGCGTGGGGAGAGGAGCCCCTAGTAAGGGGTCCTGTTTCAGGGTTGAAAGTGTTAGGGGCTCTGTCCAGCCCCCCCTTTCAGGGATGCCTGGTGCAAGGGAGCCACATCCCGGGCAAGGGCCGGCCAGCACCAGACCCTACAGTGCCACTTCCTGCTCCCAAACGAGGCAGGAAAGAGAGGGCACAGGAGAAGCCAGGGCAGGCAGGGGCCTGAGAAGCGTCAGGAAGCAGGAACGCTTTTTAAAGAGAAGCTTTGTCATGCCAAGACGGGTGTTTTCAGCCGCTTTCACAGAATGGGTAAGTAGAGGCTGCAGAGGAAGATGACGGGTGGGGACTGGCGGGGCTGGGTAGGAGCCTTATGGTCTCTGCCAACTTGCCCCGGCCTTGTCCCTCACCCCTGTCCGGCCCTGAGGGGCATCTGGCTGAGCCCAGAGGGAACACCCACTCTCCACCTTCAGGGTCAGGCTGGGGCTGCACCCCAGTTTCTCCCATTATCCACATGGACACTCTCCAGAGTGGTCCTGACCCGTCCTACTGAGCAACTGAGGCCCAGAGCCTGCAGGAGAGGTCGCCTCCACTGGCAGCCCCACCCTGCCACACAGGGCACAGGGGCGCGGGGGAGGCTGGCCAGCCAGTCCCAGAATGGGGGTCAGAGAGGGCAAGGTGAGGTGCAGCCAAAGCACCGTCAAGCTGGCCAGTGGGCCCCCCAAATTGCGGCCCACCCCTCAGGCGTGGATCCCACCCTGCCCTGGGGCCTCGAGCCCCCAGCCTCCAGTGGCGTTGTGCGGATAGTGGTCATCTCGTGTCCTGTACCCCCAGGAGGAGCTGAGTACCCCCAGCACACGAGGCATGCCCACGCACACTGCCAGCCACATGTGCTTTTGTTCTTATTGGTTTTCAACCCACTTTATTCAATCTGAAATCCAATAGTCCCTGAACACATGCCCACTGTCAAGACACTGGGCACCACCAAACGAGCAGGGAAACACCAGAGCCCACGAGCCTGGCCGCGGGCAGGTCAGGGAGAAGGAGGAAGGGAAGGGTGCCTTCCGCTGGGGCCTGGGTCACCCCGTCCCCAAGTCCCACCTCGCCGCTTATGGAAGGTCTGGCCCCCACAGAGACACCATCCATTCATTCTCCCTCCCACTCTGAGTCTTGTTGCAGGAAAATCAGGGGGTGTGAGCACCTCCCAGGCACACCATGGGTGCCCAATAAATGGGGACAGCAAGGTCACAGCTGCGCTCTCCAAGTCTCAGAGCAAGAGCCCACAGCCATTGACCTTGGAGGGTCCTCTCTCCGCCCGACCCCCACACCAGGGATCCCGGAGGATCCGCAGAGGTGTCTGAGGAGGCGTAAGGAGGACTCCAGCATCTACTGAGCACCTGCTGTGTACTCCCCTCCCCCCTCGCCCTGCCAAGCTACTTACTGAAGTAGAAGCCGCGGTCCCCACAGACAAACTGGAGGGTGTCCACCAGCTCCCCGCCGCACAGAGTCTCACTGGGGCGGTAAGCAGCGAAGCAGCACGAGGCGAAGGCCAAGAAGGCGAGCAGCACCAGCACCGACTTCTCCATCGGGATCCCCACTGGCATCTGGGGTGGAGACGAGACTGTGAGCCCGCCGCCCGCCACGTCCCGGTCCAGGCCTCTCCCGCCGCCAGCCCTGCCACCTCCCGACTTCAGGCCCCGTTACGCGGCTCTGAAGCCTGACTCTTCTCCTTAATCTCAATCGTTTTCATTACAGAAATAACAGAAGCTTTCACTGCTGATGCAGGCAGGACGTAGAACCGCCCTGAGAGTGAAGGGGTGGAAAGCACATCTCTGACGGGCAGTCATTTCACGTGGGGACCACCGCCCCGCCAACATCAGTGCAGGCGCTCAGCCACACCCAGAGCGGCAGGGGCCAGTGCTGGACACTGGACCTGGCCTCCATCCTATGATGTCATGGCAGCAGGGCCAGCACAGGGCAGCAGCCACTCTGCGGGCCTCCCAGCGCCACCCAAGGTGGGAGACAGCCCCACCCAGCCACAGGACATGTGCATCCCAGAGGACCAGCAGAGGTAGGGGTCCAAGAGGACCGGCTCCCCCTCCCAAAGCAACAGAGGGGTCTTGCTGCACCAGTCCCAACCCTCTGCCTCCCCCACTGCCCTTCCTGCCTTCCCAGTCTGTAGCTGAGCAAAGCTTGAGTCAAGGGTCCAATGGTTGGCACCACGGTGCCAGCCACATCCCAGGAAACTTGTTTTCCTGAACCACCCAGTCCATTGATTCCAGTGCCCCCTAAGCACCGCAAAACACACATCAGAACCAAAAGCCTCCTTTCCAAGCCTTGAATCAGGCCACCCAGGGCCAGGGACCCGAAGTCCCTCCAGGACCACCAGACCCTCTCTCCATGTGGGATATCGACCCCCACCCCAGGTGCTGGAAAGAATAGGTCAGGCCACCTGGAGGCCAGACTCCAGGTCCCTCAGGGCTGCTTCTGGAACAAGAGGCACTGCTTAGGACACACCCCCTTGCAAGGTTCCCTGAGGAGCTGAGGGGCTTGGAAGGGACCTTGCTTCTCTTTAGACCCAGCAAGCTACCCCTGCCTCCTCTAAAAGGTGGAAGCCCCTCTCCCAGGCAGGCAACTCCAGGTTCCAGCCCCTTCTGGAGGGACAGTCACAGCCCAGTGTCTCTGAGCCCGTTGGCACCCTGCTGCTACTCAAGGAAGGGCCTGGGCGGGCTGTCCCCTGTGTCCTTCCCAGGCTGTGCACCCAGTGGGCACTGAGGCACCAAGCAGCATGCCCTTCCCAGCTTGGAGAAAGGCAGCTGCACACTTGGCCCAAGGGGTTTTGATGCAGTAAATCCTGTAGGAGAAGAAGGAGACAGGAGGAGGCCCAGCCTTGCTTAAGCTCTTCCATGGAAGCATCTGAAGTGCCACCTCACTCACCTCCTCCTCCCTGGGCCAGACCCCAGTCTGTCTCCCGACACCCCAGTGCCACCCCCTCCAAATTCTAAGAAGAAATTTGGTCGGCGAGCGACTGGGCACCCTCCAGGCAGCAGCTCCATCCTTCTGCAAGCCCCGCCACTGAGCGTGGGGTCCAGGCCAGGGCACCAGCAGAGAGCAGGAGGCATGCTGAGGTGAGAGCCAGGTGAAGCGCCGGCAGAGGAGGGAGGGCAGGGGTGAGGAGGGCAGAGGCTGGGAGGAGGGCTGGAGGATCTGTGCGGGAGGCAGCGGGCAGGGGCCGAGGGGCTGAGGCCGGAGGCGCTCAGCAGCCGGCAGGCGGGCAGGCCGGGGCTGAAGGGCAGCAGGGTCCTCCCGCCACAGCCCTGGTTACCTGCAGCCAGACAGGAGGCTCGCTGGGGCTGGAGGAGGAGGAGGACGAGAAGGAAGAGGAGGAAACTGGAAGGCTGCCTCAGAGGAGAAGCTAATGTCCAGTTTGCAGGCTGGTCAGTGCCTCAGCTTTTATGTCTGAGCCGGCTCCTCCCAGCCCCGGCTCCACCCTACCCCCCACCCCTCTCCCTGCTGACCACTCCCCCCGCCCCCTTTGATCCCGCCCCCTCCCTCCTTCCAGCCAGTCCCTTCTCTCCTGCACCCCCAACCGCTAGCCCCAGACCATCTCTTAGCAAAGTACCATGGGGGCGGGGGGGGCTCCTCCTGAACCCCTCCGCCCCCCCACCCCTCTGGGCACAGGGCAATGGGGGGGCAGGGAGGGGGGCTGCTTTCTACCTCCTTGTATGGAAACTTCCATCTGCCCACTGGGGCAGGGGCAGTGACCTTCTCTGGATTGTACACTCCTGCCCTTCTGAGCCCTGGACCAAGCCCTCTCCCCAGATTCCTGGCTGGAAATGTTGGGGACAGGGAAAGGGAGGCTGGGAGTGGGGTGCGCTGCAAATGTGGCGTCTGGCATGACTCTGTTGCCAACTCGGCCCCCCTTGCTCCATCCTGGCCCCGCCCACCCAGTTTTCCTCTCTCAGTCTTCCTGGCACAGATTCAACATACCAGGGTGGGTTTCTGCGATTTGCGCCCCTCCGCATTACACAGCGCCCCCCGCCAGCGCCCCTGCCCGGCACAAATCACAAACTTTCAGCAACACCCCCCTGCACCCACATAGCGACCAGGAAGTCGCCTCGCAGACAGCTCACACCTCCCTTGGCACTTCCCTTAGTCCCCACCCCCGCCCCCACCCCCTCCTCCGCGGCGCAGGGGAGAGCGCGGGGCTCGCCACGGGGAACGGGACCTACAGCCCCCCCCCCCCCGTCTGCCGGGGCCCGGCCACCCTGCCCGGCCCGACCCGCGCGCCGCTTACCTGGAAGCCGGCGCAGGGGCCGCCCACCTCCCTGCTGCGTATTGCAAACCGAACAGCGGGCGTTGGCCCTCCTGCCGGACACTCCTCTGCCAGCGCCGCTCTGGCCGGGTCGCGGGGGCCGAATGTGCGACGGGGCAGAACGGGGGGATGGCTTTTTTGGGGGGGTGGGAGACTCGTCTGATTGTTTAGGGAGGACGGGCTGTCTGCGGGCTGGGGCGGGCCAGATGTTGTACTTTTTAGGGGGGGAAAGGGTATCGGGAAATGAGGTCAGCTGTTGTATCAAGGATAGAAGGGGGCAGAGATAGCGAGAGAGACAGAGTGAACGTGAAAATGGGGGGGGTCGAAGAGAGGGCGAGAGAGAGAGGGGACAGCGAGAGGCGGGCAGGCTCACAGCGGGAGAGAGCAGCGGAGAGAGAAACAGAAAGCGTGTAATTAATCCACTTTGGGACGGCGAAGGCGAGAGGGCGGGCGTGGAAGGGGAGGGAGTTGGAGGCAAGGAGCTGGGGGGGGGCGGGAGGGAGCAAAGGGAAGGCTGCGGAAGAAGAGAGGGGGCCGGGACCAGAGGCCGGAGAGGGGACGGGGAGCACAGAGAAGCGAGGAAAGGGCGCAACGTCGGGGGCCGGGGAAGGTGCTGAGGGGGGCGGAGCGGAGGCGTCACCCGGGCCGCGGGCGCCCAGCTCGGTTTGGGCCGACGGAGCCCTCGGCCGTCGCAAGCCCGGGCCTCGGGGGGGGGGGGGGGGCGGCAGTGGCGGCGCCGGGGCCGCTCGGGACGCAGCGAGGAGGGGGAGCGGCCAGGCTGCGCGCCGGGGAGGGCCGGGGGGGAGCGCGGGGGATGACAACGCCGGCGGCCTGCGAGCCGGACTGCCTGCGGGGGGGACCGCCTCCTCGGGCGAAGCGGGGCGGGCGTCGAGGTAGATGAGGAGGAGGCGGCGGGGAATCCGCAGGCCGGCGGAGCGCGGCCCCGCCGACGGCGCCCGAGGTGGGAGTCAGCAGCGTCGTGGCGGACGACGTCGACGCGGGGCCGCCAGCCGGGTGGAGGCGCTGGCGGGCCGAGCGCAGGCGGGCGTGGGCCAGGAGGCGGGGGCGGCCGGAAGGGGGGGCCGAGGCCAGCCTGGCCTCACGCAGCTCCGCCGGAGAGCAGGCGAACTCAGGGCGCCAACGCCCGGCTCTTATAGCCGCGCCACCCCGCGGCGCGGCGCCCGCTCGGGCCCCGCTGGCCGCGCGCCCGCGCCAATGGGCGCCCGCGGGGCCCTCGCCCCGCCCCCGGACCGCCCCCGCAACTCGAGCCAAGGGGGGGCGGGCTTGGGGTCTCGGGGCCCCGGGGGGCGGCGATCGGGGGGGCCGTGGGGTGCGCGGGGGCGAGATTGGATTGGGGGCAGGGAGCCGCAGAGCTCGAAAGAAATCCCAAATCGCCGTTCTAAAGTGTTTGAGGGCCCCGTCCTGGGTTTCGGGGTGCCAGGATCCCTACATTAGTGCGCGGGGGACGCGGGGCCACCAGGGTGGGCGGTGTCACAAGCCCTAGCGGCAGCGGGGTCCCCGCGCCCCTCCAGGGGAGTCCGCGGCGGGGTCGCCCCGTCGGAGTGCGGGCGCAGGTGGCTCCACGCTGGGTCGGGGGTCCCCGAGTCCAGCTAGGATCTGAGCGGGAACTGGAGAGACCCTGGGCGCTGACCGGGAGTGCAGCCGCCACCTGCCCGAGCAGGCGCAGCACCTCGGGCTGCAGCCGGAGCCCGAGCGCCCCCCGGTGCCGCGCAGGAACCGGGGAGTAGCCTCGGCGGCCACCAGGTGCAGTACGTGGGGAGGGCCGACCCGGCCAGGCCCGAATCTGGGTCAGGCACGGGGCCACCCAGGACTGCGCCTGCCGGGAGAGACGAGCAGGGCGGGAAACGTCGCTCAAATCCTACCTGCATGACCGAGCTCAGCGGGGTGCGTCTAAGCAGCTCGCCTTTGGGGCCCACCCAAAATAGCCGGATAATGGTTCCCCCGTCCTCAGTGCGTTGGACTTGCGTCGACTCGGGCTCAGCCCCGGGGGCCACCACGATAATTTGGGGGTCTGGGGAAACCATCTCCTGGAGAGTTTGGACGATGTAAGAAGTCGTTGTGATTTTTACGAAGTCAAAACCACGCACAAGCCCCCACGCCCCGCCCGCCCCCAGGAGCCCCGGCCGCCAGCGCCCCTGCGAAGGGAAGGGGCCGCCGGCGGCGGAAGCCCGCGGCCGGCTCGCCCCCTCGCTCCGCCATCAATCACTTCGCCCGCGCTCCGCGCGCGCCTCCCGGAATCCTCCGCTCGGCGTCTGGAGGCGCCGCGTCGCGCCGCCCGAGCGGGGTGCGCCTCTCCTCCGCGTCCCTCCTGCCCAGCGCCCTGCCTGTCCCGCTTCGGGGCCGCCGAGGCGCCTTCCCCACGACTGCGATCTTTGCAAAGAGCAAACGAAAGCCGCGCGGGTTTCAGGGCGCCGGGCCCCAGCAAGCGCGGCCGCCGAAGGGCTAGCCCGCAGCAGGCTCCCGCGCCCCGCGCCGGTGTACCCCGGCAGCCTCCGGAGACGAGCGCCAGCCCCGGCGGGACGGCGGCGGGTGGGTTCGGAAGCCGAGCGGAGACCCGAGGCGGCGGGGAGCTCACCGCAAGGCTGGAGGCCGGAGGCTGCGTCCGCGGGCGCGCTAGGAGCCGAGACAGCGAGCGAGCGCTCTGCAGCGGGCGGTGGACGCGCTGAAGGTGAGCGAGACCCCGGGGGCAGTCCCCAGTGTCCGGGGGCAACGCCCAGTCCGTTGGAAGACCCGGGGACAATGCCCAAATTTGGGGGAAACTGGGGGCAATGCCCAGTCGTTTTCCTGGACGCGGGAGAAGCACTGGCGCACACGCGGCTGGGCCAAGTGTGTTTGGGAAACACAGGAGAAATTTCCCAAATCCGAGGAGCTCCGGGGACTTCGTAGGAGACGCAGAGAGGCCCAGAACCAGTGCCCGTTGTGTGAGGGATTGGGGTAGCTGCAGGGGCCTCCTCGGCGGGGCCAGGAACAATGCCCAGAGATCGGGAACGCAAGTCAGAGACGCCTGATTTGCGGGCGAGAGAACGAAGGTCCCGAAGTGGGGACCCGAGGGAGGCTGCGTTGGTGTGGGGAACGGTAATTAATGAGTAAATTCGAGGCTCCAGCAAAAGAGTCCGAGCCTGCGGTTCAGGGAAATTGCTCCGTGCAACTGGAGGACAAGGGATCTACGTCTAAAATGTGGGGACCCCTGCATCTAGGTCGGCAAGCTTGTGGGAGATTCCCATTTGTGGGGAAGTAGGTTTCGGAGTGGCTCTAGGAAAATTCTCAGTATGGAACTTGGGGAACCCAAGAAGCATATTGTGTAAAATTGGGGGAAGAAAAACAATGGACGCATTTGGGGGGTCTAGGCAAGTCCTCAGTGTGGTAGAGGAAAGTGGAGACTCATTTCCACAATTTAGAAATTCAAGTTAGTGGCCTGGAGCTTTGCAGCACCCACGGAAGGTAACTTCTATAATTGTTGTGGCTTCCCGCAAGATTCTCAATATCCTTTAGAGATTCTGGAAATACCGTCTAAATGGGTGCAACCTGAGGTTGATCAGTACATTTGAGGAATGCAGAAAATCAGTGTCCTTTTACGTTTTAGTTTTTAAATTGATTTCAATTAGTTTATTTTTGGTGAACAGGAAAAAATATCCTGTTTTCCTGGGCACTGTCTGCATTTGGGGACCCTAGTTAAACATGGCCCAAGTTTTGGGGAACCTGTGGAAATTGTTCAAGAGGTTGATACCTAAATTCCAGGGACCCTGATGAGTAGCAAGGACACTTGTAGGACGCAGGCCTGTAGTGCCTGGGATTTCCAGGACGCGGAGATATTTTTTCTGGTATCTGGGTAATTTCATTTTGGGAGGCCCGTGGAAAATGGCCTAAATTTAGGGGGACTTGGGGCAAGGGTCATAAAGTCAGAGGACCCATAAATCAATGTTCAGAAAAAGTTCAGTTGTTTTGTGGAGGAGAAAAAGGCAATCTCGGTTAATTTTGGAGGGCTGGGAGACAGTACCTCAATTTGGAGACCCCAGGAAAATAATTTTTTAAATCTGGGGATCCAAAGAAGTTCTTTAGTTCTTTAGTCTTGAGGGTCAGTATCTAAGTTTTAGGGGGAAAGGATTAAGCATTCCTAGGTGGCAGGGCCTGAAGAATCAATGTCCGAAGTTGGTGATCTCCAGGGCGTTGGCAGTGTGTGGGAAACCCAGCAAATGCTGACTAAACTTTGGGAGGACTCAGTGGGTGCTTTGGATGCTTTGGGGCCCAAGAAATTAGTGCCTTTCTGTGACCGAAGTGTAATTCTGAATGTTTGAGGGGTCTGCGGGGTAATGCCTAATATTTGAGAACCCGGCATGTCCAAATAGAGCAGCTTCGGGAAAGGGTCCAGTGTGAGCCTGGGATTTGGGATCAGTTCTGAATTTTAGGAAACTCCAGATTCTTGTCCATAAGCTTGTGGGGCCCAGGGAATTTTTTTTAATATTCAGAATGTTATGAAGCAGAGAAAATATTCAGACTATTTGGTTACTGGGACACTCGAAAGAGCCTGCTGTAACCAAATATAAGCTCTGTGCAAAAGTTTGTTTTGTGCTTGGTTTGACCCATAGGGACCTGGGAGATTTGTGATTTGGGGGAACCTGCAGGACCCACAGCCACAACTGAGCATAACTGAGCATACCTTGGATAATTGCTCGGTATGCTTTCAGGACCTGGGTGACAGTGCCTAAATTTTAAGGAAGCTGATCAGTGTCAGGGAAGTTTGGAGAGCCCCAGAAATGAGTGCCCTGTATCTTCGTGACCCACAAAAAAATTGCTCCGTGAGTTTTGGGGACCAGAAATCATCCTTTCAGTTTTGTGGAACACAGGAAAGCAGAGCGCGGTTTGTTTATGATTCCGAAAGGGGATAGGCGTGCTTTGGGTGTAATGCCTACTTTTTGATGCACGCATTGGAAGCAGTGTTCAAACTCTGAGGGTCCTGGGGAAATTGCTTAGTGTGTTGGGGGGACCTGGGATTCTTTGTGTAAAATTTAAGGAACCCAGGTTGGGGCCATTAAATTTGTGGAATTCAGCAGATAACGTCCCAAACTCTGGAGAACCAGGGGAACAGGGCTTCAGTGTAGGGGAGTCAGAACATAGACAGTAAACTTGGAAACCCCTGTAGTCCAAAATCATGGGGACACAGGGAAAGAACTCCACTGGTTTGCTAACGATGCCTAAATCCCGGGAAAACTCTGTGCATATTCTGGGGAGTCCGGCAAGTTGGTCAGCCTGACCACAGGAGCCCCCGGGTTAACATTTAAAGAAAAGAGGACTGGGCACTGTGTGACTCTGTATGACCTGGGGTGGAGGGTGTGAAACTGTCAAGAGCCTGGGAGAAGACCCCCAGTGAGTCTGGGGTCCTAAGCCACTAGTGTAAGCCTGAGAAAGCCAGTGGGGGCTGATGTGTTTTGAGGTCCCCGGAAATTAATGTCCCCCAAACACTCTTGTGACCTGGAGAAATGTCCAAAGTATTGGGGGGACCTGGGAGCAAGGCTTACATTTGGAAGACCCCAGAAAAAAATACGGTCTGCGTTTGGGAAGAGCCGGGCAGTCGCTCGGTGGGTCGGGGCCCTGGGGATGGCGGAGGCTGAGCTCCCGGGCCCGGGAAGGGAGGCGCGGCTGGCGCAGTGGCGCCCTCCCCGGGGGGCGGCGAGCGCAGGCGGCGCGGCGGCGGCGGCGGCTGCGGCGGCTCCGGGGCGGGTGTGCGGGCGGCGCGGGCAGGTGGCGCGCGGTCCCGGGGGCGCCCCAGCCGCCCACCCCGGGTGGCAGAGCGCGTCGCCCGCGTTTGCCTCCTCGCCACGGAGAGCGCTTCGGTGCAGAAGGAGCGGCGGCGTCGGGGTGGAAGGGGGAAACCCGAGCGCGGCGAGGGAGCGGCCGGGGCGCTGCTCCCCGGGCGCTCCCGGGGCTCCGGGCCCCCCCGCCCGGCCGTCTCCGAGGAGGCCCGCGGGCCCCCCGCCGCCGCCGCGCCCCGCGCGCTCCCGCGCCGCGAGCCTAGGCGAAGCCGCGGCCGGGCCGCCGCCGCGGGCAGGCTCGTCCTCAGCTCGGTCTGGGGACCCGGGAGCACCCCCGGCGGCCACCCCCGCTCGCCCCGGCGCTCCACGAGCGCTGTTCCGGCCTTAACCAGCCCCCAAACGGGGCGAAAGCAATTTTGTTTTGGCCCCTCGGGAGTGTGGAATCGCTGGGGGAGGGAGAGGCGTAGGGGAGAGGGGTGGGGGCAGGACTGCACGGTGACTGGGGGGGGGGGCAGGGGTCTCCTTTCGTTTTCGGAAAGAGAATTTTCAGGAAAAGCCTCCCTCTCCTGGCAGTGAAAGCTTAGTTCCTTCAAGGCAAATACTGAACCCTACACAGACCCCAGGCACTGCTGGCAGGAAGAGTCACCCCTCCGCCCCCGGAACTGGGCCACTGTGGGGGTGGGGGGCAGCCACCCCAGGGGCATCTGCGTTGGGGGGCGGCCAGAGAGGGTGGTGCTGCTGGGGACAGCAGGATGGAGGGGCCTCAGGGCCAGTACACTGGACATCACTTGTCCCCACTAGTCACCCCAAAGGGACCCCAGCTAGCTGGGGGGGCACCCCAAAGCCTGGCACTCTAGTAAGGCAGGGGTTAATACCATTGGACAGGTGTAGGGACCCGGCAGGGCTGAGGCCTCCCTTTCACATTAGCTTGGCAAGACCAGGAGACCCCCCCTTCCATGAAAAACAGCCTGTTTTCCACCCGGAGCCCAAGGCACGTGGGCAATGTTCCCCCTTCAAATTCCAGTCCGCATCAATCACCCCCGTGTCCCATTCCAAGAACATCTGGCCTGTCTCCCCCCACCCATCACTGCCCCCCTTCCCCTCTCCACCAGCCTTCTGCAGTCCCCTGCGTCCCTGGCTTTCAGGCCTGTGTGCCTATAGCAAGGAGGGCCGGGAGGGAGCCTCCAGCACAGAAGCCTGGCTGCATTGAGGTTGCTCCCCACTCCGTGGCAACTTGTAAATTTGGGGGTGTCGAGGATTTACAAAGTACTTGTCTGCTGACCCTGGTTCCCTGGGGCCCCAGAGCGGATTTCACGTCCTGGAGGAGGGCCTCTGCTTCCCTTGGCCCTGCTCTGGGGTCCCACCTCTCCTGCAGGCCTGCTTCCCAGGCCGGGGATGGGCTCTCCCCCTGTCTGGGGCTGCCCAGGCACTCCTGCCAGTGGCCATCTTGGGAACCCCTCCCCTGCTTTCTGCCCCAAGCAGGCACCAGCCCTGGAGAAGCTTCTGCCAGTGCTTGGAGACACGCGCTTGGACCTTGGAGGTAGGAAGGCTGAGGCCACGTTGGGGTGCCAGGCTGGGCCAGCAGGGAGAGGGGGCCCCCATGCACTTCCTCCCTGAGCTGGAGGCTGCCCTGAACCCTCACCTTATTTAGTCACAAATTCAGCTAAAGGGGCAGGGTTGTCGGGCAGATCCGGGTCACTGTAGGGCTCAAAAAGGGCACTGGCCACCCCCGGCCAGGACTAGCGGCCTGGGTCTCCCTGCCTTCTGGCCCCCCACGGTAGGAAGGGACCTGCCAGCGACCCCTGCATGTTGTGTGGCTGGGATCTCCCCCTGCGCAGGTCTTGGCAGGCAGGACCTTCAGCCCCAAGTGCCACCCTCCCCACCCCACCCTGCTCCGGCCTGAGGCGGCACCAGCCTCGCCTCTGGATCTGCACACCCATATTCCAAAGAGAACAATCATCCCCCCCAAGTACTCAGACTCACCCCAGCAAGCCTGGCCCCAGCGCCCAGGCCCTGCGGCTCCGAGGCTCCAGCCGCGCCGGTTCCCTCGCTCCCGCCCGCCCCGCAGCCGGCCTTTCCCGTTCCCGGGTTTCCTCCCCCAGCTCTGGCTCTGAGCTGGCCGCTCCCCCCGTCCCTGGGACCAAGCCCAGCATTTTACAAACCAGGCTCCATGCTCCGGGAGTCCCCTGAGTGCCCCCTTCTCGCCCGCCCCCCACCGCAGGGCGCCCGGCCGCTGAGGCAAAAACCTTGCGTTCAGCTCCCAAAGGGACCCCCACTCCGCGGCAGCCCCAGCTGGAAACAAGGGACCCAGGCCCCAGCCAGGACGCCAGGACCCGACACCACAAGGCACCAGAGGCCCCTGAGCAACGAACCAAAAGTCAGAAGTACGTGTGGATCGGGTGGGGGCCCCGGGGCAGGGGCTGAGCGGGCGCTCCCTGCACGGACCCGGCACCCCCGTTGGACTGTTCTATGCAGTGTCTGAACTGAAGACACCTTTAAAACCGTTCTTGGTTTGTCTCTCTCTGCACGTGCTGGGTCCCCCACTGCAGTCCCGGAAGAGTGGGCACGGCACAAGAACACAGACCCACCCACCTCCACCGCCAAAGCTCTCCAAGACCCCGGAGCAAGCACCCCTCTGGGGCAGCCAGCCTGTGCCCCCGTCCCAGTACCTGCTCCGTCAGCTGGCCGGCCGCCACCGGGAAACTTGCCCCAGAAGCATCCCAGGAGGCCCTGGCCCCGGGGCCTTTCTAGTGCCCCCCACCCTCCGGCCCACACTCACACACAGGAAGCCCTGCCGGCCTCGAACGCGATGGGATCGTGACACCGGCGCTCCTAAGGCCCTCTGTAGAGCTCAGGTGCGTCCCCAGCCTTGGTCATTACCTCACTTCTCACTGTCCAGAGCCTCCAGGAGGGCTGCAACTGTCACCCAGTTCGACACTTGGGAACACTGAGATGCCAAACCACCAGTGGGAGGCCCCACAGCCCGCAGCCCAGGGCAGGGAGGACCAGGTCTCACGTGCCCAGCTGAGCCAGCTTTCCCCAGTTCCTCCTGGATTTATGACTTACAAGTTTTCCGTCCTCTTTCCCCTTCCTCCAGCTCTGTCCTCACCTTGACCCGGCCGTCTCCCCTGCTCCCCTCCCCGTTCCTCTGGCTTCCTCCACCAGGAGCTCCCCTCTGAGGACCTCAGCGCTGCTGCCTGGACTGCAGGGAGCCTGCTCTGCCCACACCTGAGCCCCCAGGAAGAGAGGCCCCAGGAGCAGACCCTGAATCCCAGATTCCAGTTGTGTGACTCTGAACACATCCCCAGCCCCACTGGGTCACCTCTCCTTGTGAAAGAGGGGTTGGGGGCTGCAACTGCCCAGAGCTCTAAGCACCAGAGGAGAACAGGCCCCTGTACACAGCCTGCTCTTGTACACTGGGTCCTGCCCCGGGAGGCTGGAGACACTCACCTGCATGGGGCAGGGGCTGCGGCTGGCTGCTGGCCTCAGTTCTGAGCAGATGGGGGTCGTCTGGGCCACAGGCCGCAGCAGCTCACCTCAGGGCTGGGATCTCAGGCAGCTCTGGCCGACTGGGGCTCAGGCTGGGGCTCAGGCTGGGGGGCAGCCTTGGCTGGGGGCTGGGCCAGACGCGGTGTGGGGCCCTGGGGCTGGGGACTGGAGTCCCCCTCCTCTTCCTCGAGCTCAGCAGTGACTCTTCGGCCCCTGGGGAGAAGCCAAAAGATGTTCCTAAGATGATCTCTTTTAAAACAATCCTTCCCCCAAACCAGAGCCTTGGTCCCTGGCCCCTCCCCTGGCTGTTGGGTGGAGAGGCTCGCAGGTCACCTTGTCAGGGTTTGGGTGGTGGCTCCCCTTCTGTCCCTCCGTCTGCATGGCTCTCCCTTTTTTAAGTACAGAGGAAGGAGGAAGGTGCCCACAGTTCACCCAGAGCTGGGCTTTCCAGCAGCCACGCCTGCAGAGATGCCCGTGGGGCAGCCAGAGACCTTTCTGTTGGACGGGCTGCCCCTTCCTGGCCAGGGTGGACTTCTGCCTGGGCATGGGGGCTGAAGGCTGCCCACAAACAGCTCGTCTGGGGGGTGACAGCACACAGTGCAGACATCCTCCCCTCCACCCCACCCCACAACATCCCCCCCTTGAACAGAAGCAAGGAGGGGCCGGGCACCAACCAAAGGGCACAGCTCAGCACTGAGAAGGCAGCTGAAGGTGGGGGAGGCTGGGCTTCTCTGGGGAAGGGAACCCCTTCCCCACAAATGCAACACTGGGTGGATGGAGGAGTCTGCGGCCCTGTGTGGAAGGAGAGAAACTTCATGACAAAATAACGCCCCCTGGAGAAACTGCCCTTGCCCGGCACTCAGTGCCCAGGTGGTGGGGCTGGCGGGGTCGGCGCAGGAGGCCAGCGCGCACCGTCAGGAGGGGGCCTGCTGTGGGTACCAAGGGGCTGCTTCCCTGCGTTGTCCTTCCCAGCCTCCTTTCCAGCTACTTGGTGGGATTCTCTGGTGGTGGTTGGGGGGTGTAGACAGTGGGGACAGAGAAGCTTTACTTTATAAATGGTATAAAGAAAAAAGCTGCTTCAGAATCTCGGGGCCCTGGCCCCTCTGCACAGTCTCGTGTTTGTCTGTGGTTGGGATTGGGGGGGGGCACGCCGCAAGAGGGAACTTCTTACCCAGAAAAACCCTGTGTCTTTTGCATTGTCACAAACAGCCATGTCCTGCTGCTGAGAGCAGCAGCCCTCCGCTCCACCCCTGCCCCTCCCATTTTGCCGGACAGACTAGTGAAGGAAAACCTCTTCTCCCTGCCAAAGCCTCTGTGGCTCTGGGCAGCTCTGTAGAAGGGTCCTCTGCCCACCTGTCTTTCCTGTCCCCTCCAAAGTGGAAGCTCGCCCAGGACCCTGACAGCAGAGGTCCCCCCCACTCCTGCCAGCTGCCCCAAGCCCCCAGCCCACCCACACCTGCACCCTGAGAATGTGGCATTGCTCACACACAGGTGGGGGCACGTGAAGGGGGGGAGCCCAGGTACCTGTACTCTAGTCGCTGCGTGGTCCCCGAAGCTCCCGGGCGGTGGATGAAGAGGACTGGGGAGTCACTGGTGCCCCAGGCTCTCTGCCGAAACTGCCGGGCCGGTGGCCCGCTGGCTGGGCCAAAATTAGCAGTCGCCGCCAAAGCAGGGGGTGCTCTGGCTGTGGTGTCCAGAGCCTCCAGCCGAGCTGACGCGGAGGAGGCGGAGGAGGGCGGGGACGAGGCTGAGGCTGGAGAGATGGGGAAGGGCGCTTTTAGAGCACGCATTATAGCAGCCCCCAGAAGCAGGAGCGCCTCCACCACTGAGCACGGCCCCTGCCCAAACGCCGGCTGAAATCATAGTTTTGCCTCTCACCTCCTCATCCCCTCCGCGCCTTGCCTCGAGCCCCTCCAAATTTGGGTCGCTGTGAGCCAACCCGGCGGTGCCGGGGCTGCCGGGGCAGCTGCCTGGGGCGCCTTCCACGCCGGCACGGCGGCGTCAGGGGGCGGAGGCCCGGCCCACCCCTGCCCGGCGGGAAGGCTGTGTGGGCGTGGGCACCAGCCGGAAGCACGCCCTGCCAGCTGGGAGGTGCGGCCCTGTGGGGGGTGGGGGTGGGCGGGGCCTCACTGGATTGACACCTGGCGGTCACTTGACACCCTGGCGTGCCGGTGGGCGTGGCACGGGTAAAATGGGGGCGGGCATAACGGGGAAAGAAACAGGGTTCGAGAATGGTCAGAAAAACCTTTCTCCAGGGGCATCAGCGCAGCTGCAACTCAGCACGCTCGCATCTGCTCTTCTTCCCGAGGCCGGCGGCTCGCCTGGGAGTGTCCTCCTTCACTAGTGACACCCACTGTCACCCCCCAGTGCGTGTGGGTGCTGGGCACTGAGAGGGCAGCAGCAAACGGCACTCCTGGGTAAGATGACTGGGTTCACAGCCTTTTGAGCTCAGGTGAGACTCTAATCAAGGCATAGACTCAGAGGCGTCAGCACCGAGGGGGAGGCCCAGGTTCGGGTGCTGCCTGATGAAACTCAGTTTCCCTGGGAGTTTGCACCTCATCCCGGAGCCTGCAAGTAAGAGCAGGAGGCAGAGCCAAGGCTCACGAAGAGGCACAGACAGGCGCAGCTGCCAGCAGGCCACCAGTCCCCACCCTCCCCGTGCCTCTGTGCCCCAGCACGTTTACCTTACCAAGCTTCCCAGGCTGTGTTGGGGTCTAATGCTCCCCTCTGCTTTTGTCTTTTAAGCCCTCACCTGCACGTCCTTCCTTAGCTGGAGGGACAGGACGCCTGGTGGGAGAGCAGGGCTCTCAGAGGGAGGAGACTCCGATCTGGTATGGGTGTCCTGAACGGCATGCAGACGCCACAGAGCCAGACCAGCCTCTGGGAGCAGGGCAGGTGGGGCTCCTCCCTGGCTCCTGGGTGGGAGGGACCAAGGGATGCAAAGCCTCCCAGTCAGGTCCAGGGTGCACGGAGGGGAGTCGGCGTGAGGCAGCCCACAGCTCCCGGGTGCAGCAGGCGCCTGCTCGTGCTGGCTCTGCCTCTGCTCTGGGCTCATGGCCTGCGCTGCCACCTTGGCATCCACAGCAAGACGCTGCCTAGGCATTACAAAGAGCCGGGCCCAGGTCCCTACTGGGAACCTCAGCTGGGACTGCCCAAGCTCCAGGTGAGGCTGTGGAGGATAAAGCTCTGACCTCATCCAGACGACAGGGTTGGGCGGGACTCCACTGACGGGGGCCCTCCAGCTGAGCAGGTGGGCAGCCGTGAGACCGAAAGGGAAGCAGCCTTTCCAACCCACAGATCAAGCTCTTGGAAGTGTGGGGCTCCCCACCCGCAAAACAGTGTGCTGAGTCAAACTCTGCCCTGTCTGGTGCCCCATTTCTGGCACAGCTCAAAAGGGGGCTCATGCCAGTGTAGGTCCATTTGATTTCATGGGAATCTTTTTTTTTTTTTCCATTAAAAGTTTTCATTTGTGCCTTAACAGAGGCACTGGGGATTGCACCCAGGACCCTGTGCGCAGCAAGCACGTGCTCTACCACTGAGCTGCACCCCTCACCCCCTCCGTCAGAATCTTGAAACCCAGAGTGTTTAAACAAAGGAAGGGGAACAGAGACAAGGAGTCGGGGTGGAGAGGACCCCTGATGCCAGTGAGGCGGGACTGGAGCCTACTGGGGGCTTGGGGACTGTGACTCTCAGCACTGCACTTCACTGCTGTCCGTGGCTGGGACACAGGACCTGCAGGGGACACAGTGTAATGGGAGGGAAGGGAAAAAGTTGGGGGGCAGGACTGAGTGACACCTCATTACATAAACCTCACTGCCTCTTAGGCCTGGAGGAGGAGTATCCCGCCCTGGGGTTCGGGCCAGATTCTCATTTATGCAGGAGAGCCTTGACATACCCTGAGGAATGCCCCCGCACTCTGGATTTCCAGCTCTCGGCGGCTTCAGTGGCCTCGTGCTGACACCTGGTGTCCACTCCTAGGATTACAGCGCACAGCTGGAAGGTCTTAGAAGAGGCAATTTGGGACACCCTGGGGAGAGGGCGGTGGTGGGGGGGGCGACAACATCCCCCCTAAAGGGGGCGCCTCCACTGCGGGGGGCGGGTAGGCTCTGCACCTTTGCAGTCGGGTCCGAGGCTGTCATCTGCCCCCACCCTGGCATTACAGAACTGATTGTGGACGGACGCCTAAGGAAATTCTTCCCCTTGGGGGCTCCTGACCCCAGGGGTGTGGCGAGGTGGGTCCCCAAAGCACAGAGTAAACCTAGGGCGCCTTCCTGAAGCATCTGCTGTGTTCTGAGAATTAGAGAAAGCTGTATTGTGTTTATATTAGAATAAAGTCAGACGTATTACTGAGGGGCTCTGGAGCAGAATGTGGGGACCCCTGCCCGGAAGCAAGATCCCTGAGACCAGCAGGGGCGCTGAATCTGGTGCAAAAGACACACCAGCTCCTGGGAAGGGTTTTCTAAATCTGACCCGAGCCCGCCACCTTGTGGCCACGTGGAGAAGTGCAGTGGCAGCCTTGGCTTTTCCAGAAATCAGTATTGCCATTAGGACCACTTTACAAACTTGGGAGAGCAGAAGAGGAGGTACCAGAACCCCGATCCTGAGCACACCCATCGCCCCGAGAGCCCCGCACCATCTCGTATCGCCCAGCCACCTCCGCGCAGGCGGTCTGAGAGCCCAGGGTGAGGCCGCAAGTTCTCAGCGGGAGGACCGAGGGGTTCATTCTGCGTGCACACACTGCAGTGTATTCAGACGGGGAGGCGAGTGGGCAGGAGGCTGGTGCAGCTCAAATCCCGCTCTGCCGATGGCCCCGGGACAGCCTGGTCACCCCAGGCCTCCACGTGCCTCTGACATTACAGGCTCCACGTGCTGGGGCCTGGGAACCTGCAGGCCAGCGCCCGCACAGACCGCGTGCTAACACACGTGAAGGTATCTCTGCCCCCGGCTCCCCCGCCAATGGCACGCAAACATTCTTTCCAGCCCCAGTGGCTGGCAGCTGGGCCCCTCCATCCCACCTGAGAGGACTCTGGAGTTTGGGGAGAGGGAGACCAGCCAGGTGGGGAACCTCACCCCAGCCCTGGGGCACATGGGACGCCCTGGGTCCCCTGGGTCTTGCACATTCCTTCCCCAGTCCTGCCCTCAGCTTCACTTCAAGACGTGTGAGCCCTCTGTGACCCCAGCCCTGGGCCTCCCTTCTTGGGGAGCTGGTCCTTCCAGCAAGGCCCCCCGACATGCCCACTGTCCACCCCGGTAATGGTGGGGTCTGCTGCTTTGCCATGGAAGGCCTGTCAGCTGTGCCCTGTCTTCACTGCCCAGCGGAGACACAGACCTACCGAGCTGTCCCAGGCACTGAGGCCTAGAGAGGGTGAGCGGCTTACCAGAGACACCAAGCAAGAAGGCGCAGGAAGTGCCCAAGGCCCACAGCCCTCCCTCAGCCGCCCTCATCTACATGCCCCGCGCACAGAGGATGATGCAGACACCATGGCAACAGGCCTGGGTGGGGACTCCCCACGCACACACATCACCCTAGTGGACCCTCAGCCGCCAAGTCAAGGTGTCTCCTGGAAGGAACTAAGGCGCAGAGATGTTGAGCAACTTTCCCAAGGCCACACAGCCATGAGCAGCGGAGCAAGAACCCAAGCCCCAGCTGCTCGGCCCACTGGCTCTCACCCTTCAGCCCGGCTCCAGCCCAGGGTGGACACCCCCGCTGGCCCCCGCACACTGACGGTGTCTGAGGAGGTGAGGGCCCCACAGGACTTGGCCCATTGTGTCCTCCAGAGGGGTTGCTACACCTTCTTTCTGGCCAGGGCCTGGAGGACGCTGTCTCTGTGTGAACATGTCCCCACTGTGGCTCCAGGGAGGGTGGCACAGGCTATATCTGACCTGCAGCAATCCCTGGGCTTGGTCTGCACCCTCGGCGGTGACAGCCAGATGTGGGCTTGACCCTAAAGTTGAGGCCCCTGTGTGGGGACACAGGACACCTCCTCCAGGAAGCCTCCCAGCCTGCCTGTTCTGACCTCCTCTGACCTCTGCAGCACTGCCAGCCCTCCCTTCTCCTGTTTCTCAGGTGGCTCTTCCTCCCGCAGGGAGCCTGGCCTTTCTGCCCTGTCCTTGTCCACAGCTGGACCTGGGTGGTGGAAGCACCCCCAGCAGGTGACCAAGGACAGACCCACTGTCTAGGCCTCAAGGGAGGAAGGCCACCTTCTATCCTCTCCGTGCCCCTGCCCCTCGGAGCTTTCTTTGGACAGGCTGAGCTTGTCAGACTCGGGGGTGCCATGGAGGGCCAGGGGAGGCCGGGGAGGCCAGAGCCATGAGCTTGGGCCTGAGGTTCACCTCCTCCCAGCTCTGCTGTCTGCCCACTGAGTCACCACATGCGACCCAGAGCCCAGAACCCGAGGCCGGAGAGGGAAGGGAATTTCCAAGGTCCCACAGCCAGTGGGCCTTGGATGCAGGAGGGGCAGGCCGGTACCTCGAGGGAGGCCGGGCTGGGTTGGGGCCAAGTCCTGAAGTGAGGCTGGACTTTGAAGAAGACAAACGTATGCTTTGAGACGCTGTGTGAACGGCCACAAGCTGGCAGGGCTGCCGGGGTGCCGGCTCTGTTTTCCAAAAACACAGATGGGCTGGGAAGGGGGTCAGAGTGAGGACGGTGGAATGTGGCCCCTCACCCCCCCCAACACCCCATGAGGTTCTGATGGTCCAGCAGCCTGGTGCATGTGGGGCTGCGGTGTGGGGTGGGGGGCACCTAGTAGCTCACGGGCTCTGGACCCATGGGCTAGGGACCTGGAGGTCCACCTTTGTCCCTGGCAAAGCGCAGGGCCAGGCGTGGCTGGGAACGATCCTGTGACCTGGACCCAGGGGCCGGCTGCCTGGGGCCACACCTGTGAGCATCTCTGGGTGAAGGGAGCCTGCAAGACAGCACCCACGTCTACCCCCATCCTGAGGGCCCAGTGGTGGCCCCAAGACCCCGTGTCTCAGCCTAGTGCCTTGGAGGGTGGGGACGGTGGGGTGACCGCACTAGCCCAGCTCCTGGGAGCAGCCTCAGTGACCCCTCCAGGGACTTTTGGAGACAATCTCGGGGGTCTGTGGGTCAGCTCCCGACAGCAGCAGGTAGTAGGAGGCGGGGGCTTTGAGCTGAGGTGGGTGGGGCTGGCGGGCTGCCTCGGGGGTAAGCTGAGGACCCGAGGGGTGGGGGCTCCATGCTCTGCTGTGGGGGCGATGGAGGGGCCCTTCTGCCGACCTCCACTTTCGAAGGAATCTGCCGCGCTGTTCTGGCTCCGAGGCCAGAAACAACAGTGCGGGAGGGAGGGGTGGGCCGGCCACCCCCACACCCTGTTTTTCTGTTTGCTATCTCCACGGCTCCCAGACCCCTGACCACCCCCTACCCCCAAACATTCTTTCTGGAGTTGACCTCTCCTCCCAGCTCTGGGTGGGGAGATGGGGTGGACGTGGGAGACATCTAACCTTGACCCCGCCGGACCCCCACCTGACGCCTCCTGGGCCCAGGGTTCCCGCCCCCGAAGCCCCCACCTCATCTGAGCCCTGTGGCTCGAGTGGCCACGGCGGCCACAAGCAGAGGGAGGGACAGTGACACCCAGCGCAGGTCCCGGACACCCTCAGCAAGGCCCCGGCTGGGCACTGCTCAGCTGTAATGTGGGTGCTGGAGGGGGCCGTCCCGAGGACCCCCGCCCCAGGTCTCCGATTCTGGGCCTAGAGGGTCAGACTCCCACTGGAGACATTCCTAGAATGCTGGGGACCTGGGACGTTTGTCCAGCTGCTCCACCAGGAAGCGGGGGCCCGTGAGAGAGGGTGTGGGCTTGACAGGGGTGCTGAGACCGCGGACACCTTCTTGCCTTCCTAAACCTCACGGCCTCCAGGGCCCAGGTGGCCGGCGTGTTGGGCAGTCCCCCACGGGCCCTGTGAGTGCCGCCAGGAGGGGACGCAGGCAGCAGCAGCAGACCCCTGCAGAGAGGGCCACCCTCCGGGACACCAGGCCCCGAGCAAAAGGGAGTGAATCAAAAGTTGGGCTTTGGCGCCCTCTGCTGGTTCTCTCTGTGAATGACCGCTCTGACCACCTTGCCTGGCATGGACAGGTGTCCTCCCAGTGAAGCCGCCTGCACTGCGGCCCCACCTTGCCTGGGTCCGGGGCCAGCCCCCCAGGATGGGGACTCACAGCCTAGCTGGACACAGACACCAGCTGGGGCTCGGCCTGGGCTCTACCAGCGGGCCTTTTCCAGGAGCTCAGGCCACTGGTTCCTGGCTCCCTTTCTCCAGGCCGGCCCCAGCCAAGTACCAAGCCCTCAAGGGCAGGGGTCCCACTCCAGCATCCTTGTGTCCATCTCCCATTCCCCCTCAGGATCTGCTCAGGCCTGGGGAACAGCGAGGACAGTAAATATTTGCTGCCAACAGGAGAAGGCAAATACAGCCCCGACGGCCAGGTGGCGGGAGGGAGGGGTCAGTTCATCTGTGCCAGGACCAGATGCAATCCAGGGAGCCAGCCTGGAGGCAGCTACACTGGCAGAATGTCCTTAGTGGGCTGGCACCAGACCCAGCCTCAGTCTCCCCAGTAGGAACACATGTGCTACTGTCCCCACCCCATGTGGCATGTGTGACAGTGGGGCATGGACAGGCTTGGGAGCAAGTGAGTGGGACATGAATGTGGGGCTGCACTTGGCACTTGGACTCCCACTGCCCACGCCAGGGGGACACAGAGCTGGACCGCCACTGCCAGCCCCCTGGGCGAGTGAAACCCAGACCCCCAGGAGAGGCCAGGTCTGAGGGCGCGGGAGACGTGCCCTCCTAGTCCCCAGAAGGGGCGGAGCCTGGGCCCAGACGGGCGGCAGAGCCGCGGTCTGTGCGCCTGGCTTCCGTGGGGTGACGTGGAGGCTCTGGGAAGCAGGGGCGCCTGGGGTTCGGCCCTCAAGGGGGTGTCAAGCAGGAAACAGAGTCTGGTCCTGCCCTTGCCCCTGGGGCCCAGGTGGCCCGGGCAGCCACTGCTCCCTCCTTCCATGAGCTCGCCCGTGCTGGGTATGGAGACCCCCCACCCCACCTGTTCAAGACCAGTCACCAGGACCCAGGGGCTGGTGAGAACGGCTGAGAGGAAGGTCTGGATCTCTGAGCTGGGGCGGGGCTGGTATCAGGAGGGGACAGGGGACAGGCCCCAGCCCAGGCACTTGGGTGGATTGCCTTCCCCACCATGTAGACGCAAGTCACCACAGGGAGAGGCCCTCAGGCGACACTCCCCAGGCCCCTGCATCACGTGGGGCCAGCCGCTCCGTGAGCCCTGTCGGCTGTGACAGCCCCCCACACCCTGGGACCCCAAACGTCTGGTCCCTCTCTGCAGAGCCTGTTGGCACCTGAGGGGGCGGGGACACCCCTGGGTCATCCCCAGGGTCTCAGAGGCCGACAGGGCCAGCCAGGACCACAGGCTTAATGCCTGGAGGGCAGCCTGACCCTGACTGACTGACCAGCTCCCCTGTCCTGGCCGCGCCCGGCCCAGCCTTGGGCACTTACATACCTCAGCTCCTGCAGGGGCGCCCCTGCCTCTACCCGTGCAAATGGGGCCGCCTTGGTGACCCCATGGACAGCTCGCTGCACATCCCAGCCACCTCCTCCCCTCCTCTTCCGGGTCCAGTGTCCGGCCGTCCACCCGCCTGCCCAGCCCTGGCCTCCACTCCGGGGGCGGGGCCCGCTGGGGGGCCTGTGACATCTCCCCTGGGTGGGGGTTGTGGATGTGGCCATGGGGACCTGGGTGAGAGCCTTAGGGTTGCAGGGAGGGCTGCCCAGCTGGCCGGACCCCGGCAGGAGAGCCTGCTCTCGCCTCCTGGCTGGCCTCTGAGGGGTCTGCCACCACCGGGGCCCAAGCGTCCAGCCCCAGGCCCAGCCGCCCCATGGCCTGGCCCGGGTGGAGTCTTCAGGAAAGGTGCAGATTGGTTTGGCCTGGGTGGCTGGCAGGCTGGCCAGGCCTTGGTACAGCCAAGTCACCCTCTGACCTCCCAGGCCACGGCCAGCCCAGGCAGCCCTGGGGCCCTCGGGTCTGCCAGCAGCAGCGGGGCGGGCGGCCCACGGAGCCGCCCTGTGCGGCATGGGGGCTGGGGAGGGGGGCGTCAGGACCCTTGAGGACAGGAGCTCGCCTCCTTGGGGGGCACTGCCGCGGGCCCTCGTCCCCGTCCGCCCACGTGCCCGTGGGCGCCCGTGCAGGTAGAGAAAGGTTGGAGGGGCCGGCGCAGAGAGAACAGAAGACGGTCTTGGGCAGGTGGGCCCAGCCTTCCTCGCCCCCTTCCCCCAGCCCCGCAGCCCCCAGGCCACACAGACGGCACCAGCAGGGCTCATTCAGGGGGTTTATTGCAGAGCGGGGGCGCGGGGGGCCGGGGTGCCGGGTCGGGGGCGGCCGCCTAGTTGCAGTAGTTCTCCAGCTGGTAGAGCGAGCAGACGCTGGCGCAGCACTGCTCCACGATGCCGCGCTTCTGCGGGCGCCCCTCCGGGCCCAGGGGCTGCAGGCCGCCCGCACCCGGGCCTCCACCCAGCTCCACGCCGCCCACTGCCGAGAGACAGCCAGCCCTGGAGCGGGACCCTGAACGGGCGGGCATCCTCTGTGCCCGTCGCGGGGCCTGTCTCCCGCCCACCCCCACCCGCACCCACCTCCCCGCAGCCTGTGCAGGACCGAGCCCCCTCCCACTGCCTCGGGCTGTGTGTGTGGGGGTCCCCTCAGGGCAGTGAGGTGTCTCCCACAGGCATGCAGGCAGGAGGATGGGGCACCCCCGAGACCCTCAGCCCCCAGGGCTTGACTCACTTCATAAAACCCCTCCCTGAAGCCGCTCTTGTCGGAGGAGAGGAAGGAATGGGGCTGAGAGGGGTAAGATGGGAGTGGAGGGGACGGCGAGCCCACCCTTGGGGTGTTGTCAGGGCTCAGCCCCCAAAGAGCTGGCCGCTTGAGGATGTGACCAAGAGGGAATCATTCTCCTTTTTAAAACCCCTCCTGACCGCCCCCTGGGCGCCAGCTGGGATCCGGGGCCGGGGGGCAGTGGGGACAGTGGGGGTCTCACCCTGAGTGTCCTCCACCTCCCGGCGGGCCTTGGGCGTGTAGAAGAAGCCGCGCTCCCCGCACACCAGGTACAGCGCCTCCACCAGGTGTGAGCCGCACAGGTGCTGGTTAGCGAAGGCCCGGGCAGGGGTGGGCGCCCCGAGGGCCAGCAGGGCCAGCAGGGCCAGCAGGCGTGTCCACAGGGCCATGGCGGCGGGGCGAGGCCTGGCAGACGGGCAGGGTTAAGGCCGTGCAGGGACCCCCGGGACCCCTGCCAGCGCCCACCCCCGAGGGCTCCAGGAGGAGGGGCCCACACCCTGCTGCCGGTCAGCAGAGCTCGGAGCCCTCCGGGACACACCTGCTTGCTGGCAGCCTCGGAACGCAGCTGATCCAGAGGGCTGGGGGCTGCTGGGCCGCGCTGCGGGCTTTATAGCCCCCGGCCCCCTCCTGGCTCCTTAGGGCCTCCAAGTGGGTGGCAGATGGCGGGGGTGGGTGGGGGCTGAGGCTGCAGTTTCTGGGCCATTTCCTTGATGCTGGGTGTGCGGGAACATCTCCGTGGCCGTCAGCACCTCCTGAGGCTGCGTCATTAGAGCCTTAATGAGGGGCCTGCTGGCCCAGCCCCCCAGCTCGGAGCTGGGGGCCAGCGTCTGCAGGGACCAGCCCCTCCGGCCTCGCTTGTGCCTCTTCCGCACTTGATCCAGGGAGTGGGGTGGGAGAGAGGCCCTGGGGCGGTCCAAGGCCGGGGCGGGGGGCAGTGAGGCACGGTCTCCTCAGCTCACGGCCCCATCCTCACCCACCCCGGCTCCCCCACAGCTCCCAAGAGGGCTAGACTCAAGGACCAGTGGCTGTGAGGCCCCCCAATCCGATCCCCATTTCTTGTCTTCGGTGCAGGGGCCGCAGGACTGGTGAGTGGGGCCCCACCACGCCCCACCCAGGGCCCCTCTCGGGCCCCCTCTTCCTGGAGCCCCTGCCTTCTCTTCCTGCTGGCCCTTTTCAGCCTGGCTCTCAGCCCCACTGCATCCCCTGTGGTGCCCCCGCCCCCCTGGACAGGCACCTGGAAGGAGACCGGAGCTTACCAGCCCCCATTGCTGAGGAAGGGGCTGGGCCCTGCCTTCCCAGGACATCATGGTGCCCCAAGGCCCCTCTGCAGCCAAGGGATACCTGAGGGTCCCTTTGAGAGAAGTGTGTTAAGGCAGAAGGCTGGAGCCCAGGGGTCAGCTGGGCCAGAGGGAGATGAGGCCGGCCATCAGCCCTTCCCTGGGGACTCAGTGGGGCTTGCAGCCATCAGACATGGCCCCATTTGGGGCCTCACAGGTAGAAGGGACGTTGGTACAGGAGGGCTAGTCACAGACAAGATGCTTAAGGTACAGCTGATGGAAGGACAGACTGCCGGGGGTGCTGGGAAGGAAGGCTTTGCCCAGGAGGGTCTTGACGGATGAGCAGGAGTTTGCTGTGATTGGCATCCTAAGAGCTCAGAGCCCACGCCATGATGGTGTGCCGGAGGAAGTGAGCAGGGCCGGGAAGACAGGCTGGTGCCCGCATGTTGCAGGAAGTAAGGAGGCAGCCACCTCCCAGCCAGCCCCAGGCTACGCTCTCCAAGGCCCTGGAAGATGCGGGGGGCTCTAGGTAGAGAACCATGTCCAGACCTCTCGAGTAAGCAGAGCCCAGAATCCAGCCCCACACCCACTTTGCTGGGGAGACTGGGGCCCAGAGATGTCACCTGGGGACCAGCTCGGCTGGTCCGCTGCCAGCACCCATCTAGAAATAGCCCTGGGTCCTGCTCCGGGCAGGCGGGGGCTGCACCTGGGGTCCCTGGTCCTCTGCCTGCTCTCACAGACTGGCCTCTGCAGCCCCACCCTCCTCCCAGTGGGACATCGGGCTTGAGGGGAGGGCCCAGCCTGCAGCCCTGCCTCAGAGACCACCAGGGTGAGCCCTGCCCCCCAAACCTAGAGCAGGTGGGGCTTCTGTGGGCCAGGCCCCCACCTCCCTGCTGGGACCCCACGGAGACGCAACCGCTCAGCCAGGCCCCCTGGGCCTCTGGAGCGGCTAGAGCTCAGCACGGGCTGGTCCTCCGGGTGAGCAGGTAACCCAGGCCGGGAGGAGCCTGCTGTCTGGTGCCCGGGGAGGCCTCCGGAGGTGGGGAGGCAGTGGAGGAAACCCTGAGCAGGGCGGGGAGAGTGTGAGGGGCTGTGGCCCTGAGCCTGGCGCAGATACTGACACCGACTCGGGGTGGGTACTCAGAGGGGCTTTTTCTTTTATTGTGGTTGCAGACGGGCAGCACATGCTGGACGCGGCACGCAGCACAAGGACACCTGCAGGCAGAGCTGGGAAGCGGCGGGAGGGCGAGCGGGCGCAGCAGGCCCCTCGAGCAGGGAGGGTCTCAGGCTTTCAGGTGCCCTGTGAGCACCAAAGGGAGGCGGGAGACCCGGGGGGGCGCCCGGCACCTAGCTGATGGCGTTCAGCGCGTGGGCCAGGGTGTGCAGCTCGTCCTGGATGCCCTCCAGGGAGCGCCGGATGGCGTGGGGACTGTCCAGCACATCGATGGCCAGCGTGTATGGGTCGAACTTCACAGAGAAGGGGCGTTGGATGCGGGAGGCGTAGCTCCTGGTTGCAGGGGGCAGCACAGACCCCCGTCACCCAGTGGAGACTTCGAGGCACTGGGGAGACGGGGAGGAACTGGGGCAGCTTGGGGCAGGGTCTGTGGCCTCCAGGAGAGCCAGAGGGCTGGGGGCCGGGTCTCCCTCATCACAGCTCAGAGCTCCCAGGACTTTTCTGAGCCTCCTGGGCCCCAGAAGCTCATTCTGTCCAACCACTCAGACAACACAGGCCTCTGAGGCCTCCTCCAGGGGCCAGGGGTAGGGGGCTACAGTGGGGAGGGACGGGCCTTTTCCAGCCAAGCCTCGGCCACACCCTCCACCCCCTCCCTGCTCCTTCCCAAGCTTATGCAGGCTTCCTCCTCTGGGATGGCTTCCAGGCTGTGTGTCCTGGAGGGTCCGTTACGTCCCTACCCCCAAGCCTGTGTGTGGGATCCAAACCCCCTCCCTCCTCTCCACATCAGGCACCCAGCCCCGGGCCTCAGTTTCCCCTGTGACTACAGGAGCCTGTCTGGAAAATAGGCCCCTCCCAAGGGTGAACGGGTCAGGTGTTGGCTCCGCCCTCCTCCCCCCAGCACTGCTGGTCAACCGCAGCCCTCTCTGGAAGCTCCCTGCTCCTCTAGGCTCCCCACCCAGGCCCTCAGCCACCCTGGCCCTCCTCCTCTGTCCCTGGCTGCTCGGAGGGCAGGAGGCTGGGAAGGACCCCACACATCCACCTCACAAAGTCAGTCTCCACTTCCTGAAAGCCTGGCCTTGACCTGGCCCCCAGCCCGCAGGTCTCCCCTCCCCAGTCCTTCTGGGGTGCTGTCGTGGGAGGGAGGCTGGACGCCAGGCGTTCGCAGGCCTGGCCTGCTGGCCGCTTCGCCCCGCTGCGGGGCACAGGGGAGCCCGGCCTACCTGAGCTTGTCCCTGGCATCGCTGAAGCTCTCAGACAGGAAGTAGACGGGCTGGTAGGTCTGGTCCTGGTAGGGCTGCACGGCGGCTGCGTCGGGGTCGAAGGCCCGGACCTCGGGCTCCTCCGACAGGGAGTGCTGGCGGGAGGCCGGGGTCTCGGTCCTGAGGGGACTGGAGCCCTGTGGCCTGACCCCCTGGTGCCGACCCGTGCCCCCGCCCCGGGGGTCTTCCCGAGGCCTGGGGACAGAGTGCGTAGAGAGGCCAGGTTTCTTGGCCCCCAAGTAGGGCAGCCCCTTGCTCCAGCCTCCCGGGAGGCCCGGATCCAGGAGGCACGATGGAGGCCACCCTCCTGCCGGACTCCGGCCCCAACCCCCTTCCGGGGAGGGTCTCACCAGGAGCTCCCCGTAGGAGGACAGCAGCCCCGCGCCGTAGGCCTTCACCTGGCCGTTCTGCTTGCACAGTCCGAACTCCACGGTGAACCAGTACAGCTGGTGGGACAGCCGGCAGGGTGGGCTGGGTGGCCACTGCAGACAGCGCAGCCCCCTGCCCCCAACGTGGTCCAGGCACAACCCACCCCAGCAGAGCTGAGCCAGGCTCCGGGCTGTCACCAAGTGAAGACCACACTCCTTAGACAGGAGCAGAGACCTCAGGCGGGACAGGACGGCCTGGCCTCAGCCCAGGGTCTTGCAGGGGAAGGAACCCACCGTGGACAGCTTCTCAATTTCCTCATCCGACACCCCCAAGGATGCGAGGCCGATGTCCTGAGGAGGGAGCAGAGTGGAGGGGGAGAGGCTCAGCCCACCACTGCTTGGGCGCTTGTGTGGGGTGAGGGCGCTGGGGGTGTCCACAGCCCCTCCAGGGGTCTCCTGGACACTGCCGGGGTCAGGGACCCTCCTGGGATCCATCAAAGGCCCTGGACCGCTCTCTGCTGTTCCTGAGAGAGCCAGCAGGTGGCAGTACAGGCCGCAGGATTCTCCCTGGCTGACCCCTGGTGACCAGCGGATTGGGGGAAATGGTTCCTGCTCTTCACTGTCCTGAGGTGGTCTTCCCGACGGGCCCGAGCACACCCCACACAGCCCACCTGGCCCCGCATTCCAGGACGAACAGTCTCCCTGAAATCTCATGACCTAAGCGGGCACCATCCAGCCTGGGGGTGGGGAGGGGCAGGAGTGTCTGTCACTGGCAAGCGCAACCCTCCAGCTGCTTGGCTGACAGCCTGCCCCTGAGGCCTCGGGGACACACCTGGGAGAACTGGGCGAAGGTCCGGTCGGCCAGCATGGGCACATGCCCCAGCAGCTCGTGGCAGCAGTCCCTGTCGGGGGAGGGGGCAGTGGGTGGGGCGGGGGCCCGGCGGCAGCCTGCCCTCTGCGCCCCGTCCCCTCCCTGGCAGTCCGCGGGCCCCGGGTGGTCTGGGCACTCACGGCTCCGGGGAGTGCATGGGGGAGGAGGCGTGGCGGATGTACTGGGTGCACTGGAACACCCGGAAGGCCAGGCTGGCCAGGAAGTCCCGGGCGGACAGCAGGCCGGCCACGGGCCGCAGCTGGAAGCCGGTCCTCTCTGCAAGGGCCGCGGGCGGTCAGGGTGCCGGTGCAGGGCGGGGGGTGCCCCAGGCCCTCCCGCCAGGCCCCCCTGCGATGCCGCACCCCTCAGGAAGCGGGAGACGTCCTCCAGCTGGGGGATGCGGTCCTCCTGGTACCCGCAGAACCGCTCCAGCAGCTCGAAGGCCTCCAGGTACTCCCGGCAGGCGTGGGTGGTGTAGAGGCCCCGCAGGGTGGAGTAGACCTGCTTCCTGCGGGCGAGGGCCTCAGGCTGGCCGGGCTGCCCCCTCCTCCCCGCCCGGAACCCTGCCCGCATCCAGGAGCCCCCCTCGGAGGTGCTGTGCTCTGCCCCTGGCAGCTCCGGGCAGCCTCACTGCAGGCCTCTTGCTGCCCCTAAGGACCCCGGCCACTGAGCATGGCCTCCACTCGTGGTTTAGGGGGGCTTTGGGGGGCTGGGGGCCCTTGGGAAGACCCTTCTCCATCTGGCCTTAGTCTGTCCTGCCCACTGCCCTCCACATGGGGATTCTGGGGGTCTCCCTGGGCCCTCCTCGTCCCTGCCCTGCCCCTCTCCTGTAATGGGGTCTCACCAGGTGGCAGTCTCCTCGGCCGTGTACTCCACGTGGGGAATAGGGTCACCTCTGGGAAGGAGGCTGGCAGTCAGGCAGGGCCCCCGGGGAGAGCGAGTGGGGAGTGGACAGCAAGGGGCTGGGCTGAACGCCCTGCTGGCTGTGTGGCCTCAGCCAGTTGCTCTGTGCCTGGGTTTCCTCAGCTGTGACTTGGGGACCCAGAGTCTGCGACCACGGTGACAGGGAAGATTACGGTGCTGGTGACAAAGACAGCCTCCCCCCACCCCGGTCCAGTGTGAGGCTGCAGGACGGGGCCGGGGCCCCGGAGAGTAAGGGCGGGGTGGTCCTTACTGCTTGTACTGGAAGGCTATCGCGGCGATCGCCTTCCTGCGCTGGCGGTACGCCTGGTCTGAGAAGCCCTGGCGGCACAGTGGGCCCTGCTCAGAGGCCGCCCTGCTGCCCCCACGCCCCCCCCCCCCGCCCAGACGAGGCCTGTGACGCCAGCAGGGCGCCCGGGGACTGCACCCAGCCCTGCCTCACGGCTCTGCCGGGAGCCGGGCAGCAGACAGACCCCCACAGTCCCAACCCGGGGTCCAAGCTCACCACCCCAGCCGTGAGTACATGGGGGACACGATCGGGGCCAGGAGGCCCGGGGAGGCACGGCTCACCGGGTGATCCAAGTCCAGGTCAGGATCAAACTTGGTGACCAGGTGGTGACACTTGTCCAGCTCAGAAACCTTCCTTGGGAACCAGAGGACTTCACAGAGACGGAAGGTAGAAGGGCCACCGTGAGTGTCGGGGCCCTGGGGGAGGATGGACCGCCCTGGACGCAGCCTTCGCCTGGGCTGGGGTTGGGGGTGGGGGTGAGCCAGGCCTGGACCCCGGTGAGGAGAAGATTGCGGGAGGGCCAGAGCCGGCCAGGAGGGAGCCCCCAGGCCTCACTCGTGGTCACTGTGGGGGTTCCCCTGTGGGGCGCTCTGCACCCTGACATCTCAAGATCACGTGGTCGCACTCAAGGGCAGAGGAACCGGCCTCACCCTTGTTCTCCCCGACGCCACGCACGTCTTCTGCCACCCGGCGCACGGAGCTGAGCAGAGCAGGCAGGGCGGTGCTGGGCACCTCACAGCGCACAAAGTACTCCAGCTGTGGGCCCCCCGCCCGTGGCTTCTGGGCCGGCCGCGTCTCCAGGTGATGGATTTGGGCTTCAAATGTCTTAGGGAGCAAAAGCAGGGAGAGAGAGGCAGAGAGAGATGGAGAGACAGAGACAGAGGGGAAGGAGAGGGGTTGGGGCGCGGGCACCCAGGGGTCCGCCTGCCCCGCCGTGCCCTGGGCTCCTGCAGCCGGCAGCCCACAGGACCGTCTTCCAGGCTCCGGGCAGGTGCCCGCTGCCTGAGTAGGCTTCTGCTGGGAAAGGGTTTGTCTAGTTTTTCTGACAGCAGTTGTCACAGAGCCCCCTTGCCCCAGCCTTCCCCGCAGGGTCTTCTGTGGGTCCCCTGACCACACCCAGACAGCCTGGCTTCCCAGGCCGCTGGTCCTGCCATCCCTGGTGGCCTCGGCCTGGTCCACTAGCCAAAACCAGGGCTTGGGGGTGAGCCCCCTGAGCCCACTGTGGCGAGGTGAGGTGGCTCAGACCCCCACTAAGTGACACTGAGCGCCAGGGGCTGGCAGGGAGGGCTGGCTCCTCTGCAGCTCCGTCGCCCAGCAACGAGGGAGCGTGAGTCCCCTCGGGCCCTCGGGCGGGTGCTTGAGGAGTCAGCTGTAAGGTCGTTTGGGCACCTGGGCCAGGAGCCAGTCTGGTGTTGGCCAGAGCAGCTAATGCAACCAGCTGTCACATCAGCCCGAGCCCCGCCGGGAGCTGCACCCCTCACCCCCAGTGTGAGATGGGGGGCCTGGGGGGCTGGGGCAGGTCTTGGATCCCCCAGAACAGGGGGGTGTGGTGAGGGGCCGTGGGACCCCTGCCCTCATGGCCTGTGGACACCAGCCTGCAAGTGGGCACGTCTGCCCGGCCGCCCTCACCTCCAGCGCCTTCACGGCCCGGGACAGCGAGGGCGGCCTGGTGGGCCGCAGGGAGAAGAGCAGGTTCAGCAGGGCCTTGCCGTCCCGCTCCTCCAGCGCCCCGACCTCCGGGGCCTCCCCGGGCTCCGCCGAGGCGGCCGCAGCCTCCGCCTTCTCCCGCTCCTTGCGCGCGTCCTGGATGAGGCTCTGCCTTCGCCCGACGAAGCGCGGGGACTGTGGGGACAGAGGCGCCAGCTCCCCCCGCCCTCGGCCGGCTCCTCGGAAGCAGGACCCGGCTCCGGCGTCTCACCCAATGGGCCGGCTGGGGGGCCATAGCACGGGAGTGGGCCAGGGAGGTGCCGAGTGCCCCCAAACCGGCTTAGGGACCAGAGGGGTGACTCAGGAGCCGCTTCTGCTGCCCCTGGGCTGGGCAGGGCTGAGCACGTGGCTGGTGTCTGGCTCCCTGGGAGGGACCCCTGCCCCAGCCCCATGCAATGACCTCTCTTCGCCGTCCCACCCTCAGCGCTCCCTCACAGCACAGGGCCTGTGGCCACACCGTATCCACAGGCTGCCCCTGAGAGCGGAGCCCCTCGGGAGATGGTGCGTCACCCCAGACCCCAGCCTGGATGGAGGAGAACCCCCCAGTCTGGGGCTCACCACTTGCCGCTGAACTTCCAAGAAGGGTCTGGTGCCCTCGGGTCTTGGAACATGACTTGGGGGTGGGGAGGGTTCTGGAGAAGCCCCTCCCTGCTCTCCCGCTCGACCACAGGGTGGGGTGTGGACAGAGCTGGGGCCTCCGTGGGGGGAGGGCACCTCGCTGGGAGCCTAACGGGGGGGAGGGGGCGCTCTCTACCCCACGGCCGGTCCCCTGAGACAGTGCCTGCAAATTAAACTTCTGGAACCCAAACCGTGTTTTCATTAAAGGTCTATAAACGAAAGCCATTTTAAACCTGCAAGAAGCTGATTATTCCGAGCCATCTTGGAAGGCAGACTTAAGGCCCCTCTTCCAGGCTGAGGAGCCCCCACTTACTCACAGCGGGGACTGGCCCAATAGGTCTTCCCAGCATAGTCCCCCCTTGAACTAGAGGGCTGACCCCAAGAGTTGGGGTTGCTGGGGTTCAAGGCAGGAGATCCCACGTGGAATCAGGGAAAGCGTGCCAGGTAGATGGACAGATGGAGGATGGACAGGTGGGTGGACAGATGATGGACAGACAGGTGGACGGATAGACGTATAGACAAGTGGATGGACGGATGGTGGGTGGACAGGTGGGTGGGTGGACGGATGGTGAATGAGAATCACCCTGGAGCCAAGACCACCCCTTGGCTCAGCAGAACTGGGGCCCGTGCCCCGTCTGCCCAGCACTTCCCACCATGAGCTACTGCAGGGCCAGGGACACCTACTCACAGAGACCCAAACACCCAGGCATGGGGTTGCCCACCAGGTCTGGGCAGGGGAGGTGCCAAGCCTGGGTCTGGGGCGTCCGTGTGGCCCCTGTGCCCGGAGCCGCCGGCCAGCCTTTGGGGGACACCCTTGGGCTTCTGGTTCATTCCGGCCGGCGGGCACCAGCCTGTCCTCTTACCATGATGGCCTCGGCCTGCTTGGCGTCCAGCTCGGAGACGGCCCGGCGGAAGCCCTTGGCCTGCGGCGTGGTGGCGCTGGGAGTGGGCATGATGCTGGCGAGATCGGGGCTCCGTCTCCCAGCCCTCTGCCCAGCGGCCTCTTATAGGCAGAGCTGACGTCAAAGCCCCGCAGGGTCCCCCACCTCCCACCTCCCACCTCCTTCGCGTCCCTCGCCTGCTGCCGCCGCCTGAGGGAGGCGGGGCGGGCCAGGAGCGGCAGGCGCGGGAGAAAAGGCTCCGTCCCATTAAATCTAATTGCATCCTCTGTCGCAGGCACCCAGGCAGGCGGCTGGCCCTTTCTCTGAATCATCTTGGCTCGGGCGGGCGTGCTGTGCGGGGCTGAGCACGGCCAGGCCCCTCAGCCCACTGCCGGTGGGGTGACAGGCCAGTACGCAGGGAGGTGGTATTCTGGGCACCCCACGGTGCACGTGGCACAAAACCCTGAACTTTGGTAGCAGCTGTTCCAGAAATCCAGACTCACATGTTAGGAGGCAATTTGCCTTTTCCAGAAGATTCGTCACCAAATTTCCCAGTAGGGTCCCAAGGCTCCTTCTCAGGAGGAGCGCTACCTGCTCCCCGAGGCCCCTGTGCCCGGAGCGCCAGGCACATCTAGCAGGACCCGGAATGTTCCGGCAGGGCCCAACCCCCAGTGCAGAGGAGGACCAGGGATGTGGGGACAGGGACGCCTCTAACAGCTGTCCCCCCAGCTCCTGCGGGGCCGTCTCCTCTGAACCGCACCCCCGCAGGTGCTCCCCCACCCCTCGCGGCCCACCACTAGCCCCCAGCATGCCCCCCAGGCCACCTGGCCACTTCTCTCTCGGGATGTCACCACCTCAGGGACACACCTATCCCTGAGCTGCAAGGGCCGGTCCCCGAGGCCACACCCCTTTTTCAGGTGGCCCCTGGCATCACCGGGCTCCCGGGCAAGAGTTTCTCCTGAGTTCCATGCACAGTGTTCCCTCTGGGCTGTGCCACCCTGGCCCCCACAAGCAGCCAGGAGACCAGGGGAGCGCCAGGCAGGCGTGAGTCCTGCCTTGTCTAACCGCCCAACCGCCCACCCCGCTTTCAGGCAAGGCTTTGGGAAAGGTGTGCGGACATCCTGGCTGTGAGGCCACCAGCATCTCTAAGGTCTTTTGGGGAAGGTTTCCTCTCTCAAAAAAGGAAACTCTTGGAAGGGACGCCCCCCTGTGCCTCTGGGCATTGTGGGGTCAGCAGGGACCATCTAGGCCAGCGTCCTCTGCACCCCCAGAAAAGGATGGGGTGGAGAGAGGGAGGGCTGCCTGGAGGGAGTGTGTGTGTCGTGGCAGCCACTAGAGGTGGGCTTTCTAGTGTCTGGCTGCCCCAGGGGACATACTGGACACAGCAGGAGCCACGGCCCTGGACTCCCCCTTCCCCACCTCTCCAGGTCCACCCCAACTGTCCACCTCCCCGGCACCTCTCAGACCCCTAGGAAGCACCTAATCTGCATCACAGCAGCCAGCCAACGCTTCTCCTCCCAGACCTTCCCCCAAGAGATCGGACCATGTCAGCCCCTCACTGCTCAGTCCTCTATGGCTCCCCATTGCCCTGTGGAAGCAGCCTGAGTGACTCCCCTCCCCTCCCCTCCCCGATCTCACCCCCGACTATCCCCACTTCCTGCTCCAGGAGGGGTTGGGGCTCCATGACACCCAGACTGAAATACCATTCCTCACCCGCTTCTTCTCCTGGTGAACTCCTATGCCTCCCACAAAACCAGCTCGGCTACCATTCATTCTGCAGCGCTGACCCTTTCTCATCCCTGTTGTCGACCTCCCCCTCCTCTGCTCTCCTGGATTCTTCGTCCTCCTCTGCAAATTCCCTGAGGGCAGGAACTGGCTTGGCCCTCGGCTGTATCCCCATGCCTGGCACAGACCCTGGCCCATCTCACCTCCTAGAGTCTGGGCTCCTGGAGAACATGTCTCCGTGGTCCCTGCCCCCAGGGCCTGGCCAAGAGGAGGTCCACAGGGATGTGTGCCCTGAGAGGGTCGGCCAAAGACCGCGGTGGTGATGGTGGGGCTGGCTCTGTGCGCTGGGATGATGTGGAGGGCTGTGGGCTTGCCCTGCCTTGGGCTGCAGCCAACCTGCCTGAGTCCCCAGTGGTCCCCAGGTGTGGCCCGGCCTCCACGCCCAGCATCGGCTTGCTGCAGCCCTGGACAGGTTCCCTGCTCCCCCAGGAGCCCCCCAGGGCTGTCATTTGTCCTCTCCTGGGGGGGCTGCTGGGGGCCCCTTGATGACGTGGGTCCAGCCTGTGGTGGCCCGCGTGTTTGCTCAGAGGGGGCCTGGGGCAGGGGGGTGACCTATCCGCTGAACACCGCACAGGAGGAGCGCAGGCCTCCACCGCCCGGTGTGGGTTTAGCCTTTCAGCAAATGTCTCCACTGATGCAAATGCTGTCTGTAACCCCTCTGCCTCCCTGAGCCGGCGCGCCTGCATGGGAGCTAGCTCTCTGGATCTGCCCCGGGCGAGGTGGCCCCCAGGTGGGACCGCAGGCCAGCACTGAGGGCAGGAGAGCTGGCCCCTCTGGCCTCTGGGCCACACCTGACCACGTGTCCATCTGCGCATCCGTCCTGGGAAGCCTTTTGCATACACCGGCCCCTCCGGGGCTGGCTGGCACTGGGCCCAAACCTGGGGCCCCCGAAAGCACAAAATTAAACTCTCCCCCAACAGTGCGCAGTACCCTCCTCCACCCCAGATGGCGAGGGAACCCAGGGGGGCCCCCAAAAGCCCACCCCCACCAACATCCTCTCCCCTGGTTCTGCACCCTGGTCTCCTTCCCACCCATGGGTCCCCTCTGGCCTGGGCCTCCTGGGGTGATTGCAGCATCTACCCTCAGAGAGGTGCAGCCGCTATAGGCCCATTCTACAGACGGGAAGATGGAGGTACATGATTTCTCGGGATCACGCAGTAAGTCTTGGATCCCAGGTTTCCATCTCCTGAGTCACAGCTCTTTCCAGGACCCAGTGGGGTCCCTCCCCAGGGGCTGAGGGGGTTCAGAGCCCCATGCTGGGGAGACAGAGACCCCAGAGGCCAACAGGACTGGAAGGGCCTCCCTGGGGGAAGGTCAGGCAGGAGAGAGCCCTGCGGCCTTGACACAGTCTGCTGGGGAGGAGAGCGGCTGAGCACCGCGGGAAGGGGCGGCGGGTGACCAGGGGAGCGCAGGGCACGAAGGGAAGGGAAGCCGGGATGGGCACGTGGCCGTGGCTCCGCCAGCCCCTCTGTCCTTCCACCTGCTCCAGGCCTCGCCGGCCCCGCCGGCCCCACCTGCCTGCCTGCCAGGCGCCTTCGCCCCCTCTGCCCGCACCCCTCGCTGGAGCGGCCCTCCCCTCCCAGGCCCGCTGAGACTTCCAGCCACCTCGCCAGGCAGTCAGGGGGCGCTGAGCTGCAGTGTTTTCTCTCTCAACAGGCGAGGCCTCCAGAGGACTTAATAGCCTGTAATGACAGTGTGCCCACTCCTGGCATCGGGCCGGCACCTGGCGAGGGGCCGGGCAGGGCAGACTGCGTTCAACCTGCCCCTCCTCAGCTTCCAGGGCCTCCGGCTGCTCCCCAACACTGGCCTCGCCGGCTGTGGGACCCCTAGTCCTGCCCTCCTCCCCAGAGCCAGGGCGCTGCTCCGGGAGTCCCCAGCCTAGGACTCTGCAGGACCTCACTGTCGAAACCCAGGGTGAGACGGTGAAGGGAGGTGGTTCTGGCAATCCAGGGGCCAGAGGTTGCTTCCACCATGTGAGCAGGGAGGTCTTCGTGTCCCAGCATGGCATGTGCCCTGGGAAAGGCTCCCATCTGTGTGACACACACACCTCCAAGGACTCGAGGGCACTAAAGGTGTCACACTGCCTGGGCTGTCCCCCTGCCCCTGTGGTTCTGGGGGCTTCTGGGGACAGTGAGGCCTATGTCCCACCCCTCCCCACAGAGCACACACTCAGGCGGTCAGGGACAGAGGCCCTTCCTGCCACCCGCCTCCAGTCTCACCCAGCCTGGGTCCCAGGTCTCTTCCTGTGGGACCCCAGGTCTGGGGACAGGCAGGGGAAGAGCCGCCCAGCAACACCCCCCCCCCCGGCTGGGGGAAGATCCATGACGCCCCGACACACTGGCCTGTCAGAGCTGAAATGTCAGAGCAATTAGCCTTAACGAGGACACCGGAGGAGAGGACGTGGGCGGCAGGGAGCGACGGGCCAGCCCGGAGCTGGCCGCCCCACCGGTCGATCCAACGCACTTAGGGATAATTGGGTGTTTGGAAGTCGGGCCACAGGAGAGAGCTATGGGCTGAGCAGGCCACGCAACCCCGGCCCCCTCAGAGAGTGCCCGCCCACCCACTCCCACCTGGGCCCTCCTGGCTCCCTTCCAGCAGGCCCTCCAGCCTGCTGGTCGCCTCTCCTCCTCCAGGCAGACCGTCCTCTTACCCCATTTCTGAGCTCCCTTCCTGCAGGCACTGTCTCCTCGTGGGTGGTACCTGCCCTTGGCAGGAGGCTAGGCCCCTGGTTCAGGGCTGGAGGCAACTTTGGGGGTAGGAAGTGGTCCTGGCTTAGCCCCTTGTGCCCCAAATTCCGTTTTCCCATCCACACAGCGGGAGCACAGGTCCCAGGGCACCAGGTGTTGGTGCTTTCAGGCCTCTGGAGAAGTTCTCCATGCTTTCCCCAAGGGTCCCCATCCTAGGATCCTTTCAACAGAGGTCTGTCTGGCGCTGGGCCTGGGGCAGCCTGGGCTGGGCACTGCTGTGCGGAGATGGAAGTTAGGGCAGAGCCCGTTGGGGCAAGGCCACCCCACCCATGAAGGAGGGAGTGTCCATGGGATTTGCAGAGGCCAAGGGGACTGGGTGCAGGTGTTCCCTCCAGGTGAGGGAAACCAGGTGACCAGAGGCCCTGTGGGACCCAAGAGGGGGGAGTTGGGGGAGGGGAGTGAGGCAGAGGAAGGGGGGGGGAGAGGCAGGTGACAGAGGCCTCAGAGTCAGAGGCCTGGCCGGCAGGAGGTCTCCAAAGCCCCTGGCGATGGGCCGCTCGCTGGGAGGAGGGCCGAGCGAGGAGGTGGCAGATGCCTCTTGACCCACAGAGCACCCCGAATCTCCCAGCACCCCCCCCCCCACTGCTCAGGTGCCTTCCAGGAGCAGGAAGCCGACCGCTCTCGGGCTGAGGGAGCTGAGGCTCGGGGAGGAACAGCTCCACCCACACCTGGAGGCCCAGGGTGGAGGCGCTGAACCGTCCAAGAGCACCCGGGGCCATGGGCGCAGCCGGGCTTAGGACCCACGGTCGGGACCTCCTCCTGCAGCTTCGTTCGTCTGTGTGTGCATGTGAACGCGTGTGCACATGCGTGCTTGTGTGTGTAAGCGTGTGCGTGTGGCACGTGGCAGGGGCTTAGAAGGTCTGCCCAGCCAGTGGGCGATACACAGGGCGACCCCTGGCTCTGTGTCTCTCCAGAGCCTCACGCCAGGTCATGACCAAGTCCCCAGGTTCCGGCTGCTTGCCCTTTGTCCCTGGAAGGACCCCCAGGCCCCCTGCACCGCCCCCATGCCAGCAACTCAGCCTGACCACAGCCCCCTGCCCCCTCACTGGCCCTTTCAGTCTTCTGACAAATTAGCCGGAGAGCAGCAGTAAGGGCCACGTTCAGCTCTCATTAGTCACTCCCGCCTGGGCAGCCTGTGCAGCTGTGTTCTGACAACAGTCAAGTCTAATTGCCAGACCAGTGTCCCTCCCCAGCCCTGGTGCCACGGGCCAAGGGCCCAGTCACCTGTCTGTACGGCGGCGAGGGGCTGTGGTCCTGCTGCTCCGGGTGCCCGGGGATCTTGAATGCAAGGGGCCGCCTCATCCCTCACCTCGACCATCCCAAGCCTCCCTTCGCATCCTAGAAGGGAGCCTGGCTCTCCGCGCCAGGCCACCCCCTCCCTGGGGCCTGGGCTGCATTAGCAGAGGTGGAATGGCCAAAACACGGGAGGGGACAGCCTTGCTCTGCTCCATGTGGGCCAGAACACAGCAGCTGGACCTCTGGGCAGCTGTGCGCCAGGCTCTGCTTCACCTGGCTGTTCCAGCACCTCCCTCCCCTCCACTGCCCCGCCTTCCAGACGTGCCAAGCAGGGGCCATCCACCTCTGCCCCAGGCTGGCAGCTGGCCTCGGCCGTCCTTCCCCCTGGGGTGGGGAGAGCCAAGCAGCCCCGTCCCAGGTGCTCCCGCCTCAGGGAGCAGCTCTGAGGTCCCACCTTGCCCCCTGATGCTGACATTCTGGGGACCTGAAGGCTGCAGGGATTCCCACCCCCATCCCAGAGCAGGTGGCCCCAGGAAGCGCTCTGATCCTGCAGGAGAGTCAGTGATGCTGATGCGACCAGACACAGTGTGGCCGTGAACGTCTGTACTGTCCCTCCATCTGACCTGAGATGCTTTGCTCCCTCTGACTCTGGCAGCCCAGAGCTGGGTACCAGAATCCCGACCTTCAGGTGAGAAAACTGAAGCAGAGAGGGTGTGACCCGCTGGTTTCCCAAGCTACCAGCGCCACACCCGTTGCTGGGCAGGCACCGTGTGTGCAGTGGAGAACCTCAGGCTGGGAGAGGAGACACAATCACGCAGGGAGAGGAGTTTGGATGGGCGGCCGCCCGAGCCTCGCCCGTCCCCACACCTCGCCTCCCGGGCTGGGGTCTTCAGTGGGCAGCTTCCTCCCTGGGGCTGCCTGCCTCCCCCAACCCTGGGCTCCTGGTCTGGACCCAGGCGTGTATCCCCCACTCCGGCCAAGCTCCGCCTCCCCCACTCAGCTTCCCCGGCAGCTGGCATCCTTTCCGGGGCACCAGCAGGACTGAAAGAAGGGTCCCCGGCCCCCGAGGGGCCCCGGAGCCGTAATCGTCTGAGCCTCTGCCCAGGTGGGAGGCCGCTGGCACAGTCTTTTCAGGTGCCTTTGGCTAATCCCGGGCTCAGAGCAGCCCCCGCCCCGCCAGTGACATTTCCAGGGCGCGCTGCTGACCCGGCTGGCCGTGATATTTAGACAGGGCTTATTTGCGATTACTTACTTTTGATGACTTTGGGGCCCAGGATGAGCTCGGCGGAGACCCAGCTGGCCCACCTTGAGCTCAAGCGTGGGTTTTGTAATATAAACGTATCCCACAGAGAGCTGGGCCTGTGCTTTCTGGGGTTGCTGCCTGGGGCCTGGGTCTCCCCAGCAGGGGCTGGTCCCACAGAGCCGAGGCTGCAGCTCTGTCCCCCGTGGGGGCGGGAAAGGCCCGCTGCTCTCTTCCCCAGCCTGGTCCTTCCTTCCTTCATTCTGCTCATTCACTCACTCACTCAACAAGCATTTCCAGGGCTGTCTTGGAGTCAGGGGCCCTTCCCTTCCGGGGTCTCATCCCTGGCAGGGGGAGACCCATGTAGGGTTCCCAATGCAGGCGAGACCCTTCCACGGCCTCTCTCCCGCCAGGCTGAGTCCTGAATGGGGAGTGGGGGACCTCGCATGCCCTGGACCCCCCCCCCAGGATGGCTGGAGGGAGACTTCACCCCTCTCTGGAGAGACAGTGGCCAGTCTCTGGGAGGGAGGGAGAAAGAAGGCAGCGCTTTGGGGGCCCCTCCCCTCACCCCAAGGTTTCTGGGAGAGAGTTCCAAATTCTGGAAATTTCCCCGGACGCTCCCCTGAGGCAGGAAGAGCAGTGAGGAAACCCAGGCTGGGAGAGGCCGCGCCAACCCCTGCAAGAGCCACGAGATGCCGGTGGGCCCTTCACTTGCCGGCAGGCGGGTGCAGGCCCGGCGTCCCCAGCAGCCCAGCCCTGTGACCCGGGAGTCCCCGCTCTCTGCACCATGTGGCTCCAGCCTTCCTGGCTCCCTCGGCAGCTCCCGGGCCAGTCCAAGCCCCCAGCCGAGGAAGCCCTCCCCTTGGCTGCCCTCCAGGGAGACCAGACCTGTGCGATGGACGACCACGCGGGGCCGGGGGCCAGCAGGCGGGGGGCCCTCTGCACAGCTGCCCTTGGAGGGGGGCCTGGAGAGGGTGGCCAGGCCGCCGGGACAGGGTCTCCTGGCAGAGCTGGGCAGGTTCGGGGCCCTCCCTCCTGCCACAGGGCCTGGGACCCTCCCTCATCCCCAGACAAGGCGACGCGCCTGATGTCCCCATAGTCCCCAGGCCCCCAGACCCCCAGGCAGCACTTCTGCAGCTGCGGCTGTTTTCTCGGTGGACTGTCGACCCCAGGGGTCGTCGTGGGCCTACCGGTCTCTGCCTACCTGGCGCCTGCGCGGTGGGCCCCACGCTTCTGTTAAATGGAGCAAAGGGAGACGGTCGGGGGGCAGTCGGGCCCCAGCGGGCAAGTGCCTGGGGGGTCTGTGGGCCAGTGAGCCCGCACTTCCTTCCCGTGCCCCTTCTCGACACCCCAGGCCAGGGTGACGTCTGCGGGGGCCCAGCCCCGCCACTCTTTATGCCATCGAGTTTTTAAAACAATTGCTTATTTTTTAAATTGCAGTAAAGTGCACCAAAAAACAAAATTTACTGTCTTAACCGTTTTTAGTGCACAGCTCAGGGGCACTCAGCACATTCACATTGTTGTGCGACCGTCACGCCATCCACCCCCAGAACCTCACATCTTCCCGAGCTGACACTCTGTCCCCGTTAAACACTGGCTCTCCCTCTCCCCCTCCCCCAGCCCCGGCCCCCACACCCTACTTCCTGTCTCTGAATTTGACTCCTCAAGGGACCTCCTGTGAGGGGGACTGTGCAGGGTTTGTCCTTGGGATCTGGATCATTTCATCCAAGGCTCATCCATGGTGTAGCCAGGGTCAGAATTTCGTCCTTTTTAAGGCCGAATAATATTCCATTGTGTGGCCCCACCACATTTTGTGTATCCACCCATCCCATGATGGACACTCGGGCTGCTCCCAGATTTGGCTGCTGTGGACACGGGTGTGCACGTATCTGAGTCCCTGTCTCCACGTCTTCTGAGGAGATGCTCAGCAAGGGGCTGCAGGGTCACATGGTAATTGTATCTTTTACTTTTTTGTGGAAACTCCATCCTGCCTTCTGCGGTGGCCACCCCATTCTGCATTCCCACTGGCAGCGGCCAACGGTCCGGTTTCACCCTATCTGTGCAACCGTTTCTTAATTTGAATTATACAAGTAGCAGATTCTCCTCTAAACACACATACACAGGCACACACGCACACAGACACACAGACACGCACAGAGGAGTAAAAGCCCTCCGCAGGCCTGGCCCTCCCACTCCCCAAGCCTGGAAGGTGACCCTCTGGGGAGAAGGTGGACCTGGGCCCGGGGGTGCCTGTGCTTCAGGGCTTTGTTAGGACCACCTGGTGTCTTCCAGAGTGGCCGCCCCAGACGCTTGCCAAGTCCGCACCAACACTGGATAGGATCAAAGTTCTGCATTTCCTCCGTGTGTCTGCCAGAGTGATGGGTGTGAGAGGGCCGTGCTGACCCAGGGCGCCACCTTTCCCGGCCTCCTGGCCACATCCCCTTCCTCCCAGAGGGGTCCCTTCTCCGTTTCCCCTCCTTCTCCCTGTGGACACTGCTTTTCGTAATGAGCCGGAAGAGGATTTATATGTTCTGGACACGAATGCTTTTCGGCAAACATGCTCTTCCGTGGCCCGGGCTCTGCTTGTTCCTGGGTTGATGGGCCTCTTATCACCAGAAGGGTCTGGCTTTGATGTGCCCCGGTGGGGTCAGGAGGGTCAGCCTTTCCCCTCGTGGCCTTTGCAGTCTGGGTCTTGTCTGGGAAATCCATCCCAAGGGGAGCAGCGACCCCTCAGAGGGAGCGGTGGCCCTCCCGCAGCAACACTGGGCCCCCGAAGTCATCGGGTGTCACCTGCACAACCCTCGTGCGGTTGTGTGCTCGGATGAGATCATGCAAGTCACTCTTGCCTTTCTTCTAGGAGCTGCTGGCAGGATCTGCTGGTCTTGGAGGGGTCGGGGGCGTGGCCTCCGGGGCAGGCGCTGAGTTTTGATGTCCATCAAAAGGGTCAGGGGTCACTGAAGGCCGAGTGGCAAGTGTTGAGATACACCAGGTGCCCCTGAAGACGGAGCGGCAGGGACTTCCAGTAGGGGGCGGGGGCAGCCGTTCCCAACCCCTGGGTAACAGGAGAAGCCCTCAGACTGTCTGGGGGCTCGTGCGGGCGGCATGGGCGGGGGTCTGGACTCAGGCCGACTGACCACGGCTTCCCTGATGACATCAGGGCGCCCATCCAGGAGAACAGGCTGCAGAAACTCAGCCCACCTCCTCGATCGCCCTGGGGGCAGGGGTTAGGGATGGAGTGGGGCTGGGCACGGGGCAGGGCCAGAGGGGCAGGGGCGGCATGGGGAGGGGGGTGGTCCCAGGGTTCTTGTGGTGGGCAGGGACTCTGACCACCCCCCTCTGGAAGGAACCTCTTCCTGCCAGCTTCAGCCCCCTGGGCGTCTGGCCTCCTGGTCCTCAGACGGCTGGAGCCCCTATGCCTGCCCCACTGTCTGCTGGGCCATGGGGGGGTCATACCCCACAACCCAGGTCTGCTCCTCCTCTGTGCCCGGATGGTGACCTTGCCCAGCCCCACCTCTCACCCAGGTCAAGGTCCCTACGGCTTGTGCCCCAGCCAGACTGCCCCCTTTCCCCGGTCCTGCACACTTGGCCACAGGGTCTCCCCCTTCTCCACATCCCAGCAGGCGTCTGGGGGTTCAAACCAATGCTGTGGTCTGTGCAGCACACACAGCAGATCCGTGAGCCCTCTGGGTGTGTCAGGACCCCCGCAACATATCTGGGGGCCTCTCGGCTCCTCCTGCCCCCCCCCACCCCGCTTCTGTTGTTTCAAGACTTCACTGAAATATGTTTCCCCAGTCACTCTCCGACTCAGGCACCTTCAGTGGCTCCCAGTGCCCGTCAATGACAGCATGACCTCACTGGCCACCCAGCCCAGGCCCCCCGGCCAGCCCGACCACACCTGTCCAGAGATCCCCCTTCCCTCCCCCTGTACCCCACCACTCATTCTCAGAGCCCAGAGGAGGGGCTTCCCTTGACCCCTTAAAATTTCCAGACGTTGTTGGACGTCAGGGAGAGTGAAGTTGACTCTGACGGGCTCAGACACCCTGAGGGGCGGGTTTTCCCTTCGCAGGCATTGCTGCTGGGGATTCTGGGCTGGGAGGCCGCCCGGATGGGGGCCACCGGGGCCACATTTCTCCAAGTTCTAAATGACCCAGCGATTCCATCGGAACTGGTCCTCCAGGAAGTCACCGCAGCTTCAGCTTCAGCTAGAAAAGCAAAAATTTCCAGCTCTCCACCCCCAAGTGCCCCGGAGGGGGCTGCGTAAACAGGAGGCAGGGTCGCTTCGGAGGCTGCAGAGAAAGGGAAGATGGGCGGCTGACCGTGTGCAAGCCGGTCGCTGGAGGGGACGCGGGGGCCGGCTTTGGAGGGCCTGCTCTTTGTGATAAACTCCTAAGAAGATTAACATTGATGTCCCTACCCGCCTGCACACACACTCACTCGCCCGAGGGTCCTTCCTTCCAGACCTTGGAGGGGAGGGTGGCGGGGATGTGGGCCTGTGGGAAGAGCTTGTGCACTGGGACCTGGGTCTGGATTTTGTGAGGCATCCTTGGATACCCGATTCCAACCCAAAGAGGGGAAACAGGGCTTAAAAAGAGGCCCCGGGGCAGTGCTTTTGCAACGAGGAGCTGCCTCGGTCCACTCTCCTCTGCCCATTGGAGCTTTCATACCCGGTCGGCAGGCCCAGAGCGACAGCCAAAGGCAGGCAGGAGGGCTGAGTGACGGTCAGAGCTGTGCCTCCCTGGGCCACACTCCCAGGAGACCCGCAGCTGTGGACCCTGGGGTGGGCCCTCCCTCCCTGGGAAGCCCGCATCACTGTGGAGGCTGAGGGGTGCAGAATAAGGGATGCAGCCCTGCCTCCCTCTGCCGGGGAAGTGCCTTGTCTGAATGTGCAGGGCCTGGAGCACAGACACCCCAGACGCGCCCTCCCAGACAGGGCAGTGGGGGCCCGGGGCAGAGGGACCCCAGTTACAGAGCCCCAGGCTAGCTTCCAGGTGACAAGGTAACAGGGCCCTCCCCGCCCTCCATCTGGGGTACAGATGGAGGCAGGGGACGAAGGACGGACCTCCCCTCCGGCGTAGGGATGCTCACTGCCCAGCCTCCGGGAGCCGGCCATGCCATCTGATCTGATTACAGCTTCCGACCCCAGCGGGGGCGGGCACAGCCGGGGGGCTCGGCGGGCAGAGCAGAAAGCGCTGTTGCTCCAGCTGGTCAGTCTCGGTTCCTATTTATTTCCTCTCCATTAAAAGTGTCGGGACCATTTATTGATTTTTTAAATAGTGACGTGCTGTCTTCCGTGACACAGCAAAGTGAACAAAATTATAGCAAATAGCGGCCAGGCCCGAACCCCCATGCAGCTGCCCCGCTGACCTGGGGCGTCTGTCTCCCAGCATCTTTTTCCTCCAAGAGTCTTCGGCGTGATCATCCATGTGGGGTGCACACGGCGTCGCCCTGCTGTCATCCCATGTGCGTTCGAATCCACCCAGCGTCAAAGGACAGAGAGGGTGCACGGCCCTCTCGGCCACTGACTAGAAGGTGAGGGGCTGTTGTCGCCAGCGACACTGTTTAGAGGAGGCCTGGAAATCAGTTTCCTTCTGTCGCATTACGCACCACCATCCAGTGTCTTAGGAATCACTGTTCGTCAGGGCGGGCGGCTATTCCGCCCTTATCTGCTCCCCATCGCGCTGGGGCCCGTGGGGCCCGTGGGGCCCAGAGAGCTGACTCCTTGCATGCACGCACCCGGCGGGGGCGGGGGGGGGGGGAAGCGGCTGCAGGAAATCTAGCTCCTGGGTGCTGAGAAAGCCCAGAGCACCTGGCCTGGCCACCCGCAGCCTCCCCCGAAGCCTGGGGCGGTGGGAGCCGTGCGCACGGGGGCTGGAGTTGGGAGGGGGCAGAGGAGGCGACTGCCTGTGTCTGCACTGAGGTCTCCAGAACTCTCGGAACCGAAACCAGACGCCGGGCTGCTCCAGGGAGGGGCCCCGGGGCCGCAGGAGAAGAGGGGCTTGATTCTCCCCGCGTTCCTCTGTCTTGTGGAAGGTTTCACTGGGCACACGAGACACTTTAGGAGTCAGTGAATGGGATTGGTTTGGGCTTTATGTTTGTCACTGAAAAACCAGTTTTAACTGAAATGTATTTATATATATATAATTTTTTCCTGATGATAAAAGTAATCCATGCTCATTAGAAATGCAAACGGGAGACAAAGAACAGGTGCCTCTAATACATTTGAGACAAAATGGGTGACGGCCTCCGGGAGCTGGGGGGATGGACAGATGGGGGTGATCGGTACCGACACCCCCACACGATGGGTAGGACCCCTTCGTGGGGCGAGGGGCCCCAGTTCAGGGTGGCACTGTGCCCTGTGTGTGGGCACACTGGGCCTCAGCTCGCCCGTGTTTCCTATTTCTTCTTCTTTAAGGCAGGGGGCTCCGGGCTGTGCTGAGTCCCGGGGGCAGGGCACCAAAGATGCTGGAATTGGCTGTGTCTGTGGCGGAGAAGCTGATACCAAATCACCACGGGGAGGGGGGCGGCAGGAGCAATGTGATTTCTCAGGGAAAATGCCACCTGTACCTCATGGGCCGCTCCCCCCAGGCTGGGACCTGACCCGGCTCTCCACAGCCCCAGAAGCAAGAGGCCCCAGCCTGAGGCCAGGCTCCTGCCACCCGGGTCCCCATATTCCACACCCAGGGACGTGGGTTTCCACCAGAGCCCCGAGTGCGTACAGGGAACCGCCCAGTCTGCTCCTGGTTAAGGCCCCTGCGGGCTGAGGGTCCCTCCCAGGAGGCCTGTCCCCAGCTGCCAATGCACCGGCCACTGCCCACTGGAGCCAGAATGGTCAGGCTGCCGCAAATGTACCCCTGCAGGACCAGGGGAGGGGGCGTCCTGCCAAACCCCCAGGCAAGCGGGGTGCCAGGGGGCTGGTGGCAGGCAGGCACTCCCCTCCCCACTTCCTCTCCACTTCCTGCAGGGCCAGCGGGCCTCTGCTCCACAGCCGATGGCCAACCACGGCTGCTGTCCACCGAAGGTGAGTGGGGCTCGGGGAGGCTGTCCTGAGCTGGCAGACTGCTGGCATGGGGTCTGGGGTCCAGGTCTGATGCTGCCTGCAGCAGAGGAGGAGGGGGGGAGGGTGGGCGGGTCACTGCCAGACATGGATGGGGTCAGCCCTGATGCCACCCAGAAAAAGAGACCCTAATTGGCCACACCCTGGTGGCCTCGGGGTCCCCACCTGTACAGGGGTCCTGAGGCCAACCCTGAAGGCTGTGGTGGGAGTCAGCGGGGTGATGGAGGGCTCCTGGGGCTTGGAGACCCCACCCCAGGCTGTCCTGCTGCTGAGGGCACACAGTGCTCTGTCCAGATTCGAGCCTGACCTTGCCTGCGGGCACATTGGAGCCGCTCTGCTCCTCTGGCCCTGCCACTGCGCTGGCCCTGGTCTGTGTCATCATGACAGGTGACACTCACTCCTCCACCAGGAGTCGGCAGGCGAGGGGAGTGAGGGTGACGGGAGGAAGGACAGCTGGGAGCGACTCAGAGGACAGGGGTGCAGGCTCTGTGCTGGGGGAGCCGGGAGGGCCCATAGAAGCGGTGGGGGGAGCGGAGAGGTCCAGGCAGGCGGTGTGAGGGGCGGGAATGGAGCAGTAGGAGTCGGAGGAGCTGGGGCCCAGGGCAGGGAGGGGGAGTCGGGGCCCAGGGCAGGGGCGGGGAGCCAGGGCACGGGGCAGGGGCACTGAGCCCACACCTGCTGGCCAGCCCTGAGCTCCAGGCCACAGAGAGCCTCTGATTCCGCGAGCCCCATGGGAGGAGGGCTAGAGCTCACCTGGGAGACTCTCCATCCGACGCTGCCACCGCCAGGGCCCTCCAAGACAGGGAGATGTTCCCCACCCCAGGCCACATGGCCGATGACCTCTGGACTCTCAGCCCAGTGCTCTTCCCCTGGCCAATGGTGTGTTGGGGGCCTGGACCCTGCGCCCTAGGCCCTGTCATGCTCTTCGTGGACTCAGTGTGTGTGCATGTGTGCGTGTGTGCATGTACGTGTGTGTGCGTGCCTGTCCAGAGTGGTGACAGTGGCAGCAAGAGGGACAGAGCCTGCCCTGGGGAGGGGAAGGGACAGCAAACGGAGCGGGTATCCGGGCCTGTGACCCAGCCCCCAGCCAGACCTGGAATCCATCCATGGCCATCGTCACGGAAACCCACCAGGCCACGAATGTGGGAGAGTCGGGGACCCATCTGCAGCCTCCCGCAGGCTGGGACCCTCTCTGGGCAGGAGGTCCTCCCTCCAGTGGTGGGAGTGTCTGTGGGGGTTTGTGGGGTGTGTCCGTGTGGGGCCCACGTGGGTGTTTCTGGGGGGAAGATGTGTGTGCATTTGTGTCGCGAGGGAAGCCGGTGTGGGCACGTTTCTAGGCGAGCCTGTGGGTGTGCCCGTGCACACACTGGGTGAAGGGCGCGGATGGGGGTCCTTGGGCCCTCCCAGTGCCCTCAGCTCCACGCGCTGGAGCTTGTCCTGGGGTTCCCGCTCCTCGCACACCGGGCACCCGCCTGCTCCCTTCTCCACCTCCACCCCCAGTGCCCTAGGGCCCAGACGGGGACTTGAATGGACCACACTACTTTGCACGCCCTCTTCTCTGCAGCTTCTTGCCTCTCTCTTGCTTCCTGTGGGTTGCACTCTCCCTGGGGGCAGCGGCACGCCCGCTCACCTCTGCCAGGCCGTGGAGAGTCCCCAGCCTCGTGGGTCAGCAGCAGCCCCAACTGGCCAGCTCCCTTCCGGGTTCCTTGTGCACTGGCGCCCCCACGTGGCCTTCTGCGGTATCACCTCCCTCTTGGCCCTCCAGTTGTGGGGGGAGTCCGGGCAGGAAAGAGAAGGTGGCCCCACCCGGGGAAGGGGTCCATCAGGCAGCCGAGGTCAGCTTAGCCCTGCAGGGCCATCTGTGGAGGGATGTCTGGGCTCCTCGGGACGCAGGGCCACCGACACTGGGCTGAACTGTGTGTGGAGCCCATGGTCCCCTGTTCCCAGATCCCAAGGCAGGAGGCAGGGTGTGCGGTCCTTCTTGGGACCTGAGAACCACCCCAACATTGGTGGTCGACGGGTAGTGTTTTCCAGGATGCGGTCAGCTGCACAGATCAGAACGTCAGAGGCGTCCACAGGAGACCCAGATGCCCAGCAGGGAGTGAGGGGCCACCCCCGCCTAGAGGCCTCAGATCCAGGAGGTGGGATGAGCAGTGACCTGGGAAGCCCCCAGCCCAGGCTTTCCTCCGGGGACCCTTGCTCCCTCCGGCGTGTTCCCAGCACCCCTGCAGTCCCGCCAGACCAGCAGAGGCTATTCCTGACCAGACCAAAGGCAGCCCCCCACCCCGGGCAGTTCCATGGTGCGTCTGTGGGCACCAAACCGATGCGGGCTCTATTGTCATCACTCCCCTTTAACAGGTGAGGAAACGGGGGTCCGAAAAGGCAGTGAGTGGGGGTGGGACCCAGGCCTTCGGACCCCACTGGACCAAGCTGCCTCTGCCACCTTAGGGAGGGGTCAGCGAGGGAGGGGGTGTCCTGCCTCCGTGGGGGGAGGGCGGCATCCTCATGTCCAGGTGGAGAGCGCCGAAGGGGGTGTACGCCCCCTGGCCCACGTGGGCGGGGGCTGGGCTGGGTTCTGGTCGAGGTCTTGGTGTCGGGGGCTGAGGCTGATCCGGGCAGGGCGGGCCATCTGTGTCAGCTGCTACAGCCCAGCCGCCCGACTGCCCCACAGGAAAGCTTTGGGGCGGCAGAAGACCACTCTCTGTAGATAGGAGGGGCACCTAGGGCAGCAGAAATGTGGCTGTGTGGCCTCGTCAGCCTCCCTGTCTGTATATCTGTCTGTCTGTCACACACAGTTAAAGGAGGTGTGATGAGGACTGCAGCCTGAGCCCAGATGTCCACCCTGCAGTGTGGCCAGGTGGCCACACAGTGGGGCCCTCATCCCATTTTTGGAGCAGGTGTGGCCCATGGCGCTGTGGGACAGGTGTTGCCAGGCTAGCTCACTTACAGTCCTGGACCGACTGTGGGGGAGGTGAGGGCCCAGGCAAGGCTGTGGTGCCTGGAGCCCGAGCCCTCCGCCTACGGGACCAGCCATGGGCCAACAGCCTCAGCCTTAGAACAGGCCTGGGGCAGGCATGGTTCTCTGGGCCTGAGGGCCTCCCAGGACGCCCACAGGTGGGGGGCCCCCAAGCCCTGCCAGTCCCACCTTACAGCTCTGCATCTCCTAGGCCGCCATGGGGCTGACCAGGGCCAGGCCTGAGGACACGAGGGCTTCCAGCCAACACACACACGCACGCACACGCACACGCACACGCACGCGTGCACCAGCCCTTCAGTCACATGGAGGGGTGGATCCAGGGCCCAGCCTGCGAGGGAGGGACAGGTATAGTGTTGCATGGGGGCTGGTGTCCCAGGCCCCTGCTCCCTCACCAGGCGCCAACGCTGGGGCGACACAGGCAGGGCGCTGGCTCCCCTGGACCACTCGGCAGATTTCCCGCCCATCACAGTCCGCTGTGCCTGTTTTGGAGGACTGCCATGGCCAGGCCACCCTCGTGCCCCCCCCCCCCAGCATGGGGTCTCCGTCACCGCACCCCATGCACTCAGCCCCACTCAGGCCTCCCCACCACTTCTCTGTCTTCCCAGGGCAAAACCAAGTTCAGGGGACAGTGGGGGCCCGCATAATTGCTCACAGTGTGAGTATCTAGAGAAAATGTCACATGCGGTCCACCGAGGGGGCCTTGAGCCCAAGGTGCTTCCATGGGGGCCAAGAGGGCTGGCAGATGGCAATTCCTGAGGGCACCCAGGGCCAGGGAGGGTGGGCTCAGTCTGGCCTGTCCCCACCTGGGAACAAGGAGGGTCCCCCCAGAGGCGGCTCCCTGGATAGAAGGTGCACCCCTCTTTAAGACAGCCTCAGGGGAAAGGTGACCCCTGCTTCACAAACATGGGGGCCAGGCCTGTTCTCAGCCAGCTCCATGTGTCCAGTCCTGGGGGGACAAAGAATGAAGCCATCCTGGTCTCGAGACTCTGGCCTCCCCAGGGCCAGCACCCCAAAGTCACCGTGCCTGCAGGGTCACAGAATTGACCCCGCAGACATGCCCAGCCCAGGACCCTGGCCACACCTGGGGCAGGACCTGGCCACCTCAGCCCGGCCTGTCTGCCCAGGGCAGCCTGACCGCCACGACGGGCAGCGTGGAGGATGGTCAGCATGAACAGCAGACCAAGGCCCGTCCCTCGGGGCCTGCACAGCCCACACCTGCAGGAATATGCCACTCGGGGCTGGAGGGCTCGGACACAGCCCATCCGGGGCTCCCAGCCTGGGAGTGAGGGGGAGACCTTGCAGGAGCGTGGACCCCCCCCATCCCGCTGCACGTGCCTGCCAGAGCCTGGGAGGGACGGCAGTGGGGCCCGGGCGGTCGGCAGAGCCCAGAGAATGGAGGCCTGGGCCAGACTCCAGAGCCCTGCACACTCCGGACCCGGAACACCCTGGTCCTGCCTGCAGGGGTCCCCATCTCCATGGGGCCTCACTGACTGTGCTCCCTGCCCCAGGCGCCCTCTGCCCCAGACCACCTGGCACAAAGGGAGGCCGTGGGTCGGGGTGTTGAAAGACAGGCCGATATCGCATGGTGGATGCCTGGGGCACCCCGCACCCGCATGCGGGATTTCCAGTGTCAAGGCCCCCTTCTCTCCTCGGCCCAGATCTTCCTGAGCCTGGAGCCTCTGGGTGGAGCCTCTGGCCAGCTGAGTGACCGTCACGATCCCCCCGTGAGGAAACTGCCCACCTAGACCCCTGGCAGGGAGGCTGCTGCCTGGGCTGAGGTGGGCTGGTGGGCAGCACCTCCAGGAAAGGGGGGCGACTGGCCCCAGGGCTACTTCTGCACAGGCCTGCTCCCAGCACTGGGGGGCCGGCAGCGGTCAGCGCTGGGCAGGGTCCAGCTGGGGTGGTCTCTCCACTCCTACCACTGTCGGGCCAGCCGACCAGCTGGGTGTGACTTCAGCCCAGAGCCTCCGGCCCCTTGGTCCTCCAGAGCCCATGGCAGGCTCCCACCTCGCACCTCTGAGGCAGCCCCACCCCGCCCAGCACCCGCCCTGGTGCTTGGCTGGGGAATGTTTGGCCTGGGGCCTCCGCACACCCCCTCTTCCCATCCACCCCCCACATCCGGCCACCCGCCCCGGTGTGCCCAGCGCCTGCCTGTCCCCCTTGCCTGTCCTCTCGCATTCGCTCAGGCACAAGAAGCGTCCAGAAGATGGACAGGGCCCACCCACATGCCAGCCCAGCGCGGCATCACCACTGACCGATAGCCACGCACTCTCCAGGCCCCTGGGAAGGGGAAAAAGGACAGGTCTTTTCGAAGGAACTGGGTAAATGTGACAGTCTGATCTCTTCTGAATGCTTCACTCATCCAACAGAGATTCCTGGGAGCCTGCTGTGGGCCGTGACTCTCTGGGCTTCCAGAGACAGGGGGACTCTGCCCCCCGCCCCAAAAGTTCACAATCTAATCAGAAATCAGTTGTATTTCAGTTCATATCCGTTTGCTCAGTCGAAGGGGTGAGATTTAATGGATAGATGGATGGACGGGTGGACGGACAAATGCACAAAGAGCTGTGGAGGTGAAGCGGGAGCGAGGGGCTGGACGGGAGACGGGCAGACGGAGGGATGGTGGAGGGGTGAGGATGGAGACGCTGAAGAGAGACCTTCGCTCTGTGCAGACGCCCTCTAAATCCACATTTCCGGCGTAGACACCCAGCTCCGGCCTCTGAGCTCTGAGACAGTCTCTCGCAAACAGGCCTGACAGGCCTCCCGTTTGCTAAACCCCAGCCCCCTCCCGACGTCCAACCTGGTGAATAGTCAGCGTAACGCGCAGGCTCTGGTCCCCTGGTCCTCACAGCCGGGCCGGGCGGTACCAGCTGCTGACTCCGTGACTGTCCAAGTCCTGGCTGGCCCTCTGCACGCCGAGCTAACGTCAAATATGTCCCGAGAGAAGACCGGGGCAGGCAGGTGCACGCACCCGCTCAGCACACCCCCGAAGGCGCTCTCAGCACCCCAGGAGGACGCTAGGAGCTGACTGCTTGGCCATGCCGCCTTGTCTTCTAGGCCCAGCTGAAAGGCCACCCCCTCCAGGAAGCCTTCTCGGAACCAGACGGGCTCCCCCGCCCCACACCTCCAAGGGGGTCACTGAGAACTTGTGCTGGATACCCGCCGGGCTCTGCCCTAAGCAGGGAGCAGGGCCTCTGAGGCCAGATTCCCCCACCTCGCCCAGGGCCTGCACCCGCCTGGCATCCCTGAGCAAAGGCGTTGCCAGAACGCTCCCTGCAGACCAGCCCATCCAGGGCTCAGAGGGAAGTGGAGAGTGTCGCCCTGGGTGCCGCAGAGATGGCAGGCCACTGGGCATGCCCCACCCCGGCCCATGCCTGCAATGCCCCTGCGGAAGGGGTCCTCCCGGGCCCCTGCATGCAGGACCATGCTCACCCGCAGGGGTGCGGGCGTGAGAGTCACAGAGCTGGGCAGGGCTGGGGGTGGTTCTTCCATGGCTGGGACAGCCCTGGGTGGAGGGGGAGGCAGGCTGGTCCAGCCCCTGCCACGGAGTTTAGCACCCCCCCACCGGCCCCACCTCGAGGAGCTCTGCAATTCGGAGTCACAACACTTCGGTCCTGTTTGCAGGGAAGGGCTGCCAGATTCTCCGGAGGAGCCGCAGGCCCGGGCGTTGTTAGGAGGGAGGTGAAGTGTGCAGGAAGCGTGGCAGCCGCAGGCCCGCGTGCTCGGGAGCTGCACAGGTCCAAGCACGTGGCGCAGGGCAGGCCCTGGATCTGCATGTGGGTGCGTGCGCGTTCGCAGCGCCCGGGTGTGTGCTGTGCGTGTCAGTGGGCAAGTGTGTGTGTGCCCGTGCCCCACCTCTGCCAGGGTGCATACGGAAGTCTCTGATGGAGCCCCCAGGTCTGCAGAGTAACTGCCTGGCTGCCCGAGATTCCAGGTCCCAGCGGGTCCCTCCCCTCAGGGGATGGGGAAGCCCCAGGAGCCTGGGGAAGGCTTTACTTGGGGAGAGAGGGCACCTGGGCACCTCTGTAGCCTCCATGCTGTGCTTTGGGCTGCTCCATCCCCACCAGAGGGCAGGGTGTGTCTGCTGCTCCCAGAGGCCTCAGCACAGCCCCTCCCCATGCAGACCCACCCTTCTAGTGGGTTTCTTGAGGGTCTAGGAGTCCCAGGAAGGTGGGGAGGGGGGTCTTCTGCAGAAACCAGGTGGCACAGGCCCCAGGCCAGGAGACCCCACCAGACCCCAGCCCAGCGTAGGCGGGGCCATTGCTGCTGTGTTCCCGGTGGCCGCCAAGGCCAGCAGTCAGCCTGGCCAAGCTTGTGCCAGCCTCACGGAGGCTGGGAGGGCCTGTGGGAACGGCTTACCCCTCCTGGTGGCCGCAGGAGGCCCAGGAGGGAACACGAGCCCACGTGCGTCTGGGGGCGCCTTGGCAGGGCCTTCTGCAGGCCCCCTCGGCGGGAGGCTGGGCTCCACGCGGCCCTCCCGCCTCAGCCCGGGCACCTGCGTGGGCGGCGGCCTCCGCACAGCCACGCTCACCCGGAAGTCTGTGCAATCCTGAGCCATAAAGAGGCCGCTGCCTTTCTGATTCTGCGATTTTATAGCAAAATGCAGAGATAAGACAGCTTTGATTCTGGCTCAGTTTTATGGGGTTGTGTTCCTACTCCCTCTCTTGTTCAGGGGAACAAACGGTTTATGGCTGGGCTCCCCATCTCCATCCATTGCAGGTGGGGTGGCAGGCGGCCGCCTTGATAAGACTGGCCCTGCCCCTCCCGCCCCGCCGTGGGGTGGGCCCTGAGCCTCACTGGCTGGCTCCTCCTGCCAGAGGGGACCTGAGGCCCAGAGCCAGGCTCTGCCTTCCAGTCCCCGGCACCAGGACCTGCGTGGGACCCCTGGGGGCTGAGTACAGACTCCATCGGAGGTCACCTTCACCGATGGGTCTGACCCAGGCTGGGGGCCGCACACCTCCCCGGAGACCTGGGTGAACTCCAAGCCTCCCGCATTCTGCTGCGTGGGGGCCACAGGGCAGTGCCCAGCTTCAAAGGGGCCGGAGGAAGCTTTTGGGTCCCGCCCCTGCCAGTTTGGGGACATCAAAGGGCCCAGCAGAGGGTGGAGGGGCCCGAGGAGCACAGGGCGGCCAGCACTCCATCCCCAGAGGGAAAGGCCCGCCAGCCCAGCCCGACCCTGGGTCAAGAGGAAACGCCCCCCACCTCGAGACCCCAGGGCACCCAGGCCCCACCCCGAAGCTCCACCTCCAGGGCCTCTTAGATGCACCTTTGAGGTGGTTGCACACCCCTCGGGAGCGGGGCCTTCTCCCAACTGGAGGCTGTGGTGGGTGGCCTCCAGGGGGCTGGGGTACAGCCCTGGGCCACCTCATGACCACCCAGTTTTGACCGAAGTCAAGGAGCTTCTGGAAGCATGGGGAACTCTCAGCCCCAGGGTGATGGTACCGGAGGTCAAAGCCGCCCAGCTTAGGTGGTGGGGCTGAGTGGTGGCACTGAGGCACCCCAGCTCTCCCTGCGGCAGGCAGGGCAGCAGCACCCGCAGCTGAGCCCCACACCCAGCCGAGGCCGGGCAAGGCTGACCATCCAGGGTTTCCTGACCTGCCGCCTGTCCTCCATCCCCCAGGACGCCGCCTCCCTCTGGGCAGGGGCGGAGGCCTTGAGGCTCGCCTGGCCGTCAGTCCATCTCTGTTCCCCGTCCTCCTCCAGATCCGGACCACCAGGAGGCGGTGGGTTGAAAAGGGGCAGGAGCCGCTGTCTGGAGTACAGGCCCGGCCAGCCAATGGCCCTGGGGAGAGGCTGGGAAGAGAGGGGTGGGCTAGCCTACACGGGGTGGGGCGTCTGAGATCCTCTTCCCTGTGACCCCAGGTCCTCCCTTCCCACTGCCCAGGCAACCGTGGGGTCAGAACAGAGTCCAACACTGTCATCCTGGTTGCCCTTCTCAACGGCCCTGGGACCCACGGGACCTGAGGACCAGAACTGACACATTCTCAAGGTCACAGGAGTGGGGCTCTGAGGCAGCCCCAGGCAGGGTGTGGGAGGCCTGCGAGCCTTCCCGACCCTGTTCATCAGATAGCTGATGGAATTCCAGGTAGGGGTGGGGCCCCACAGCTCCAGAGAATCTAGAGGATTCCAGGGCAGGGCCAGCTGGGCCCGGGGCGGGGGGTCCCAATGTGGGGGCTTTCCTGGGCAGGTGTGCCTGCAGAGGGCTCCCCTCCTTCCCAGGGTGCCACTGCCAGGGCAGGATTGGCAGCCTGGCTCTGCACGGGGTCGGGGTGAGGCCCAGTCCCGGTGGGCATCTGGGCGGCGCTGCACCTGACCCGGGCCATCCTGGGGCCCGTGTTCACTGAGAGCCCACAGCCCATGGGTCGCGCAGCCTCCTGCCTCCTTCCTCCCCCACCGCTGGCACCGGGTCTCCAGAGAGGGACAAGCTCTGTGACCCCTCTCCCTGTCCCAGGGGGTCAGGGCTGGGCTGGTGGTGCCCACAGGACAGAGCTGGGGCCGCCGTCGAGAAAGGAGTGAGCAAGGCAGCGGGTGGGGGTGTCCATCTCTGCAGCCACGGGCACCAACCCCTTTCCCAGCAGAGGAGACAGAGGCAGACGCTGGCCAGGCTTTGCAGGAGCCCTCCAGAGTCCACCCAGGGAAGCAGGGCTCAGGTTCCCCATCTAGGGAGGGCTGAAGCCAGAGGACCAGGCCAGGCACCGTGTGTGGGAGTGCCAGAGGGGGGTCCCCAGGAGAAGGCCCCTGCCCTGGGCCCTGTTCACTGTCTCCGCCAGACTTTCCACATTCAGCCTCTGACATCAGGCCTCGTCGCAAAACTACTGCGACCAGGTGGTAGCCACGGTGCGGGCGCCACAGCCCACCGCTGACCAGCTCGGCTGGGTCGCCTGGCGGGTGACCCCTCCGAGGAAGCCGTTGGCTGGCAAGACCCGGGTCCCTCGGGAAAGCACCATCAGGTAGCAGGGCCCCAGGAAGCCAGCCCCGCCGTCGACACCTCAGGGCCACAGGGACTTGGAAGAGGTGGACTTTGATGCGAGTCCGGCCACCAGCTCATTTTGATGACACTTTTTTCCTACATGTGTGCATAGACGTGATTCAGTCCATCCAACAAGGAGCTTTCGAAAGGGGCGAAGCAAGTCTGAGCAACAAGAAAGCACGACTTCACAGCCTGATTTTCGTTTCTTTTCTCGTAGTGATGACCAAGTCCTGGTGCAGGATTTGAGGTGATGTGCTGAGCTCCCCGCGCGTCACGTCCACGCTCTGTGCCATTTCACCTCCTTCTCACACCTCTGCGCAGTGTCCCCACTGTCCAGACGAGAGCCCTGAGGCTGGGCGGGGTGGTGACCTTCCCGGGGTCACGGGGCTGGTGGGTGGCAGAGCTGGGGGATACACTCTCCCGCCATCACCCGGGCGGGCAGGCCCCGCGGCCGAGGTGATCCATCCAGCTCTCTCTGCTGCCCGACACCAGGGACTTCAAACTGGAGTGGCCACGGAGTAACCGCCGCCCACTGCCCAGGCTGCAGGGCTCAGCTGGGCTGTTCTCCCCTGGGCTCTGCTGGGCGCAGGTGGGTGGTAGTGAAATGACTCTCATCTCAAAGGCCTCTTCGCTCGAGGGTCTGGCAGTGATGCTGGCTTTGGCTGGGACCTCAGCTACACACAGCTACACACGTCACCAGAGTGGCAGCTGGGTCCCAAGGGCAAGTGGGCATCCCAGGAGAACCAGGCTGTGCTGAGCATCTGCTGTGTGCCCAGCCTGCTCCGGGTGTGGGGCACCCTTGTGCCGTTACTTTCTGGTGACGGAAACAGACAATGAACAAATAAGTATCTTACTGAGATGTCAGCCGCTGGCACTGGAGGGAAATCCACCTGGGCCGTGGGGACAGAGCCCCGAGCCCGTGAGGCATTGCTGTTTTGGTAAGAGCTTCTCTGAGAATGCTCCAGGCATTTCCCTGCAGGGGGAGTAGCACGTGCAAAGGCCCTGAGGCAGGAGTGTGTGCGCTGTGCTTACAGAGCAGCAGGATGTGTGGTCGACAGGGGTGAGTAAGGGGAGAGGTGAGGGAGCAGGGGGGAGAGGAACCGGGCCAGACCACGGGGTTGGGGGAGAGCGATGAGGAGGGCCATGTCCATGGCCCCCACGAAATGCAAGGACCACACTGGGGCTCTGCAGCCCCTGGACAGAGGCTCTCAGACCTGCTTGCAGAGCCCGTTAGAATGCAGATCTCGATCCACTCCTGACTGGAGGGGCTGTGTTCGGTTCTGGGGATGTGCCTCTGAGGGTCCCAGGACCATCCCTGGAGCACCCCAGGCCTGGTGTGTCCGAGGCCTGAGAATCCAGGGAGGCCAGGGAACCATTCTCTGGGGCAGGAAGGTTTAGAGAATCAGGGGAGGGGGCCTGTGCTGGTGCCCAGAGTTGGGGGACCTCAGAGGGGGGCAGTTGTGAGCTGGGTGGCAAGAGGGTTACTCTCCACGCCTAGAAGCTGTCCCAGAGGAAGCTGGTGGCTGGCTGCCCACCCACGCGCTGAACCTGGCTGGCCCCACATTCCAGAAATAAGCCAGCGCGCTCCCGGCTCCGCAGCACAGCGGCCAGGCCGCTGCGTGTCCCAGCCTGTCCGTCCGGGGCAGCACCAGGCCGCACTCTCTCCTGGCCTGGCTTGGCCTGGTCCTCTCTCTTCCTGGGACAGAGGCCAGCAGCCTGCCTCGCAGACGGCAGACAGGCAGCCAGCAAGATGGACGGACGACAGGCAAGCGGCCTGAGGCAAGGCTCAGGCCGGGGTCGGGGGCAAACCCCAAAGACCGGGGCAGTGGAGACAGAAGCAGCCAACAGGGAGAGGAGGGGAGAGCAGAGCCCAGAAACTCCAGAAAGGTGACCCCGATGCAGCGGCAGGCCTGGGAGAGGCTGGAGAGAGCCCCTGAGCCAGCATCTCTGAGAAGGCAGGAGCAGGGCAGAGCTTCGAGGTCAGAAGGCAGCAGGGCAGACTTGGACAACCCAAAATGGAGAGATAGCGGGAATCCAGAGAGAGGCGGACAGGGCTGCCACGGGCCAGGACAGGGAGGCTGGCTGCCAGCTAGGGGCTGGACAGGGGTGACGTGACTCAGGCTGTCTGCAGAGGGAGGTGCAGGGGCAGCCCAGCCCATCGGGGAGACCCCACCCCAAGGTGCGGGGCCCCACTCAGGAGATTAGGAGGAGGGGAGGGGCTGGGGTGGTGGAGGAAGAGGCAGAGCCCCCTCTGACCCCCCGGGCGTGGCTGTCCCTCACCCCAGGGCTGGCCTCACGCCTTTCCCAGCTCGAGCAGGGGCTGAGGCCTGGTCGGGGCCTGGAAGAAAGAGCTTGACCCGTGGCCTCGGGTGGGGCCGGGTAGGGGCGCCCTCAGCCCTGTCTGATCCCTGGCCCCCCTCTTCCCCCTCCCCCACAGGCCTGCAGGCCTGGACCTGCCTCCTCCTGCCGCCCTCCTCCATCCCCTCCCGTCCACTGCTACTCCAGGGTGGCCTTCAAGTCCTGCCCTCCATGGTGGTTGGGCATGAAGTCCTGACCTTGCATACTCCCACGGCCCAGGTGTTCACCACCTGGATGCCACCCTGACCTGAAAAGTCCTACGGACGGAGCCCGAACCTCGGACATCCTCCCAGAGTCCCCAGCACAGTAGGGACCGCTCTGTGCAGACCCAAGCACAGGGTCACCTCGGGTCCACGTCTGACCTGCTCTGTCCAGCCTGAGGGCCTCCCCCGTTCTGTCCCATCCCAAAGACCATGGGTTTTCGAGGGTCCAGAGTTTGTAATCAGGGGCTTCCTGTGCCTGAAGGGAGGTTTCCCAGGAACAGAGGGGTGAACATCGCAGGCAGGCCCGAGGGGTGTCTGGGCCTGGCCCCTCAAACCAACACCCCCAGCCCGGGCACCAGACCCACCCTGGGCATCTGCTGGGGGTGGGCATGGCCGGGCTCTGCTCTCCCCTCACCCAGCCCTCTGCTCACACTGGTGCCTGCGTCCCCAAGGTCTCTGCCCAGCCCCTTGGAGACCCCACGGACACATCCCAGACTGACCCTGCTCGCAGCGGTCATGGCCTCCACGGGCCCCACTGCCTGCCTCCTGTGTCCCTGTCCTGGGACTTACCCCAAACCAACAGGGCACAAGGGACGACATCGCTTCCAAGATAAGGCACCATCTCTGGCCCTAATCCCTCGCTCTCCCCGAGGGAAGCCAGGCGCGGGGCTGCTCTCAGAGATGCCTTCAAGGGGAGGGACCGACCTGTGCAGCCAGCAGCTGTGTGTGTCGGGGGTGGGGGGTGGCATTTCAGGAAGACCTGGGGCCACCAGGAAACAGAAACAGCCCCGACCCAGGGGTCCTGGCCAGACAGACCTTCCACAGCCGAGGCCTCCCAGGAAACTCCTGGTGGTGCAGAAGCCTTCATTCAGCCCATTTTATGACGAGGAGGTGAGGCTGAGAGAGTAGTAGGCACGTCAGCCACGGTGGGGCTCTCTGTGTGCACACTTGCCCTGTGATGCTGGCCGAGGCCACCAGCACACACTCAGGGCTCATGGTGTGCCTTACAGTCCATTCCAGAGGAGTCCGGGGCCTAGTCTCCACTGGCCCTGGGAAGTCACGGAAGGCTTCCTGGAGGAGGCGATCCCAGATGGGAGGGGAGACAAGATGGTGCTCCAGGGAGGATGTGATCCCAGAGGGCTCCCCAGTCGACCCAGCAAGGACCCACCTGCCTCCCAGGGAGAGGGACAGTGTAGGGTCATTAGGCCAGACAGCCTGATGAGGACGCTGATTCATGACCCCAAGGACAGGGCCGCGAGAGCACCTGTGGCAGGGGTGGGGGTGCCGAGACGGCTGCGGTCTGTGCCTGGACAAGGGTGCCCCTGGGCTGGGTGGTCACAGGGGGAGGAACCCGTGGGCCACGAGCAAGAGCAGGGGAGCAGGCATGAGAGGGGCCACCAGCTGGCAGGGTCCCCCTCGACACGAGCCGCCGTCCCTCCCGTCACACCGAGGGTGGGGCCCTGACCCCAGGCCAACTTTCATTTCCTGGCCTGGTCCCCAGCCACCCTGACTGGCCCTTCCAAGAGGGCGTGGCTGGGCACCGAGGGCCAGGCTGTCTGTCCGGACTTGTCTGTGCAGGATGCAGGATCCACCCTTGGTGGAAATGAAGACAGAAGGGCGGGCCCACGGCCAGTCGTCCGCAGTTCCAGCAGCTGCACATGGTCAGAACAGGGCTGCGTGCCGTAAGGTCAGCGCGAACTCTCCAGAAGCAGACAAGGAGGTGGTATCCAGCAAAGCACCTGGGGGCCCCTCAGACCCCCGGCAGCCCGGCCCACAGGCCCAATGACTGGCACTGGTTTTCAGCAGAGGCCACCAGCAGTGCCCCCTCCAAAGATGCCAGCCCTGGTCACAGCACCCCAGCCATGGCTGGGCTTCGACCAAGCCCGCTGCTCCCCTGACCCCCGTGCCCGCTCAGGTCCAGAGCTCAGTCCCCTGACCCCCGTGCCCACTCAGGTCCAGAGCTCAGCTGTGGCCCAGTGGGGAGGACGCACACAGCCTGGGAGCCGGGGGCCAGGATAAGCGCCCAGGCAGCCCCGGCCCTGGGGGACAGATGCCTACTTGAGGACAGGGCCCCAACATGCACATACTTTTGATAGGGCAAGGACTGGCTTCACCAAAGGACTCCTCGTTTTAAAAAGGACCCACTCCTAGGGGCTGTGTGCAGAAACACCAGCTCTCCACCTTGCTGGAACGCAGGCCAGAAGCCAGCCCTGCCCCGCCGCCGGCCAGCCCGTTCCAGGCAGGGCTCGGGGTGAGCTGAAGTAGGGTTTGCAGGACATGCTGGGGACACCAGCAATCCAGCCTGGGCGCACGGCAGACCTGGGAGGCCAGGCGGCTGGCCCAGGGAGTTTATGGCCACCTTGGGGAGCCCCCAGCCCGACAGCTGGCCCAGGCCCTGCACCTGTCTCTGTGTTTGGACAAATCTCTTCCCTAATAGACTTAATCACAGAGCTTTGATGACTGTGCCAGGGACCCGTGCAGGCCTCCCTGGCCTCGGGGAACAAACACACCATTGTCTCCAGCCTCCCCGTGCTGGCCTGTTAATGGGTAAACGCTGGGGAGGACGGCCCCTGCCTGAGGCCGGGGTGGGGAGCTGCGGGGCAGGGCCTGGGCGCACTGGCCCCCATCCCGCCAGGCACACAGCGGGCAGAGCACGTGGCCTCTCCCCTGTTTCTGGAACCAGCCTCCAGAACCCTGGAGCCACAGCAAGGCAGCCACTCCCACACCCCAATAGTGGGACAGGCAGACCCCACTCACTACGTACCCCCAGGTGCTGGGGACAGAAGGGGACACGTGTGCAACACTCATTCGCTGCAAGCAGCAGTGTAAAATGGTGCAAAATGGGCAGTTCCTGGAAAGTTAAACAGAGTCACCATGTGACCCAGCGATTTTGAGAATGGAAAGTAAGGTCTCTTTTTCTTTTAATTCTTTTTTTTTTTGATAAGAGGAGGGGTTTATTTATCTGTTTTTTTAATGGAGGTGCTGGGGATTGAACCCTGGACCTCGTGCATGCTAAGCACGTGCTCTACCTCTAGCTAGACCACCCCCCCTCCTTGGAAAGTAGGGTCTCAGGAGACACTTGTCCGTCTGTGTTCACAGAAGCCGGGAGGTGGAAGAAACCCAGGTGTCCATCCAGGGATGAACAGATAAACACACCGTGAGGGCCAGCCACGCAACGCCGTATCATTCAGCCTTGAAGAGGGAGGAAATTCTTACACACACGATGTCACAGATGAACCTGGACTGAGGCGGGAAGCCCCATAAAAAAACCGGCAGGACCCCAAGGCAGGGCCACTATTCTCCTGCCAGCACCACCCGGTTCCCTGGCCCAGAGGCGCTATCTCACTTTTTGCCTCTGAAACAGCTTGCTTACTCCTAAAATTCTATTGGTTCCCTGAGCTCACTCCTGGTTGGTCAATTTGTAGTACTTCATTTTCATGGAGCTCACTCCTTATTGGTTATTTCTCTCACTCTTGATTGGTCCATTTCCCTCACTCCTGATTGGTTATTTCTTTCCCTCCTGATTGGTCCACTTCTACAAAGCTTGTTCCTAATTAGTCAACTTTTGTCGTACTTTATTTGCATATCATGTTGCAAAGTGCAAACTGGCAGCCTATAAAAGCCTGTGTAAATTTGCAGACAGGGTTCAGAGTTTGGAGTGTTAACTCTTCTGGACTTGCTGGTGTAATAAACCTGAGTTCTCCAACTCTCAGTGCTGTTTGGTCTGTCATCTGGATCCAGGTTGGTATCACAACTGAGCTGTAACATGTTTTTTCTGCAAGAAGACACCTTCACACTGAGTGAAGGAAGTCCAACACGAAAGACCACCAACTGATTCTGTTTATACGAGCAGCCCAGAACAGAGACCCGTGGACAGCAGGCAGGCTGGCAGTGTAGGGGCTGGAATGGGGACTGAGCGCTTCTGAGCACCAGTTTCCTTTAGAGGTGATGGAAACACCCAAAACTGGATATGGGTGATCATTACACAATATTGTGAATGTGCTAAATGCTGCTGAGTTGCGCCCTTTAAAATTATGAATTTGGCAGGGAAGGTTAGAGCTCGGTGATGGAGTGTGTGCTTAGCATGTGTGAGGTCCTGGGGTCAATCTCCAGGACCTCCATCTAAAAGTAAATAAAAATTAAAAATAGCTAATTTTATGTGATGTAACTTTCACACCAATTAAAAAAAAAATGACCCACTGAGACACCCACAGACAGCGGATTCCAGAGTGCAGGAAACCTGGAGAGGCTCGTGGGGGAGGCACAGACTGCGAGCCAGGCAGCCTGGCGGGACCCCAGCTCTGCCTACGCTTACTGGCCCTGAGCGTGGGCAGGTGACCTGGCCTCCGTGGGCCTGGGTCCCCCCAGCTGTGGAGCTGGGCCTCCATGGACAGTCGGGAGAAGTCAGCTGTGGGTGTCGCTGGTGCCCACTCAGGAAGGCCCCCCTCCACACCAGACCCTTTGCTCCTGTTCACTCATCCTTTTCCATGGAAGACCTAGTATGTGCCAGGTACCAGCAGGTCCCAGGATGCAGCAGCGAGCAGGCGGCGAGGAGCGCCCAGTTCTAGAGGAGATGGGGACCGTGTGGCCAGTCCACGTCCCCAGGAGCCAGCCCCGCCCGACTCTCCTGTCCCGACCCCCTGACCCGCTGAGCTGCAGGCCTTGGCTGGGTGCTCACCTGGTGCCCCTGCCTTGCTGTGACCTGCCTCTGGCCACACAGATGCTCCTGGTGGGGCTGCCTCCCCACCCACATCCTCTCCTTGCCTCCTTCACCTGGGAACCCCACCCTGGACAGACCTCGCCTCCATCCCGACTCTTCAAATCCCTCTCGATTAGACCCAAGTCTGTAGGGGTTTTTTTTTTTTTTTTTTTCATTAATAGCCTTTTTTTTAAAGAGCAGTTTTAGGTTTACAGAAAACTGAGCGCAAAGTTCAGAGTTCCTGCATCCCACCCTCATCCCGTTTCCCCATTATCAGCATTTTGCATCCTTGTGGTATATTTGCTACAACTGATGAACCAATAGTGATATATACTTTTTTATTGTGGTTAAATATACAAAACATAGAACTTACTATCTTAACCATTTTTAAGTGCATAGTCCAGCAGCACTGAGCATATTCACATTGCTGTGCGACCGTCACACCACCCACCCCCAGAGCGTCTTTATCTTCCCAAATTGACACTTTGTCTCCACTAACCACACCCCCACAGCCCAGCCCCTGGCCCCCACTGTCCTACTTTCTGTCTGTATGAGCCTGACTCCTCTAGGGACCTTGTATGAGTGGCATCAGACAGGATTCGTCCTTCTGGCTTATTTCACTGAGCATCACATCCCCAGGTTTCATCCACATGGTAGCCTGTGTCCGAATGTCCTTTTTTATGGCTGAATAATATTCCACTGTATGGATGGACCACATTTTGTGTATTCATACTAACTTTTTTTTCCTGTGCATCTCTCTTTCTGTTTAATTTTTTAAATTGAAGTATAGCCAGTTACAACATGTCAACTTCTGAAGTTCACCATTTACACTAAGGCTCGCTCTCAGTTGTCCATTCTGTAGGTTTGGACAAACATGTAAGGACAAGTATCCAGACTGTCATGACATGGAGTGTTTCCTTAAAGTCCCCTGTGCTCCCCCTTTCACCTATCCCCCACCCCTGATCTTTTACTGTCTGCATAGTCTTGCATTTTCCAGAATGTCACAGGGTTGGAAGTGGCCTCCTCAGCTGGGCCACTCTTACCAGTGACTGCGTGTCTTTTCCTGAACACACTATTTCTTCCCAGGGTTTTTGGACACGTTCAGTTCTCTCCCATCGGAAAGACCCCCCTTTCCCTGAAGGCCGCCCCAACAACCCCCGTCAACCTCTTCACCTGGACCGTCTTGAAAGAAGGAGGGTCCCCCGCTCCCTCCCCTCCTGTCACCTCACTGTGCCCCACTGCCTCCAATGCTCTTGCCAGGGGCCCAGTGACCAGTTGTTTTAGCCCAAACGGGTGATCTGGGGCCTACCCCAGATTTCTCCTGCCCCCAGCTGCCCCTCCCCAGGTTCTCCCACCTGGCCGAGGGCTGGTAGGGCCCCGGGGGCCGCCCCTCAGTGGGGTCCCGGTGCCACATCCCCTCACCTTCCAGTCGTGGTCCCTGACCATGGCCATTCTCTCCTGTCTCCTGGATCCCACTCACAGGAGCGAGCTGTCCTCTGACTGCCCCTCTCACATGAAAGACAGAAAGGCAGGCTCAGCGCCCCAGGGTGGGGGCACCCCTACGACCAGCCCTCCTTCTCAATTCCACGACTCCAGGCCCCAGGCCCCAGGCCCCTGCTTCCCACCTGCCCCACCAGCAGCGCCCCCCTTTCTCACCCTACATTCTATCGGGGGCTTCTGTGGATTTTGCCCGATTGCAGCCGCAGCCCATCATCGGGGGTCCGTGGCACCTGCTGTGGTCTCTCCTCACTCTCCCTCTCGCCCACCTCATCCTCCTCCAGGAGATCTCAGTAACCTCTGCTAACTTCCCTGTGCTTAGAGACCCCGGGCAGCCCCCAGCCCCTCTCTCTGCGGGACATCCCTGAGAAGCCACAGGGCCCTGGCACATGCTGCCCTGCCCGGGGTACCTTCTCCAGCACCGCTCCCTCGGGGAGCCTTCCAGGCCGCCCAGCCAGCCACGCGCCCTGGTCCTCACCCGGAGTTCACACAACTGCCAGGCGCTGCTCAGGCACTGGGGGCGGCAGGGAGGAGATGGACCAAGTCCTGGGGACTGTGAGCCCTCCCTCCTGACGGGGAGGAAGTCAGTAAATGTGCGGGTGTTCACGGAGCTAAATTCTGTGCAAAACGAGAAGCCGGACCCCACGCACGCAGTGGGAGGACCCTGAGGGCCCTTGTCTGTGCGTGGGGAGGGGCTCCCAGGAGCAAGCTCTGGTCGGGTTAACTTCCAGAAGCGCACTGACCTTCGGCTGGACTTTCAGGGTAGACGTGGGTGTGCGAACCCCGCTCAGGGAGAATTCGACGCAGGAGACGTCTGGGGCAGTGCTACCTGCTTGGGGCGCAGAAGCCTCAGGCCCAGACCCGCACCCTTGGGACGGGCCCCGACGCAGGAGGCAGCACCTGGGCGGAGTCCCGGCCCCTCCATCCCCCGAGCGGGCGCGAACCCAAGCCTTCCACCTGTTCCTGGGTTGCTTTCCCGAGGTCCGTCTCCCGCCTGGGGCCACGAGCCCTGCTCTCTGACCTACTACTGCGTTCAGTGCGGACGGCAGGGGCTCAGTCAATCAGCTGGTTGGCTGGACACGACTGGACTCGGTGGCTCTCTGGTCACCTCCCTGGAGGAGGACTGGGCAGGGGGAGCCTCCCCACATGAAATCTTTTGGAGTGGCAGCCCCATGGCTCCCATTCACCGATGACAACACCGGAGGGCCAGGGACTTGCCGGAGGGAAAGGTGACAGCCAGGCATCTGTCTGAGCCTGCGAGGCTCCTGGATTGGCTTTGCCCGGACCCCGCCGGGTCAGGCCCAGTGGCGGACAGCCCCCGGGGACCTCTGGGCAGGCAGCGCTGCTGCAGGGCCTCCTGGGATTGGGGGGGATTTTGAGCTGCTCCTTCCCTCCCTTCCCCTCCCCTTTCCTCCCTTCTCGCCCCCTCCTTACTGTTTCCTTCCAAGCCCCTAACAAGCAGAGACAGGACGTGTGGGGGGGGTGAGGGGGGTGTCTGTGTGTTTTACACCCACTCTCACACCCAGAGTGACCCACTGGGAGACAGTGACCGGGCACTGCCAGTCCCTGCTCCCGGGTCCCCGCACCCAGCTCCCGGGGGCGCCAGGCACCTGCAGGCACAGGCAGGCACACAGCTCATAGAGACACGTGCCCACACCTGCAGCCACACCCACAGGGACCCACCCTCTGGCCGAGCCGCCCGCCGGCAGCGACAGCCACATCGACGCCCAGGCACACGTCCTCAGCGCGTCCACCCAGGCGGGCAGGTTCAGACAGACACCGCGCACTTCAAAGCCCCAGGCAGTGAGCGTGCCTGGAGTCCGGCCTGCCGGGACAGGGAGACCCACGGACAGACGTGCAGACGCACACGCCCCTGCCCGCCGCCCGGGCTGGGACCCAGAGCCAGGCTGGGCCCCGCCTCGCACTCTTGGGAGGGGCCGCGGGGCTCCAAGCTACAGGGCCGGGCCTCCAGGGACCGAGAGCAGCCTCCCCGACGGCCGGGCCCGCTGGCAGGCTCACCCTTGGCGTTGCTTCTGGGACACGGAAACCCTTCATAGGAGCACCCCACTCCCCAGCTCCTGAGGCTGGCTGCTGGCTGCTCCCAGCTACCCCTCCAGGGAACTGTTCCCAAGCACTGGGAGGGCAGCCTGGCCAGGGAGGGACCCTGGGGGGGAAGGACCAGCAGCCTCAGCACTGCTGTGTGGAGGACCTGTGCCCTAGCGCTCCTGCTGAAGACCCCTCTTTGCTGTCTGTTTTCCCATCCCCTCCCCTTCTTCTGAGGGTGCCCCCTCCCACAGATCCCAAGGAACCTGGCAGGCCCTTCCCTTGGTCGGGGGGCAGTCAGGCCAGAGAGGCTCTGGGAAGCATCCTGCAAGCCTGGGGCTCTGCTGAGGTCCAAATGGCCGTACAAAGAGGGACCTAGCAGGGTGGGCTGGAGGCTGAGTGCCGCCCCTGTGGGCTGGAGGGGTGCCTTTGCTTCACCCCATGTTGCTCAGAGCTGGGCTGGGGCCACCAGCAGCCGCCACGTCTGCAGAACCTGAGAACCACGTGGAAAGCTGGATCCAAGGGCAGTGGAGTGGCGGCTGACTCAGACCTGCGATTTAAAGTCAAGTGTGAGAGTCCCACGGCCTCCTGGCAGCACCAAGAGGCGGGGGTGGCGGGGCCAAGGCCGGCCCAGGCCTGGGTTGTGGGGGCCTGGAGGTCTGGGCAAATGTCTGCATGAGGAAGGGGAGACGCTGCGAGACCCTTGCACTTGAGAGCCTTGAACCCAGCTCGCAGAGCCCCCTAGGCCTGCACAGAGGCCCCCTTTGGAAGGTGGAGGCCATGTCTTGCTCAGAGACCACACAGGGGCCTGAATGAGGCAGGTGCCTGGCAAGGCAATGCGTGCCCCCTTCGGCATCCGCCCCACCCCACTGCCTGGCCCCCAGACCCATAGTTAGGGCTGAGTCTCGGCCTGACCAGCCAGGGAGGGCCGGCCTTGATAAGGGTGGTGAGGGGTTCTACGCCCAAGGAGCTGCAGGGGCCGCCGGGTCCCGGAGGAAGCCAAAGGCTCAGCATTGCCTGGGGCTGGGAGAGCTTGCTTGTCCGGCCCCTATTTCCCGGGACGTGAGAGCTGATGCCTGCGCAGGGACCCCTAGTTCGCTTCTGTGGTAGCCCAGGGGCCCACAGTAAAGGAAATACAAGGCCAGACCTCAGGGGAAGGACAAAGACCGGAGAAGTGGCCCCCCAGGTCTGTGTGTAAACCCAGGAGACCCCCAGCGCGCCCCGCCCCCCCCCCAGGCAGCGGGAGGGGCACAAGTGTGGCCGAGGCTCACGGTGGCCGCCCCTGGAGACAGGCTGGCGATGGGGGGGCGTTCCAGAGCCGGGCTCCCGGCAGCCATGGGGCCGGGAGGACCCTGGAACAGAGTAGGAGCAGCGCGTCTCTGCCAGCGTCAAGGGGGCCGAACTGTGCCCCCAAAATTCCCACCTGAGGCCCTGAGCCCTGCGCCTCAGCACGTGACTGCATTGGGAGACAAGGCCTTTAAAGAGAGGATTAAGGTAAAATGAGTTCACTTGGGTGGGTCCTAATTCAATGTGCCTGGTGTCCTTACAAGAAGAGGAGATCAGGGCACAGACACACGCAGAGGGACACCACGTGAGGACGCGGGGAGAAGACAGCCGTCTCCACGCTGAGGGGAGAGGCCCCGGGAGGAGCCGGCCCCGCCCGTGCCCGGACCTGGGATTCCAGCCTCCAGGACGGGGGACACTACACTGACTGCTATTCAAGCCGCCCCACTTGGGGCACTTTGTTCCAATGGCCCAAGCAACTCGTACAGGCAGCAAAGCTGAAACGGCACAGGGGCCTGACCCATGGGGTCCAAGAGGAGGTGAGGTGGGCAGACCACTAGACACAGCCCCGAGAGGAAGCCTCCCCAGAGAGTCAGGACCCCGCCCCGTTCCCAGACTGAGCCGGTTTCTGACCGAGGCATCAGCAGGAGGAGAAGCTGGGTCCCCGCGGGAGGACCCACAGCACGACAAGTGCATCCAAGGTGCGCCCCTCGGTCCTTCCCCGCAGGAACCTACAGGCGCTAGGTCAGAGGTGCCCGGTCTCTGCAGGGCTGCTGCACGCGGGGTCCACATTCTCACTGAGGCTGAAGCCCCCCCACCCCATTAGAGAAGCAGCAGGAGGGGCAGGTAACGACTGGCTGCCCACATCTGTCTCACACCCTGCCAGGACCCCTAGCTCACTGCCGCGATGACGTGTGCCCATGGGCTGTTCCCACTGAATAATCACCATGGACCTGCTTGGTAGCAGCGGGCCCACACGTGGCCTCCTTGACCTTTCGTGGCAGGCAATAGCCAGCGGGGTCCCCAAACCGTCCCTCCCCCTGCCCCAAAGCCAAGAGGGCCTTTACCCACTTCTGGCCAAAATGGAGAAACAGAACTAAGTTTCCCTTCTCACGTCAAAAAATAAGTCCCTAAATGAGCAAAATGTATGAAACAGTGGTTTTCAAGGTGCTGGACACCAGGCATCGAAGGACAGTGATCCCCAAGAGATGAGGAACAGATAAGGTGACCCTGTACCCCGCCCTGCTCATTGCCTTGAGACAGAGTGTCCAGGCCACAGCACTGGGGGACCAGGCAGGGCCCTGAGTCAGGAAGATGGAGCTGGGGTCTGGGGAGACCCAGATGGCTAGTGTTTGCAGGGGGGAGAAAAGAACCCTGCAGAGGGGCCCCTCAAACATACAGTGGAGAACAAACCGGCGCACGCCGGAGGGACACAGCCCGAGGATGGGGAAAGAGCCACCTGGGGGGGACCGGGGCACGAGGCCCCACTGTCCACTCAGAGCAGGGACAGTGCCGGCTCCCACCAGCCGGGCCCTAGAGCCTCACGATACAGCGGGCGTCAGGTAAAGGGTCTTGTCTCCTCAGTGGGGAAGTAATTAACCCCCGAGAGGACAGTAATCCAGGCCTGCCTCACACATCGTGAAAGCAGCACCTGAAAAGGACGAACTGTTCCAAAGTAACCGAACTGCACCCCGGAATGAAGCGCAGACGCCCCAGGCGGGCAGAGCTAGCCGGCGCTCAGCCAGGCCCGGCCCCCGCCCCCGCGTGGCGGCGGCTCGGCTCGGGGCGCGCGAGGCGCCAGGCGCAGGCCGCCCGTCGGAGGGCGCCGGCTGCCGCGGCCAGCAGCAGGGCGGCAAGACCGCGCCGGTCGGTGGCGGTGACCGCGCCCCGCGCAGGCGCGCGCGCCGAGCCGGCGGCGCCCGTGGGAAGTCTGGGTGTCCACGCGGCCGCGTCTGAGGTGAGCGCGCGCTGGACGGGAACGCTGGGGGCCCACCAGGAGAGGACAGTCCAGAGGGAAGAGAAGAAAAGAGCTGTAACCCCTGGGAAGAGCAGCAGGGGCTGCGGGGCAGCACGCGGAGCAGAGTCCCCTTGGGGGTGAGGAGGAGGCATCTTTGAAAGCACAATGCATTTCTGTTCTCAGCGCCAACGCAGAAAGAGCGCCTGTCCTTCCCCAAGGAAAAATCATTAACTTTTCTCGGATCCATCAAAGGCCTGAGGTCACAAGGCAAACCGTCTCCCTGAAGTCAGGAGAGACGGCAGATCCGGTGAGTCACACCTGAGACCTGCCTCCCTGGGGCAGAGGCCAGGAGCCAGACACAGGCAGGAACACTCACGTGGTCATGTCGACCAACCGCTGAAGGCTGAGCGTGGGCGATGGGGAGAGGGAGACTCTCCTGGGGACACAGTCTGAAGCCCCCAAACTCCCACCGGGCTCTGCCAGATTCTCCTGGGGAAGAGCCCAGAAAGATACGTTCTTCTCTCCGATGGGGGGAGGATGAAGAGCGACCACTGAGAAACACACCCAGAGCCGCCTCCAAGACAGAGGCGGGTTCTCCCAGGAAGGACTCAGCCAGAGCCATGCCGTACCTGGGAGGGGCGTTTCCCCAGCACCGGCCCCCCAGCCTCCCTGTGTCCCCCAAGGACATGCTGGGAAAGCCCTGGAAAGGTCGTGGCCCGGGGCACAGGGCGGCAGGAAGACTGAAATGTGAGCGGGGGCTATGGAGCACCTCCGCCTCCCACACCTTACCCCACAGCACCGGACGACCATAAGGCAGCAGCGGACAGCCCCCGGGAGCCCAAGATGGAGACTGCCTCTGAGGAGGAAGACTTCGGGGGGCCCAAAACTAGTGGAGGAGACAAAACAAGGACCCTTTGCTGGCACCTACAGCTCGGCAAACACTAAACACAGCCCAGCCCCCACGCAGAGCCACACAGACCCTCACCTCGTGTCTTCAGTTCCTGCACTCGATGACACAGCATATCTGGCTCTCAACAAAAACTCCTTCCTTACAAGCCCAAAGGCAAAAGCAGAGTCTGAAGAGACAAAGCGAGCGTCAGATGCAATACAAGATGCTGGAATTATCAGATAAATCAGACAGGGATAGAGGATTTAAAATAACTAGGGCAAACATGCTGAAAGCTCTAAGGGAAAAAGTAGACAACATGGAAGAACAGATAGTACTGTGGGCAGAAATGAAAATTCTAAGAAAAAAGTCAAAATGAAATGCTTTAAAAAATTGCAGACATGAAGAATGCCTTTGATGGGCTCCTCAAGACTGAACAGAGCTAAGGAAAGAGTCAGTGAGCTTGGCGATTAATCCAGGAGGCCCTTCCCTAATGAGAAAAGAAAAAAGAAGGAATTAAAAGGAAAAAAAAAAAACAGAACTGAATATCTAAGAGCTGGTGGGACAAATTTCAAAAATATAACACATGTGGAACTGGAATAGACAGAGAAGCGAGGGAATGGAGCAGAAAAAAATATCTGCAGACCGAGAATTCTCCGAAATGAATGGCAGGCACCAAGCCACAGAGCAGTGCCGCCTGGAAAGCTGGAGGGACAAGCACAAAGCAGAACGAGGCAGCACCCAAGTGCAGAAAACCCAAGACAATAGGAGTCCTGAAGAAGCAAGAGGGGGGGAAGCCCGCTCCCTAGAGAGGACTGAGTCAGAATGCAAGGGACCACTCAGCAGAAACCATGCAAGCAAGACCACGTTGGGAGAATGTACATCTGCAGTGAAACTATCCTTCAAAAGTGGAAGGAAAACGAAGGCTTTCTCGGACAGAGTGGAAGGCACTCACTGCCAGCAGCATTTCTGCCCTGCAGGAAACGTGGAAATATTTTCTCCAGACAGAAGGAAGATTATAGGTCAGAAACATGACTCTGTATTAAAAAAAAGGGCATCGGGGAAGAATACATAAAGGTAACACGGATACATTATGGGTTTCTTACTCTTAACTGTTCTAAAGGGTAACCGTTTGTTGGAAGTCATAAAGTAAGACTGCCCCAGGTGCTGAGAGCTCTTAGGCAAGTGGGGAAAATGGCCCGAGTGTCCCAGGGACGGAAGGAGGAATTAGGGCTGCTCGTTACAAGGCCCCTGCGCTGCTCGTGAAGCGGAGTGGTGTTTCTTGAAGACGGACTTGGATTAGTTAAGATGTACATTGTAAACTCTGGGCAATGATGAAAACAATTTTTTAAGTACAACTGATAAGCTAGGAGAGGAGATAAAATGGACTCACACAAAACACTCAGTTAAAATCAGAGAAGGCAGGCGGGAGGATATAGTTCAAGTGGTAGAGCGCATGCTTAGCACTCATGAGGCCCTGGGTTCAATCCCCAGGACCTCCTCAAAATAAATAAAAAAGTAAACCTAATTACCTCCCTCCCCCGCCCCCAAAAAGTAAGATCAGAGAAGACAGACCCTGGCAAAGGACAGAACAGTCCTCAAATATGAATCCTGTTCATCCAAATGCATCAATAGTCACTTCAAATGTGAATGATCTAAATGTGCCAAATGAAAGACAGGTTGTGCAAGTGGGTTAAAGAAAGAAAAGACCTAACTATACATCGTCTGTAAGCAACCTGCCTCAAACATGAAGATTCTGATAGGTTAGAAGTAAAGAAATGAGGGGAGACATACTATGCTAACCCTGATCAAAAAAAAGTTATATTAATTTCAGACAAATCAGACTTCAGAATGAGGAAAATGGCCAAAGGAAAAGTAAGGCGCTACAGAGTGAGGAAGAGATCACCACTCCGAGAACACCCAGCAATCTCATGCACATGAGCCTTGGCAGCGGAGCGTCCGCACGGGGGAGCTGAGCGCTTCCGGGACGGGCAGACGAGGATGATTCCAGCTGAGGCCCCTTGTCAGTAACAGGAAGAGCGACCAGAAAAATCACTGAGGGTAAAGTGAACCTGGGCAGGATGATCGATCCGCTTGATCTAACCGACGTTCAGAATTCCCCATCCAGCAGAAGCAAGACACCCGTGGAGACAACGCGTCTCAAACTCTCATGAGACAGTCACCAAAATAGACCAATTCACCACAATCTCTTCTCCCCAAATCAGAGCAAAGGCAACATTTCCTAACTTCCTACGAGGTGAGCATTACACTCACATTCAAAAACCAAACAGACAGATAAAGGCATTACAAGAAAGGAAAACTATGAGTATCGATGCAAAAAAATTCTCAAAATTAGCAAATCACATCCAATAATGTGTAAAAAGAACTACACACCACAACCAAGTGGATTTATTCCAAGTATGTAAGGCTGGTTCAGCATTTTAAAAATTCAATCGACTAATGGATCGACAGACTAAAGAAAAAAAAATTCATATGATGATTATCAAGGGATGCCAAAAAAAAAATGCCTTTAACAACATCCAACACTCACTCACGACAAAAACCCACAGCAAATTAGGTATAGAGAATAACTTCCTCAATTTGATAAAGAACGTGCAGAAATCTACCAATAACATCATTCTCCAATAAAAGGAACCTTAGAAAGATGGCTGATGCTAGGACTGATCCAGGAAATATATAAGGTGATCCTGGAGCATCTTATAGTGTCAGAAAGTAAGAAAGTACTTAAAACAGGAAAGCCAACATGGATGGGGGTCTGCCAAAAGGACATGAGAGCCAATTAAAAGAGGTCCCAATGGCCAAAGCTGGAAACATTTGAGCAAAAAATTACATAAAGTCATGTTGTACTATAGTGCACATGATAAAATAATCATCCATCTGTCCAAACTGATAAAAGTCAATGACTGAATAAACAAATGAACAGGGGATAATAGGCAAATCTCCCTTGCAGAAGAATTTCAAATATTTTATATAGCTATTCCAGCTTTACGATTATGAGGCATTCCTCACCCCTCAAGGTGGGCTGCACATAGTGACTTCCTTCAAAGAGTGTGTTATTAAAAGGGAGGGAAAAACAGCAACTCCACACTGGAGAAATCTGACAAACACTATCCCAAGCCAGGTGATCAAGGTTAATGTCAACCGTGACAAACCGCGTTGAGACCATGTACCCCTGACAGGGCGTGATGGGAAGGACATCCACCTCTGTGATCTCCCTGCCCCACCAAATCCATACCCCCCGTCTAATCATGAGAAAACCATCAGACAAAGTCCAAACTGAGGAACATTCTAAAAAATACCCGACCGGTGCACCTCAGGAGTCTCAAGGTCGTCAAAAGGAAGCAAGGTCAGAGACTGTCACAACCAAAAGAAGCAGAGGAGACATCACGACTAGATGTGATGTGGTGACCTGGGACAGGAACAGGACATTGGGGGAAACAGCGAAAATCTGAAAAACATATAGACTTTAGTTAACAATAATGTATCAAGGTCGGTTCATTCATTATGACAAGTGTACATACCAAATGTAAGATGCTAGTGATAGGGAAAGCTGGATGTAGGATGTGCCAGGGCTCTCTGACCTCTCTCCGAACTCTCTGTTCACAATAATTCTGTAAATCCAATCTATAATTTAAAAGTTTGTTAGAACAAGAATAATGGCCCCAAATTTCCAAATTTGAGAGAACTTGTAAACCCATAGATTCAAGAATCTTAATGAACCCAGCACAAGAATGACTAAGAAAATGACACCAAAGCAGATCACAGTCAAATTTCTCAAAATCAGTTGTAAAGAAAAATCTTACAATCTACCTGAGGAGAAAAGGCACATTATGTACAGAGGAAAGAAGATTAGAGTGGCAGTGATTTCTTATCAGAAATAATGCAAGAGGTAAAACAGAGGAACAGCATTGTTAAAGGACTGAAAGAAAAAGACACTGTCAACTTGGAATTCTATATCCAATGAAAATGCCTTTCCAAAATGAAAGTGAAATAAAGACATGCTCAGACACACAAAAGCTACAAAAATTAACTTCCAGCAGAACTTCACTACAAAAAATGTTAAAGGAAATTCTTCAGACAGAAGGGAAGTGATAACAATTAAAAACATGGACCTACTCAAAGTGACAAAGAGCACAAAAATGATAACTGCAGTAAATCAATATGTGCTTTTCTTATTATTTAAACGTCTTTCAAACGATTGTAGTTGTGATGGATGTACCAGAATAACTCAAGACGCTAAGAACGGGGGAGCTGAGTGTGGAATGTATGAGAACTCAGTATTGACTCTGAAATTTTTCTGAAAATCTAAAACTATTCCAGAATAAAACTTTTATTTAAAGTTTGACTACTTAAATGAAATTAATAACTGTATGGTGTGGGATTGATAGCGTGTAAACGTGAGATGTTTGGCAACAGCTGTGTAAAGCTGAGGAGCGAGAGAACGGAAACATGCTGTTGTGCGTTTCTTATACTATATGCGATGTGGTCCAGTATCACCTGAAGACGGACTTTAAGAAGATAAATATATATACCAGGTATCCTGGAACAGCCACAGAATAGCAAAACAGGTGACTATAGATAATAAGCCAACAAATAAAATAAAATAATTTTATGAAAAACACTCAAATCAAAGGAAAAACAGATGGAACAAATAGAAAACAAGTTGTAAGATGATGAATTTAAATCCAAGCATATCAACAATCCCATTAAATATAAATGGTCTAAACACCCATATTAACAGGAAGGGATTGTTGGATTAAATAAAAAGGCAAGACCCAACTATATGCTGCCCACCCTCAAAATGCATTTTTCATGCATAAAGACTCAAATAAGTTAAAAGTAAAAAGAATGGAAAAGTATGAGCCAAACTGCCACTAATCAAAAGAAAGCTGGAATGCCTGTGTTAATGTTAGGGAAGTAATCTAAGAGTAAGGGATATTATCAGAGATAAAGAAGGTCATTTTGTAATAATTAAAGGGTCAGTCCTTCAAGAGACTATAGCGGTCCTCAATGCTCATGCACCTAATAACAGAGCTTCAAACAAACGAAGCAAAACTGACCAAATTACAAGGACAGGCAGATAAGTTCATGTCATGGTAGGAGAGTCAGTGCCCCCCTTTCAATAATAGACAGAAGTGCACAGAAAACAGGTAAGGATATAAAAGACTTGAGCGAAACGATTTACCACCCTGACTCCACTGGCATGACTAGAGCCCACCACCTGGCAGCACCAGGGTAAGCGTTTCAAGGGCACTGGAGGCACTTACCAACATAGACCATGTTACGGGCCATAAATTGAGCCTCAACAGATTCAAAAGGATGCAAGTCGTACAAAGTATGTTTTCTGACTGCAAAGAAAATTAAATTAGAAATCAAATTGAATCCACAGTAAGCAAAAAGAGGGAAATAATAAAACTCAGCGTAAATCAACAAAAAAAGTAGGGGGAAATCAATCAAACAAAAAGCTTGTTGTTTGAGATAAACAAAATTCATAAACTTGTAGCCATATTAATCAGGAGAAAAAAGAGAGAAGAACAAACATTGGCAACTTCAGGAAGGAAGAGACATGACAGATTCTACAGAGAGCCAAGAAAGGACTGCTGTGAACAGCTTCACGACGAGACATTTAACAGCTTAGGAGAAACGGACAAATCCCTTGAAAGACACAAAGCTTGTACTAGGAAAAGTAGACAACCTGACTGTCCCTATGTTTCTTTAAATCTGACTTGTAATAAAAATTCTATTCTGCAGGAAAATTGCAGGCACAGGTGATTCCACTGGTGAATCCTACCAAACGTTTAAAGAAATGATCCCAATTCTATACAAAGTCTTCCTGAAAATCGAAGAGGAAGAAGTACTTCCCAGCTCACGCTGTGAGATGAGCACAGCCCTGGTAAATTATATAAAAAAGCAATACATCATGACCAAGTGGGGCTCGGGAACGTAAGTTTGGTTTAACAGGTGAAAATCAATGAATGTAATTTTCCCTAGTAACACACTAAAAAAAAAAAATTATCATCTCTCTACACTCTGAAAAGGTATTTAACAATATCCATTATCCATTCCTGGTAAATCTGGTAAAACCTCTCAGATTTAACGTAACCTCAGCCAGCACCCCAGCAACCTTTTGGTAGGCACTGACAAGTTGATTTTTCAATTCATATGGAAACTCAAAGGACTGACAAGAGCCAAAATATCTTTGAAAAAGAACCACAAACTTGGAAGACGAACACCAACGGATTTCAAGACTGATTGTAAAAGCTACAATAGTCAAGACAGGGTGGGGCTGGCCTGAGGACAGAGGAATAAAGCAGTGGAGCAGATCAGAGAGTCAGTAAGCAAACCCACGCCTGTGAGGACAGCTGTTTTTGACAGAGGTGCGGAAAGCGTAGTGTTTTCAACAAATAGTGCCGGAGCGACTGGGTAGCCACGTGCACACATGTGAAAAAGAAAGCGCTTTGATCCATACCTCACACTGTCGACCAAAATTAACTCAAAATGAATTAGGGACCTAATATAGAACCTAAAGCTATGAAACTGCTAGAAGAAAACAAAGGAGAAAAGCTTTGTGACCTTGGGTTAGGCGCCAAAAGACTATGCTTTGGTGTTGGACACCAAAGGCACACTTCATAAAAGAAAAAAATGGACACATATTGTACATCAGCTACACTTTGAAAAATTAGGGGAAAAAGTGAGCATTTCAGTATCGTTTTCTAAGGTCTGAGGAGGGGGCAAGAGAAGGCGGTTACAAAAGGCATAAAGAAACCGTAGGGGAGATGAGTACCTGCTCTTTGGATGGTGGCGATGATTTCACCACTACACACGTGTGTCAAAACTTATCAAACTCTACACTTCAAATATGTGCAGTCTATTATATGTCAATCGTATTGCAATAAAGCTATAAAAATATAATTTCCCAGGGGAAGTGGCAGAGATTAATGCTACCTTCAAAGATTAAAGTACGCCCGGGTACCATCCCCATCATACCCCTGCTCACTGCGTGCACGGCCTGGCTGAATCGTGGTGGGTGACGGCAGACACCTGAGACCTCACCAGATACGCCAGGAGCTCCAAGTGCTGCCGCCAGACCAGACGTGGGACCCTCACCAGGTGAGGTGAGCAGAGCCTCAGGGGTGTGGCAAGTACACATGGATGCGGTGAAAGGATTCTTCTCAATACCCATCAGGTAAGAGTCTCAGAGGCCGTGTGCACTCACACGGGATGGGCAGCAGCAGACGTTTGTGGTCTCGCAGCAGGAATATGTTAACTCTCCTGCGCTCTGTCACCACGTGATCCAAAGGGAAGAGGACCCCTGGACGTTCCACAGAAACCACCTCAGTTTGCTGTCCTGATGACGTTGTGTTAATTGGATGTGATGAACAAGAAGAAGCGTGCCCTCTGGACACCCCAAGGAAGACATGTGAACCCTGAAGATGGGAGAGATGCTCTACAAAGATTCCCGGGGGTCTAATACCTTGGGTGATTTTTACCATAAAATCTGGCCAAGTCCATGGTGCTGGGGTGTTTGCAGTGGAGAGTTTGGCAGAGCTCCCAGCAAAAGCCACAGGTGAGACACAGCACAGACCCCTAGCGTTCCGGAGCAGGGCCGTGCAGGGAATGGTACCATTTAGAAAGAGGCCCCTGGCATGCTCCTGGACCTCAGCAGAGACAGAGTGGCCAACCACAGATGTCAAGTGACCACAATGGCGATAAACGCCCATCCTGAGCTGGGATCTGTCAGACCTAGATCAGGCCAGCCCAGCCACAGTCCATCAGGAAATGAGGACGGAGTCTGGAACTGGGTCCAAGTGGAGGGCACAGGAAAGTTACCTCAACAAGGAGTCCAGCCGCCATGTCACCTGCTTATGCTGCGTTCAGGCGGTACCCCCGTCTTCTGGGGAGCTCCCCTGAGATGCCGTGATGGGGAGGAAAGCCTGAGTTTGGTTCCTGGAGAGCTCAGCAAGGTGTGTGAACAGCAGCCCAGGGGACTGCATGCAATGGCCCCCTCCCCGGTGGCCATGATGGTTGAGTCTGAGCAGCAGTTCGGGAGGGAGACCTTCCCAGTAGGCAGAGCTCCGAGCGCTGTACCTGCTGGTCCCTTCTGAGTGGAGAGAGAAGCAGGTTTGTGATTCCATACCCAGCAGCTTTAGGCTGTTGGTCTACAGGTCCTGGTTCCCGGAGGGGAGATGCCTCCACCAGGAGACAATATCAAACTTAAAGGGAGAGCTGACCCCGGTCACGGAGGCTCCTGAGCCAGGACACCTGCAGGGGTGACAGCCTGGAGCGTCACGTGGAGGGAGCACCTGCTCCAAGGAGGATCAGAAACCTGACCCAACCTGCTGACCTGACTGACTCCCAGGCCCCATACAGGTCAGAAAGGCCCCATACATCAAACTCAATACCCCAGTCTGCCTGCTTCCAGGGATGGGCCTTGGGGCTGTGCACCCCAGGTGGCATCAGAGGCTCCCAGGAATAGGCGTGAGAGGTGACCCTAGGAGGGAACCAGGCCAGGGAACATCCAAGAAGCAGAGAAGCTCCAGACCCCAGACCACCCCAACCTGCCCCCTCAGGACGGGCCCCAGGCAGTTCCGGCACCTCCAAGCAGAGAATGCGTCCTGGGCTTGTCTTGACCCCAACCTAACAGGGTGTCTGGGGCTAGGCATCTGCCCCCTGGGTCCCTGGCTGCTCCATTTGTCCAAAGGGCTGATGGTAGGTGCGGACCCCTCAGGAGGACACAGCGGACTCTGCATGGGAGGTGCTTGTGAAGCTCCTCGGGAAGCAGAGGTGAGAGGAGACTCCAGCTTCTGCTCTGGATGCAGAGGCTGGAAGAGCGCCCCTCCCGCAGCGACAAAGCCAACAAGGGGCCCCACGCAGCCTGAAATTCACAGCTTGCCTGGAAACTGCCAGCGAGCTGGGGCCGCAGGGCCACTGCAAGCGCGCCCGCAGGGAGAGACGGGCCAGGAGCGCCTGGGGGCACCCAACACCAGGAGGAGCACTCACCCAGCACCATCCAGGAGTGCTCAGTGTCCGTGGGGGCCGCGTGAGAGCTCAGGAGAGGATATAGAAGCCCTGGGGCTGCGGACAGAAGGGAAATGCTCTCCACTTGCAGGTCCGCATGGGCTGCAGCGACGCTCACAGAGACGAGCAGGGTTCCTGCACATGCATGGCTCGTGTGGGGGCCTGTACAGTGGAACAGCAGACACACACCAAAGGCATGAACAGCAGGCAGGGTGGAGCTCAGCAGTGGAGCGCATGCCTAGCATGCGTGTGGTCCTGGGTTCAGTCCCTAGACCCTCCATTAAAAAATAAATAAGTAAATAAAACCAATTACCCAATTTAAAAAAACCAGTGCTCACAAGCCCTCCAGACTACACTCCCACTGTGGGGGCGCAAGCTGCTGGGGCAAGTGCAAAACACTTCACACTTAGGGCCCCGATGAAAACCCCCTGCAGCCGAGGGAACAAATCAGAAGGCCCTTGCACCCACCGGGAGGGGCAAGATCTGCACCGCCCTGGTTACGGCTGTGGGTGGGGCCGGAGCTCGGGGAAGGCTGCACCCACAGTACATAGGGTTAATCAGAAAGCAGGGAATGGCCCCAGCACACACCCCCCCCCCGGCTGGGCTGACAGGTGACAGGTGATGTTGGAATATCACTGGGGAATTTCCAGGAGTTTCCAGAAAGGCAGCCCATCTGAGGCACAGCACAAAAGTAGTGCTTCAAGCTGGAGGTGGAACTGACCCCAGGAAAAACCGCTTCCACGCTAAACACAAGGTGATGCTAGAGGAATTGATGGTGGTAGTGGTGGTCTGAGGGTAACCATGGCAACGAAAAACCCAAACCCAGCTCAATTCCCAGAGACTGACTGCGAGCTGCACGCTGAAAGAACAGCAAAAGGGACATTGTCATTTCCAGGTGTAAAACGATCTACCCCAGTCTCTGCTGTCCTCCACAAGGTGGCTGGATTTCAACAAGAAGTATGAGGCTACAAAAAAGGCAAGAAAAACCAACACACTGTCAAGACGAAGCCATCAGGACCACCAGACTCAGACATGGTACAGGCGTTGAAGCTGTCAGGACTTTTCAGTAACTGTGATAAATACAGTAAAGATTCTAAGGAGGAGGGCAACATGCAAGATGAGATAGACTTCATCAAAGAGACAGAAACTGAAAGGAAAAAAATCAAAGGGAAAGTCTAGAGTGAAAAACACTGCAACAGAAAAGATGGGTTCCTTGGGAAAGCTGACACAGCCAAGGAAAGAATCAGTGAACCTGAAAATGGTACCACAGAAAGTACCCAGATGAAATGCAAGGAGGGAGATAATGAAAGGGGGAGGAAGCAGAGCAGAGCATCCAAGGGCTGCGGGGGACACTGAAGAGCACAGCGCGGGCACAGCTGTTGTCTCAGGGAGAGGGGAGAGAAAGCAGTGCAGAAGGAGTTACTGCAGACTTAACGGGTGAGAATTTTACAGAATTACTGACAGAGGACTAACCACACATCCAAGAAGCTCAGTGAACACCAAGCAAGATAAACACCATAAAAAAAGATTCGAAGGTATATTGTATTCAGACTGCTGAAAACCCAAGACCAAAGAGGACATCTTGAAAGTAGCTAGAAAACGAAGGCCCGTTCAATTCAGAGGAAAACGGTAAAATGAACAGCACACTTCTTGTCAGAAACCAAGTAAACCAGGGCTGAAAGGAAAAAAAAAAAAAAAAAAACAACTCTCAATCCAGAATTCCATACCCACGGCAAATATCTTTCAAAAAAGGAAGAGAAGTCTTTATCAGAAAAACAAAAACTGGATAATTCTTTGCTGCTGGAAGACCTTCATGATAAGAAATGTTACAGGAAGTTCTTTGGGCAAAAGGAGCATGATGCCAGATAGAAACTCGGATTTAGGCAAAGAAGCAAAGAACACTGGGAATGGAACAAATGGAAGTAAAAATAGAATTCGTGTCTTCCTCATTTTTAATTGTGCTAAAAAATAACTGACCATCTAAAGAAAAATTAGTGCTCATGCAGTGTATGTTTACGGCATAATGTAAAGTATAATTTAGGGCAACAACAGACAAATAAGGGAAGAATTGAGAATATTCAGTCATAAGTTCCTTACCTGACACCTAGGGCAATATGATGTTACTTGGTATACATCGACTGATTAAAGATGTGTATCATAAAACCTAGGTCAACTATTAAGTTTTTTGAAAAAGAGACTTAATAAGGCAACAGTGAAGCTAAAATGGAATAATATAGAATGGCTGATTAATCCACAAGGAAGGCAGGAAACGTGGCGGGAAACAAAAAACAAATCAAATAGAAAAGAGCCAACAAGACTGTAATGTTTAATCCAAACACATAGATAATCATGTGAAATTTAAATAATCTCAACACACCAATTAATAGAGACTGTCAAGTTGGATAAGCAAAGCAAGACCCAACTGGATGCTGTCTATGAGAAACCCACTCCGTATGAAGACAGGAGGAGATAGCCAATACAATAAGACAAGAAAAAGAAACAGATGGCAGACAGGTTGGACAGCGAAAAATGAAACTCTCTCTATTTACAGGGACATGAATTTCTATAGAAAGCCCCTCCCCCCCAACAAAAAACTACAGAAAACAAGAACTAATAAGAGAGTTTAGCAAGACCTCAGGATACAGTCAACATACAAAATGAATTGTATTTCTGTGTGTTAGCAATGAACAATTCAAATTCTAAATTTTTAAAAATAGCTCCACTTACAATAGCACCCCCAAAACGAAATACTTGGGCATGGATATGTAAGTAAAAATGGGCAGATTCTGTGTGCTGACAACTGCAAACCACAGATAAAGGGAATCGAACACCTAAATAGATGGAAAGGTATTCTATGTCCCTAGGCTGGATGACTCGGTACTCTTAAGATGTCAGTTCTCCCCCAAACTGAACTAAAGAGCCACATATCCAATCATTTCCCCAGCAGCAACAAGTTGATTCTAAAATTTACATGGAAATGCAAATAAACTAGGCTAGTTCAAACAATTTTTAAGAAGGAGAACGAAGTTGGAGGGCTCACTCTGCCTGATGTCACTTCCCTTTAATGTATATTTATCATGTACTGATTTTTACTAAAATCTACAGTAATCAAGACAGCGTGTTACTAGGAAGGGAGAGACTCATAGATCAGTGGCACAGAACAGACCCACACAAACGTAGTCAACTGAGTTTTGGCAAAGATGCAAAGGCAACTCAATGAACAACAGTCTTTTCAATGAATAGTACTGGATCGATCGCACATCCAGATGCAAAAAAATGAACCTTGACACACAAAAGCTCTCTCAACATAAGTCACAGACCTTATTGTAAAATATAAAGCTATAAAACACCTAGCAGAAGACATGGGAGAAACTCTTTGTGGGCCTCCGGCCTCAGCACTGCTGACACTTGCGGCCAGATAATTCTCTGCTGCGAGGCTTTTCTTGTGCACTGTCGGATATTTGGCCAAATATCCAACAACATGACAACGAAAGATGTCTCCAGACCTTGCCAAGCATCTCCCCAGGGCGCAGAAGGGCTTCTAGTTGAGAACCTCTGGGTCAGGCAAAGACAGGACACCTTAAAGAAAGAAAACCTGATACATTGGATTTTGTTAAATTAAAACTTTTCCTTTGTAAAAGGTAATGTTAAGACATTAAAAAGATAAATGGCAGACTGGGAAAAATATTTGCAAACCACCTGTCAAACGCAGAACTGGTATCCAGAATGTGCGAAGGATTCGCACAGCTCAGACAGAAGAAGGCAATCCAGCATAAAGCTCAGCGCCGCAGACACACGGCGGCAAAAGGCGCTCAGCGTCACGCGTCACGGGCGAGACGCCCGTCAAAGCCACAGCGAGGGCCCCAGCACGCGCCTGCCGCACGGGCTGAGAGTAAAACAGTAGAAACAGACAGAAAGGGCTCTCCCCAGCGCTGGCGGGCCGCCTGGCTGATGGTGGGGGAGGGCATCTGTGCGGGGGACGGGGGTGCTTCGTGCACAGGTGCAGGGGCCAGGAGGGCGACGTGGGGGTCATGGAGACCACGGAGGGGGCCCCGTGATGCCAGGCTCCCTCACCCAGCCCCTGCGGGCACAGCCTGACGGCAGCAAGGCCACACCTGCTCCAGGTGTGCATGTGAGTCTGAGTGTGTGTGCATGTGTGTATATGTGTCTATATCTGAGTGTGTGTCTGAGTGTGTCTGTGTGTGTCTGTGCATATGTGCGCAACCTGTGTATCTTTGTGTGTTCTCCATGTGTGTATACATGTACACGTGTGTCTCTGTGTCTGAATGTGTGTGCGTGTGTAGGAGTGGGGAGGGAGGGAGGGAGGGAGGGCTGAAGCTGGGTGGAAGCCTTCATATGAAGATGAGCATGAAGAAAAAGCTGGAATCCACCCCCGGCGGCAGTGCTGGCCCTGCCCAGAACAGGTTGGACCTGACGAGCACTGCCCGGCTGCCCTAGGGGCAGGTGGGGGCTGGGGCAGGGAGGAGGAGCCAGGGGCGGTGGCCGTGGGGGCCCAGGCCTGATTCTGCTGGGTCCCGTCCCCCGAGGGAGCCCGCTCCTGGGCAAGCCATCCACCTGAAGGTTCTCCACCCTGTAGGGCCTCCAGCCCCCACCTCCAGGAAGACCTCAGTGCCCACCCGCCCACAGGCTGTAGGCTGCCCCCGTGGCTGAACTTTGACTCCCACATCAGGTCACCTCCCAGCACCCACAAGGGCTTCAAAGAGACTGGGAATCCAGGTACCCCAGAGGAGGGGTCCAGAGACCCTCATCCACTGCACCTCCCTTCAAGGTTCCCATGGCCAGACTGAGGAATAGGGACAGTCCTCACCACCCCCTCGTCCCCCACCCCAAGTCAGCCAGGCCCAGGACCACAGAGGGGCTCAGACCTCCAAGCTGAGTGATGTCAGGATGGCCCGTAGGATGCAGCCCCAGCACCCAGCCCCAGACGGCCCCTGGTGGACAGCTTGGGAGCTGGGGGTGGGGAGGGGACATCCTGGGGCAGGGGCTCTAAGGCGAGTCCCCAAGGCTTGTTCCCCCAGCTCAGTGCCCACCTCTAGTCTGCACGACCCCTCCCGACCCCACCTCTTCTTTCTGGCCACGGAGGGAGCCAGGAAAGTGCAGGCTGTGCTACAGGGAGGCAGGCAGGGCTGAGTCACCAGCTCCCTGGGCAGCCAGGCTGAAGGGGGAGGTGGGTCTGGGACCTGTCTCTCCACACTCCCCTGGTCAGGGGCTCCTCCTGTCCATCCGTCAGCTCTCTCTCCCCCGCTGCACCCACCGCAGCCTCTTGGCTCCTGGCTCCCTCCCGCACGTTCCCCAGGTGACCTAGGGCCTCCTCCTGGCCTTGTCACTCACTGTCCTGGGTGAGGGGCAGCCTGTCCACAAGCCCAAACCTGTTGCTCCGCTTTTCTCGAAAGGTTGAAAGACAGGTCATAACTCTGAGCCCTAAGTTGCTGGATGCACACTGCCCTTCTCTTCTCTGAAATATCCCCACCTTTGCCCCCCCCAAGCCCCAGTGCTCCCCAAACCCCAGGAAGGGCGGCCCAGGATCCAAGCCTGCACCTTCGGGGAGGGGGCACACGCGGGGCCCACTGGGTTTCCCCCTCTTGGCTGCCTGCTCCTGCCCCCGGCCCACCCTCTCCCCAGCTTCCCAAAGGGAGCTAGAGAAGGCCCTTGCCGACCTTGCCGACTGAGACCAGGGCGAGGCAGCCCTGGAAGACTTCCTGGAGGAGAGCAAGTGTCTGAGGGGAGAGGGCTCTGGTGAAGTCACCGCAAGCTTGTGTTGGGACAAAGGTGGCCCTGGCAGAGAAGCCAGGGGCAGAATGGAACGAAGACTCATCTCTCCCTGCAGATGGAGAAGTAAGTGTCAGGAACCCTGGCAGCTGCCCTGACCCAGCCACCCTGCCAGGCTGCTGGAGCCCCCGGCCCCACGGAGCACACTCGACCCAACTCTGGACCAGTTCCCGGAGGCTCAGCACAACTCACAACAGGCTGAAGAGTGAGGTTGAGTCTGAGTTAAGGGGCAACTCAGGTCACGGGGTGACTGGCAGGGTTGGCCGGCCATGGGGGGAAGCACCCATCCTGGCCAGCCCCACGCCCCCTGAGCAGAGCTGCCCTTGTGTGTCCCTTCCTTGGGAAGAGCTCTGGACACACACAGCCCTGGCTGGGAACCCACTGGTCCCCCAACCCCGGAAGCTCGTCGATATCCCAGAGTATTTCCATGCCTATAAAATGGGCAGAGCAGCCTAGGATGAGCTGAGCAACACCAGGAGAGCAGCCCCAGGCCAGGCACCCCAGCAGGGGCCGTCAGACGGGGCTAGAGAGGTAGGGGCACATGCTGACCACACGGGCGCACGCTCAGTCATCCACCTCGGCCACGTGCTCACATCTGCCCCCTGAGAGAGGTGCAGGCCCTCTACCGGGAGAACGTTCCTCGCCGCCCCTGGCAGAGCCGGACTCCTCACAGTCCAGCTCCGACGGAGAAGTGATCCCCAGCTCTGCACCCACAGAACCCAGGCCCGGGCGTGGGGCAGAAGGACCTAGGACCCCATCCCTCCCCTGGGCCCTGCAGGAGGGTGTGGCCAGCACAGAGGCCAGCTGGGGGAGAGGCCTGTCGGGGATGGGGGTTGGGAAGGGATGGTCAGGGAGGGGCCATGGGGCCCCCTCCCTCAAAGGCCTTGCAGAGGGTGCAGGTGGGATGGGTGAAGGAGGGCAAACACAGCTCAAATTGCCCCAAACCCTACGTAGGTGTGCGTGAAAGCCAGGCTTCGTCTGCTGGGAGCCCCGCACCCCTAATCCAAGCCCACAAAAGGCATTCAAATGAGAGACAAATATTTGAGGCTGAAGATAAAACCCAGCCCAGCCTCTTCAGGCCGCCTGAGCTGCTCCCGGGCCCTCATTTGGGTATTAATTGGATTTCGTTTAGAGATTTGCATGGTTATCAACACAGCTGATGGCCAGCCAGTGGGGGCCAGGCCTAGATGGGGCCCCAGGGCTTATAGGCAAATGCCCGGTGTGGGGGTAGGTACAGGCCTCAGAAGCCCTGGGTGGTGGGGGACCAGCACCTCCTCAGTAAATCAGATAGGAAACCTGAGCTGGGCTGTACCCCGTACGGAAGCCTGGTGGGCGGGACAAGCAGGGAGAAGAAAGTGGGCCCTGAGGACCCCAAGCTCCCCCTGACACCGGCTCCCACCACCCCAACGACAGAACAGCCCTGGGGTCCTGTCACCCAACGTCACAGGTAGTGGACACACCGGGACCCTCCTTCCCTGGGCTCGCCGGGGCCCCAGGGAGAGAGGCAGCTCCATCCTACAACAGGGGCCTGGAGAGGACGGTTCTCAACCTTAGGGGTGGGGCTGTCACAGGGGAGACTGTGCAGGTGAGGTCCTGCGGGGACGGGGAGGGCAGTGCCCTTGGGGGCTGGGATTGCTGGAAAGCCCTGCCTGTTATGGGCTGAACTGTGTCTCCTCGAATCCCTGTGTTGGAATCCTGACCCCCAGGACTTCAGAATGTGGCTGTGTTTAGAAAGAGGGCCTTTGAAGAGGTGAATAAGGTAAAATGAGGTCACTGGGGTGGGCCCTAATCCCGTAGGCCTGGTGTCCTTACAAGAAGAGGAGATCAGGACGCAGACACACGCAGGGGGACGACCATGTGAGGACGCGGGAGAAGACAGCCCTCTCCACACCGAGGAGAGAGGCCCCAGGCAGAGCCGGGCCCGCCCTTGCCCGGCCCTCGGACTCCTGCCCCCAGGACGGGGGACGGCGCCCGTCTGCTGCTGACGCCACCCCGTCTGTGGTCTGCACTGTCTGTTACAGCAGCCAGAGCTGACGAACCCACCGCCTCCCCAGCTGCAGGGGCTCCTGGGTTCGTAACATGGCTTTGCCGAGCGCACCCTCAGTGCCTTAGCTCTGGAGCCTGGCCTTCCGTCCACTGTGGAGAAAGGGCCTTGCTGAGGGCAGGCAGGCCCCGGGCTCGTGGCAGGGCTGCCTGGGGCCGGGCACGCAGCCGCCCCTGCTCTCCCTGCATTCGCTGCATGGCCCCGGGCAGGGGCTGCTCTCGGGTGCTGACGGGACCCTCAGCAGCCCCTCCCTGCCTCTGGGAAATAGGAGGTTCAGAGACAAAGGCCCACTTCAGGCTGTAAGGGGTGGGGGCTGTGGTCCCAGCTCAGCAGGGGGCACTGCGGGGGGGGGGGGGCAAGGCGGCCAGGCTGCTGGGAGCTCCCCTGGGCCATTCTGGGACAGTTACCTCGCCCCCCCAGCTGATTGATTTCCCCCATTCATCACAGCCGGCAGTTGGGGCGGGCGTGGGGCCTGAGGTGGTCCTGGGAGGTGGGAGGCTGGCAGGCACAGCTCACAGACGCTCCTCCCCCATCCCCATCAGGAGAAGCCGGAGGAGGGGCAGGGCACTTGGCCCCCAGTCCAGCTCCCCAGGAGCCCCCCAGAACCCATGAGGCCTCTGCCCCTCACCTTCCTTCAGCACGTGAGCCTCCCAGGTCCCCCCATTTGGAGGACAAGTGTGTCCAGAGGCTAAAGCTGGCGTCCTGGCTCCTCTCCCTGTCACTGTTGCTGACAAGACCCCCCATCTCAGTGTTCCCCACAGAAAAACAGCAGAAACAGTGCCTCTCCAGGCAGGTGTGGGGGACCCAGAGGGGACGCAGGGGGAGTTGTGGTGGGGGCTGCAGCCTCACTGTCCGCTCAGAACCCCAGCACCTCTGGGTACCTGTGGGCCTCGGGCTGGTCACTGGCCCCCTCTGGGCCTGGAAGTGGGGGCGAGACCCCTTGAGGGGGTGCATCTGGGAACACGGAGCTCCTGTCTTCTGGGTGTGGGCTCCCGGGGGCCCTCCCTGCACCATCACCCACAACAAGCTCAAGGCTGACTCACAGCCCAGAGGCTCAGGACGGCACAGCATGAGGCAGGTGCTGGGCGGGCACCTGGCCACTCCCTGTCTTCATGCTGAAAAGACTAAGGGTGTGACCTCGTCCTCCAGCCATTCACCCTGGTGCAGCCCCCACAGACAGCTGTTACTGTGGGGGAAGGGTCCGCAAGGCCTGTCGGACCCCCCTCCTCACCCAGTCACTCTGCCCCCCATCACAGTCACTCAGGGACCCCCCCCACCAGCACCCTTGATACCATCGCTGTGGTTGAGACCTCTGTCTTGTCCCCCCAGTGTTGGCTGCGGCCTCCTCCTCCTCTCCGCCAGGTGCCTGGAGTGCTCCCTGTCCCCACTCCTCAATCCACAAAGCACTGCCCCCCGCCAGAATCCCCTCCCATCCCTCCCTGTCCAGCAGAGCCTCCCTCTCTCAAGATACATTTGAGGGTCTTCTTTCCACAAAGTGTCCTCTCGTGGTCTTGCGGCCTCAGAACCCCAGGACCCTCCCTGCTCCCTGCAGCACAGTGGCTAGCCCCCTCCCCAGGGTCCTACCCCACTGGATCCAGGGCACCTGGTGGGGACTAGGGCAGGGAAGGAAGGCTGGGGCTGGCCTCGGAGACGGGTGTGGGAGCAGACATGGTCCCCCACCCTTATCGGGGTTACTCCCCAGCAGCCCCACAGGGAAGCAGCCACCTGTGTGTCCCCCTTCCCCAGCCCACTGGGCTGGACAGGACTACTCTTTCAAGGAGAGGTATGTGTGCCCCCCCCCCGCCCTGAATGCCCACCCCACCTCCAGTCTCTGCAAGAAGCAGGTGGCCCCCCCAGGCTGGTCCAGAGGGGCATGTCTGCTCCCTTACTGGGATCCTCTTTGTGGAGCAGTTTCTGTGCTGGCCACCTCCCCATGGAGGCCCCCAGCCCCAGCTCCGCGGGTGGCATCAGGCTGGCTTCAGGTGATGGGGCTCGGGAGACGCTGTGTTTGCTGGTGAAGGTGGACGGGACAGCGGAGGGCTCAGGCGAGCGGAGGAGATGTTTGCCACATGAGAGTCCACCCCCTTGCAGAGAGCGTTCGAGACGCCTGGGAACCAGCGCTCCCGTGGGCCCACGGCCTGGAGCCCGCGCAGACCGAGGCAAGAAGGGTCTGTGTTTTGCATCCTTCACCCAGCAAGCGGGTGCCTCCAGCCCGCAGGGCCAAGTTCTCACTCCATCCAGAGCCTCCTTGAAATGCAGAAAGAGGTAGCAAGTTTGCACGCCCACGGAACCCGCCCCTGACTTCCCGGCACTGGCCACCATTTATGCAAAAAATAACAGAAGGAAAGGGGGAGATGGGTGAGCCCAAACTTTCTCCCCTCAGTCCTTCCTCAGCCACAAGCTGAAGGGAACAACTGTAGGTAAAACTCGTGGACCGAGGAGTGAAATAAAAAGTAACCACAGTGCTAGCTCTGTGCGGCACTTCTGGTTTCCAGCAACGATGAAATAACGCGTGAGTGCCCACCGCAGACCCGGACGGCGTCATTTTGGTGATTCTGCATAGAAGTTAACGCTCTTACCTCCTCATTTAAGACTGGCATCGCACAGTCTTAATGAATAAAAATGCATGCTAGTAACTTCAATCATTAATTTTTCTTTACTTAGAACGGTATTAAACAGCAAATTTAAACACCCTAAGTCAAGACATAGACCGTGGATAAAAGGAAAAACTATATAGTTCAGCACTGTTAACATAACTTTTTCTCCATTTTTGAACAAGGGGGCCCCAATTTCATCTGGCCCCACGGACCTGGGCCGGGGAGGAGCTGGCATGTGGGTTCATTTGCTTCAGAGGCAGACTGACAGGTGAGGTGCCCCACTCAACCCGAAACCAAAGCCAGAAAGAGCAGAAAGACGTCGCCTTCTGAGTGGGCGCTGCGGGTTCCTCCCAGAGGCGGTGGGGCTGCCCTGGGACGGGCAGGGACTACTGAGGACCCGGCTTTGACTGTAGGACTGGCCTATCCCAATGGGGACCCACGTCACAGTGTCTCTAGCGTGAAACAGGCGACAGCTCTGAGGTCAGCACCACAGCTGCCTTTCAGAGACGCGGCTCAGAGATGCTGAGCGAGCTGTACGACTCCCGGGACCCCTGCTGCTGCCCCCGGGGGCCGGCATGTCCACCAAGGGCCAGGCCACACTGATATCTCCTGCGAGAACACCGGCTCGTGAGGGCAGGGCTTCCCTTGGGCACTTTGCACCTTGAACAGAGAAGGCGCCTGATAAAGGTTTCAGAATGAGTGAGTGCGGGACCCCGGCTGGCCAGATCGGGCAAGCCTAGATGTGCGGCCTCTGTCTGGGGCAGCCCTGGGCCAGCCGAGCCCCCAGCATGAGTGGCCTGGGGGGGATACATCCATTCTCTGATTGGGTGAGTTTCAGCCACAGAGACACACGGGGACTACAAAGCAGATCTCTGTGGGGCACCTGCTGTCACGGATACACAAGATGATGTACTGACCCAGTAGCAAAGTCCCGCACAGCCAGGCTCTGGTCGCCCGGACTGTGCCACCCCCTCCCACCCACCCCAGCCCTGCCTGATCCACAGTCCTTGTAGATTTCTCCGGCCCATCCAGCTTCAGCCCAAGGCCAAAGTCAACATTCCCGCCCCCCGCACTCCACAGACTGGGGTCCCCAGGGGTCCCCAGACTAACTCGATCACCCAGCCCCTGGTCACCTTCTGTCTGGAATTGGCTTCCAGGGCTGGACCACAGGTCCTAGGGGAGACCAGCTGCCTGCACAGCGGAGCCGAGGGCTGGGGTGGGGTACTGTGCAGATGTGGGTGCGGATCAGAACACTGGGCTGCCGAGGTGTCCTCCCCAGGACAGCCCGCAGGCAGCCCGCCCTCCTGGGACGTGGGTACTGCAGGGACTTGGGAATGAAGCCATGCCAGCTTCGAATCCCAAGAACCCCTACCTCAAGCTCTATAACCCAGGTGCCTGCCCTTCCAGACCCGCCGCTTCCCATTCTGCAAACGGGCAGGATGGCGCTCGGGAAATGATAGCTGGCGGGGACTCCTAACGAGGGTGGCACACCTGTCGTCCTGCCTGATCACCAGCCACAGCCCTTGCTTGTCCCTGTGCAGACAGTGATCCGGTCACCACACGTGTGTCCTCACGGGACGCAGCGCATGGACACAGCACCGCCTCTGAAGTGCAGGAACCAAAAACCAAACCAGAATCCGATCACACTGCTTCTGACCCCCGCCCCCACCCCCACCTCCAATTACAGAAGATACAGGGACAGACATTCAGTAAGGAACATGCAGAGTGGAGCCATCAGCCACGCCGCACCAAGAATGAGCTGTTTCCTCCGTAAAGGCTTGGGAAAGGGGTGCTCACGAGAGGCTTCATGGACCCATGAGGCAAATTCCAGGTGTGGGTCTGGGCCCTCCTTCTATAAAACCGACTGTAAAAAGCAGAGGCAACCAGAGTGCTGCGCCACCGGCTGGGAGTCTGAGCAAACGATGGAGCTATTGTTCATTTGCAGGGAGCAGGGTATGGGGGCTTCCCTTGGAGGCACACACGGAGAATTTCCAGGTGAAACTGTATGATGCCTGAGACCTGCTTCAGAGCCATGTGGGGACAGCGGGGTGGGGTGGGCCGGAGCCCTGTGTTAGCAGTTTTTGACACCCGGTGATGGGAGCTTCTGGGAAGCTTCTCCAGGGTCCAGCAGGCCCATCGTTGACTGGATGGGATGCCCTATGCCTGACTCAGTGGTGCTGCTTGGGGGTCAGAGGCTGTGTGCCTGGCTAGAATGTGGGCTCCATGAGCAGAGTTTCCCTTGGGCACTGATGCATCCCAAGTGCCTGACAGGTCCTGGTACAGAGATGTCCAATATAAATTCTAGAACTTTTGCCTACATTTAAATTTTTCCATGATTAAAAACAGGAAAACAAGAATGGCGGCTGTCATCCTTGGCAGTTTCGCCAACCACACGCCGGCCCCAGCCCCTCAGCCCGCCTCCCCTGTGTTCCCCCACCTCCCCAAACCCACGTGTGGTCCCATCCTGCCCACCACCACTCCACGTCCTAGTGCCCTGGGGTCAAGGTAAGGAGTCCCGGGAGAGCCCAGATCCGGTGACGCGGGAGGGTTGCTAACAGGGTGTGGAACCCTGGGCGAGGGCTGTGGGGTGGCCCATGCTGGGTGGCCATGTCTCGTGCCTCCTTCAGTGCCTTGGACGAGGCCAGCTCATGTGGCCCTGCAGCCCCAAGCCACAGCTTCTCGGCTGAGCCCTGCTAAGCCGAAGCTGCATCAGACCCACCGACCCTGTTGCCATGGTTACCCAGGAGACATCTACTCTCTGCCAACGCCAGCCGCTCCCCCTGCCCAGGGTTCCAACGGCTTTGACCCAACCACTCCCTGCTGGAGGAAGGGGTGCCTTCAGCACCCTAAAGCAGCTTGGGGGATCCCCATCAGCCCCACCCCCACCACCGCAATAAAAGAGCTTTGGGCACAGTGAAACTTCAAAGCTGCCGAGATCCCGGTCAAAGGTAGAGCTGAGTAATCACCTGCGGGCCCTCTGGGCTCGGGGAGCCTGGGGGGGCTTACTTGTTCCTCTCAGGGGAGGCTCTCACAGCCCCCACCAGCAAACAGAAGCGGGCAGGGCCCAGCACACGTGGCCCGGGAGCCATAGGCCCAGCCACTGACAGCTGAGTACCAGGCGCTGAACACTGCCAGGCACCTCTCCTTAAGTCCTCCCACGGCCCTGTAGGGTGGCTCTGCCTTCACCTCCGTTTGCAAGTTGAGCTACTTGTCCATGGTCACCGGCTGGGCACTGGAGATCTGAACCCAGCAGCACGGACCTGGAGACAGAGGTTGGCTGGTGCCCACAAGTCAGACCACCTCTGGTCCAGCCCTAAACCCGGCACTTGCCCCAGACCCCTGTGCCAGTCAGCAGCCTCCGGATCTCAGCTTCCCAGTCCTGTCTGGACTACCCACCTGCCTGCTGCCACCAGCCGGAAGCTCCTAGCCCCACGGTGCCTATGAATTGCTTTGGCACAGCAGCCTCCGGGTCAGACTCCCAGACCTCACACCTCCCAGCCCACCCTACAGAGGAAGGAGCGGAGTCCAGGGAGAAGTGACCACAGAGGCCAGGCCTGCTGAGTCTTAAGCTGCCACCCCTCAACCTGCGCCAGCCCTCACCTGGGAAATAGGGGACCTTGGGGTATGGAGAGGACACCCCAACACCACTGGTACACAGCACGGATTTATTTATACAATCCACCTTCCCTAAAACAGGTTTTCTGACACAGGTCTCTCCCCAGCAGGCCTTGCTGCAAGAGGACACCCACCGAGGACACCCCCCCGGGACCCCCACCCCCACCAGGGCTGCAGCGTGCCCAGGTTCAAGAATTCCAGGACGAGGGAGTGGGGCGGGGGTAGACAAGCTTTATTGTGTTCCAAATCTAAGGATTCTTTGTACAAAAATAATTCTTCATATTGCCAATGTCCCTAGGCAGTTCAAGTGTACGGGTAAAAACAGATTATCTGTGTCCTCACAAAATTCTCTCCCCTTCAAACCTCCGAGTGTTGCTGCGCATCCCCACTCCGGTGGAAGGCCTCTGGGGGCAGGGCAGGGTGGCTGGGGTCCAAGGAAGCTGCCACCCGGATGAGATCAGGAAGACCGGCTTCCACACTAGTCCTTGGTCGGGCTGGACGGCCAGAATGCGCCGGCGGGATCCCCGGCTCGGCAGTGGCTCGGCCCGCGGGGATGGCGGGGACCGAGCCGTGGACCAGTCCAATGCGCTGGCTCCCAGTAGGGCCGCTGAGAGGGAAGGAATGACAGGCACTGGTGTTAGTGCGGGACCCAGCCCTGGAGACCCCGCCGAGCCCGGCCCTGCTCTCCACCTCCCACAAGCGGAGTCGGCAGTTTCGTTTGCTCGGTTGATTTTGGAGCTCGGGTCCGTGGGTGCCTCGGCTTTGGTGTGCGGCCCGAGCCAGGACTCGGGGCGGGGCGGCGCTCTGGGCCGCAGTGAGTCAGGTCTCCGCGCCCGCCGACTCATTTCTGCCACCGGGCCGGGCGCGCGATTTGCAATGCAAAGTTACTCCGCCTCCAAGCGCCCTAATCTGCCCGGGGATCCGCACGCACTTGGGGCCTCACCCGCCCGAGGGCCGCCCCCCTCCATCTCCCCGCTCCCCCTTAGGCGCCGGAGCAGCGAGGGGAAGTTTTGCAATCCCGGACAAACAAACGCTGGTCGTGCACAGGCTTGAAAAGTTTTGGGGGAAATGAAAAGTGAGCGAAATCAAGGCCATCGCCGAGGCCTGGCACTGGGTTCCGCTGGAGCGAGTTGCGGGACCGTCCGTTCCACCGCGCCGGGCCGCCCTGCCTCCGACCCTCCAGCCTCCCCGCCGTAGGTGCTTACCTCGCGAGGCGGAGCGCTCAGTAGCCCCCTAACCAGCTGGAGAAGTCGAGCAGCTCGCGCTCCGCAGGGCTCAGAGCGCCCTCACAGCTGCTGTCGTCCGATGAGTAGGCGGAGCGCGGGGATCCGGGCTCCGAGCTGCGCCCGCGGCCAGGAGACGACGAGGCGCAGGAAGACGAGGTGGCAGCAGCGGGGGTTCCGGCGGGCCCGCGGGGCAGGGGGTGGCGCGCGGCTGGCGCCAGCAGCCCCTCCGCCAGCGCGGCGCGCACAGCATCATGCTCGGCCAGCAGGCGCTGCAGCGCGCGGATGTACTCCACAGCCGAGCGCAGCGTCTCCACTTTGCTCAGCTTCTTGCTGGTGCCTCCGTGAGGCACGTGCTGCCGCAGCGCCTGGAACCCCAAGTTCACCAGCTTCACGCGGTTGCGCTCGCGCTCGTTGCGCCGCGCCACGGCCGCCGCGCCACTCCCGGTCTCTATCGCGCCTGGCCGCCGCCGCCGGCTGCAGCGCAGCAGCTCTGGGGAGTCTGGTCGCCGCCGAGCGGGACAGCAGCCCGAGACGCCAGGCGCTGGGGGCGCGGTCCGGGGCAGCGCGCCGCTGTCCATCGCGCCCGCATCCACTCGCCCGGCGCTTCCTCCGAGTCCCCGTGCGCCGCAGAAAGTTGCGGGGCGAGGAACCTGGGGCGTAGGAACGACGTTCAAGCCTCTACGACGCTCTGGCACTGCGCCGCCCAGCGAATCCCTAGGGTTCGTGGTCCCAGGTCGTCTGGGGCCTGTGGACAGAGAGGCACAGAAGCCGAGAGGTGGCGGGCAGTGCGCCCCGGGAAGCGTGGGGCGCTCGTGACCCGCGCGTGCTGTCGGACGCTCCCCAGGTTTTCCCCGCTCAGCGCAGGCGGCTCGTTTTTAAATGTATAGATAACCCTCCTCTGCGCCGCCGCCGCCTCCTTTCTCACGCCCTCCTTCCCTTGCCTCGCCCTCCCGCCACGCTTCACGCTCCCCCTGGCGCACACAGCCTGCGAAGACCAAGCCTTGAGCACGACCCCTTCGTCCCCCACCACAGCCCGCAGGTGCCCAGTGCGCCCCCCAAGATGCAGTACGCAGATCCCGTGTGCGCACCCCTCAAGCTGCTGTCCGCAGGTCCCGCCGGCCCCGCCGCCCGAGCACGCCCACAGGTCCTAGGTGCAACTGTCTTGTACCCCACCCCAGCCCCGGGCGCAGCCCGCAAGTCCCGGGAGCCGGCAGCAGTCCACACGCGCAGCCCGCGCCTTTGGCGTTAGGGCGTGTCCAGAGCCACTGCGCTGCGGTCTGGGAGGCGCGTGAGACCCCCGGGGGCAGCACGCGCCGAGCCGCCGGCCCCCCCGCGCCCCGCCCCCTGCGGCCGAGGGGCGTGGAGGCGGCCGGGGTCGCAGCCAATGGCGGGCAGCCCGTTCTGCCAATCACAGCGGGCGCGGCCTCCCGCCCGGCCCCCGGGAGGAAGCGTGCACGCCCGGCGCGTGGCTCTCAGGAGCGTCTGTAACAAAGCTCTGCCCTCGCCGGCCCCGTTCCGGCGAGCAGGGTGGGCGCGCACTCCCACGCACACCTGTTCCTGGCCGGGCGTCCACCTGTTTATTACTCCACGGGGCTTGCGAGAGGGCGACGGAGCCCCTCCGGACAGGGCAGGACTTGAGAAATGATGGAGACGGGGCACGTTTGGGGGGATCAGCTTCCTGGGGCGCTCTCCCCCATCCCCCCACGCACACTCTGCCTGCGGTGTCCGTGCGCCAGGGGCCTTGGGGAGCCTTGAAGCAGAGGCCCTGGAGGTTTGCACCGACCGACCGCTTCAGACCCCGACAGCGGTCAGCCTTCCCCTCCCCTCTGCCCTGCCCCTCCCCCCTGCCCTGCCCCTCCCCCCCCCCGCGGCTTCCTCAGTTTTCCAGATTCCCCCCAAATCTTCCTCGCTTCCTGGTCCCGGTCCCTCCCGCTCACGCGTCGGTGCCTGTCCGCTTCCATGGCACTTCTTCCTCAGAGCCATCCCTCCAGCCCCAGCCGCCCACCACCACCCCTGCCCCCGCAGTGAGACTGACAGGTTAGGGAAGGTTGCGGGGTCCCAGGGGCGCTGGGGCGTCAAGAGTTTCTCCCTGGCCCATGGGGGTACATTTCGGGGTCTGAGGGGACAGGGACTTTGATAGCTTGTTAATGGGAGAGTTTTGTCCTACCTCGCGGCCTGGGGAGGCCAGCCAAGTGGTTGTGCCCTCAGGAGGCCATACCCAGCAGGTTTTTCCCGAAAGGTGACGGGACTCTTCTGGGCCAGGACCTCTGGGAATGGCGGGGAGAGGGGCGGACCCAGATGCCTGGAGCCAACTTCCTGTTCTGGGTGGGGGGAGGCCCACAGCCCCGCCCCAAGGAGTCCACGGGGCACACGACGATATTTACTGCACGCCTCATGGTGCCCACTGGCTCCTGTTACCGGCAGGATTCTCCCAGCAAGTCTGCTGGGCTTTCCTGCTTTGGGAAGTGACCCGGAGGCCAGCACCCTCCTGGAGCCAGGTGGGTGTGGGGCCCCATTTGTCTTAGGAGGAAGCTGGCTCAGAAAGGACATGGAATGTGTCCACAGTCACACCTCTGGCCAGTGGAGCAATCCAGGTAGGAATCCAGCCCCTGGCTGAGTCCAGGCGGCCCCGCCTCCTTCCCCACCCAGGGCGGAAGACCTGGCACACCTCTGCATCCTCTCTGTGGTCAGAGCCCGCCCCCGCCTCCTTCTTGGAGGGTTATTTGGCAAACCCCTGCCAGATATGGATTTGCCTATCCTCCTTACCCTGGCCGTGCCAGGGGTGCCAGGAAAAATCCCGGAGTCCTGCCAACAGGACCCTGCCTGGACTTCTGCTGGACCTCCAAGTCCTGGACACCCTCAGTTATCAATTGCCTCGGAGCAGAGTACCTGGGTTCCAGTGTCTTGAACGATGGCTTATTTCTCAGGCGTCTGTGGGTCGGTGGGTGGGGTCTCTGCTGGTTTGATCCGGCTCACTGGGGCTGCTGCGTTCAGCTGGGGGCCAGCTGGGGGGACCGTGGCCGGCTGGCAGGCTGGGTCTGGCTCCCCACATGGTCCCCATCCTACACTTCTTCACAGCTGGGCTCTCGGATTGAGACAGCAGAACCCAAAGGATTCAAGGTTTCTTTTTGAGATGATGAAAAGTCTGTGAAGTTGACTGTGGTGAAGGTTGCACAGCTCTGTGAACGTCCTGAAAGCCACTTGATGGAACTGGACAGACGGTGTGGTGTGGAGATCATGTCCCAGTAAAGCTGCTGGGAAAGTTTAAATTATAAGCCGGCTGCCTTGTCAAGGCCCTGCCCTCCCCTGGCACCGCCCTGAGCTGGCCCACCCGCTCGAGGCTCTGCCCACTGTTGAGTCTCCACCCCTGATCTCTAGGGCAGGGGCCAGCAAACTTTGCCCCTCCCCCTGCCCCTGGTCCCCACCATCCTGCTGTCTGTCTCTGAGTGACTCCTCCAGGGGCCTCCTGTGAGTGTCCTCCTGCGTCTGGCTTATCTCCCTGAGTACACGCCCCCCTATGAGTGACTCCAGTGACTCCTCCAGGGGCCTCCTGTGAGTGTCCTCCTGCGTCTGGCTTATCTCCCTGAGTACACGTCCCCCTATGAGTGACTCCAGTGACTCCTCCAGGGGCCTCCTGTGAGTGTCCTCCTGCGTCTGGCTTATCTCCCTGAGTACACGCCCCCCTATGAGTGACTCCAGTGACTCCTCCAGGGGCCTCCTGTGAGTGTCCTCCTGCGTCTGGCTTATCTCCCTGAGTACACGCCCCCCTATGAGTGACTCCAGTGACTCCTCCAGGGGCCTCCTGTGAGTGTCCTCCTGCGTCTGGCTTATCTCCCTGAGTACACGTCCCCCTATGAGTGACTCCAGTGACTCCTCCAGGGGCCTCCTGTGAGTGTCCTCCTGCGTCTGGCTTATCTCCCTGAGTACACGTCCCCCTATGAGTGACTCCAGTGACTCCTCCAGGGGCCTCCTGTGAGTGTCCTCCTGCGTCTGGCTTATCTCCCTGAGTACACGTCCCCAGGGCTCATCCTGCTGCCGCCGGGCCAGCGCTTCACTCCCCGTCAAGGCCACGTTCTACTCCACTGTGTGGTGGGACCACATTTCGCCTGTTCATCACTGATGGACACTCGGGTGGCTTCCCCCTTCATCTGCTGTGAATGATGCTGCTGTGAACACGGGTGTGCAAGTAGCTATTCGGGTCCCCACTTTTAATTCTTTTGGGGGGGGCACCCCCAGAAGTGGAATTGCTGGACCACACAGCGATTCCATGTTTAGGTTTCTGAAGGGCCCGCCAAACTGTGGTCCTCAGTGGCTGCACCGTTTTATGTGTCCACCCACAGTGAACAAGGGTTCCAGTTTCTCCATGCCCTCACGAGCACTTGTCATTTCCCAGTATTTTTTATGTCTTGGTAATAGCTAGTGGGTGTGAATTTTAATTTTTTTAGCCACTTAAACATGGCCATCCTCGACTCTTCAAATGCAACTCTCTGAGGGCTGAGCTGTCCTCCTTTTCCCTGAGCCCTGGGTCCCCTCAGAGGCAACCACCCAGCCCAGCCATCACTCAGTCAATATGGGCACTGCCTCTCTTCACCCTCCTCCACTGTGTCCGCTGGTCCTGCCACTTCTCAGCCGGGTCACCTATCTTGCCCTTGGGTGCTGCCTCTGGCCCTGCCCCATCTCCTGAGTTCCAGCTTTGCCCCCCCCAAAGCAGAAGGGACGTTACCGACGCGAGTCAGCTCATGCCTGGCCCCCAGGATTGAGCCCAAACCCCACTCTGCTGCCCTGCTGGCCTCCTCGTCCTCAGCTTTGACGCCGGGTCCCCTGGGACCCAGCCCTGACCACTCCGCTCTGTGCTTCAACAGCATGTCACTTGTCACACCTGGGGCGTCCACCACAGGGCTCTGCATGGGTGGAAATGTGCCCTTCTCTCTCTCAGTGTCCACAGAACACCACCTGTGCCCAGCGAGTGGCGCATCTTCGCTAAGGGGACCTCACGTCCAGCATGGAAGGTCAAGAGGTGATCACAATGTGGCTGGCTGTCCCCGAGGCCCCTTTCTGCTGCCCATTGGAGGCAGGCCAGCCCCTGCTCTGGGGGTGACCCAGGCTGAACACTCGGCAACTCTGAAACCACCTCAGGCTCCATGGGACTGGGGTGCAGAGCCCCGGAAACTTGGGGCATCCTGGGGACATACAAGTTCCAAAACTTGTTCTTCAGAGAGGCTCTGGGTTCCCCTCCTCAGAGCGATGGAGCTGTCTGGACCTCTGGGGCCTCCCCCATGGGGAAGCAGGGCCAGGCCCCCCTCGGGCGACCTCCAGGCCCGGGTGGGGGCGAGCAGGGCCGACTGCCAGCTGGCTTGGCCTGGGCCCCTGAGTATCTCTCCACAGCAGCCCACGGCCATGGTCCACCTCCCTGCCCGCCCCGTCCAGGGGCTCTGCCCTTTGTCACTGGCGTCCTAATTGTGTTCCCTGAGTCAGGTCACCGGTTGGAGGCTGGGAGCCCAGCTGGGCTGGACCGGTACCTTCTCCAAGCACCCAGGTCAAGCTGCAGCCCTTGTGCAAGAATTACACCTATGTGCCCCGGTCACGTGGGAGCTGGAGCCTTCTGGGATCCTGCTGCAGGGGGAGGCAGGAGTGGTGGGAATGAAGTGCTTCCAGAGGGTCAAGTTCAGACCCCCTGATGGCCAGTTGGGGTTCTCCAGAGGGACAGACAGAACGGACAGAAAGAGATTCATTATGAGGAACTGGCTCATGTGATTACAGAGGCTGGGAAGCCCCACCATCAACGGACGGTCTACACACTGCAGACCCGGAAAGCCTGTTCAGTGGGGGAGTCCAGCCTGAGTCTGGAGGCCTGAGACTCTGGGAGCTGATGGTGTAAATCCTGGCCCAAGGTCCAGAGAAGATGAGATGACATCCCAGCTCCAGCAGGCAGACAAGAGACCAACTCCCCCACCTCCATCTTGTGTCACACCCTCAGAGAGCGGGGTGAGGCCCACCCACACTGGGGAGGGAAACTGGTTTTACTGAGCCCACCGATGCTAACCCTCACCTCATCCAGAGCCCACCTCCAACACACCCAGAACTAGAGTTTACTCGGGACACCCCAGGACCCAGTGCAGTTGACACATAAAATTGACCATCATGCAGCCACTATGGAGGATAGTATGGAGGTTCCTTAAGAAACTGAAAATAGAGTTACCCTGTGATCCAGCAATCCCGCTCCTGGGTACATATCTGGAGAAACCTATAATTTGAAAAGACACCTGCACCCCAGTGTTTGTAGCAGCACTATATACAATAGCCAAGATGTGGAAGGAACCATCGGCAGATGACTGGACAAAAAAGATGTGGCATATTTATATAATGGAATACTACTCAGCCATAAAAAATGGAATAATGCCATTTGCAGCAACATGGATGGAACTGGGGATTGTCGTTCTAAGTGAAGTAAGCCAGAAAGAGAAAGAAAAATAGCATATGATGTTGCTTATATATGGAATCTAAAAAAAAAAAAAAAGACCCAAATGAATTTATTTACAAAACAGAAACAGACTCATGGACACAGAAAGCAAACTCACGGTTACCATGGGGAACAGGCGGTGGGAAAGGATAAATTAGGTGTTCGAGATATGCAGGCGCTATTGTATATAAACCAGATAAACAGCAAGTTTCTACTGCAGAGCACAGGGAAATGTATTCAATATCTTGCAGTGACCTTTAATGAAAAAGGATATGAAAAGGATTATATGTATGTTCATGTATGACTGAAGCATTATGCCGTCCACCAGAAATTGACACAGTATTGTAAACTGACCATATACACTTCAATTTAAAGAAGCTGACCATCACTCATCCACTGCTTGTCAACTTGGCCCCTGTACTCACCTCTTTAACCATACTCAATCTCCAAACAAGGACAACGAAAAGGTCACGGTTCTCCTGAACGTAATACAGCTATCCTGCCTACAGCTGCAAACGCATGAACCCCTTCCCCAGAAGAGGAGGTAAGCCCTGGAGGGATGTTTACTCCGCTGGTGACACCCGCAGCTTAAACACGAGGGTGTAAATTAACATTGCTAAATGCTGTGACATTAAGTCAGTACATTTTTTTAATTATTAAACTTTTTATTTTGAGATAATCGTAGCTTCATATGCATTTGTAAGAAAAGATACAGAGAGATTCTGTGAACATTTTAGCCAGTCTCCCCCCGTGGTACCATCTTAGAAAACCATCGTACAATATGGCAAAGAGAGTATTGGCATTGATACGGCCAAGGCACACGTCTCCACCACCAGGAGTCAGTGCATCTCACGTGGTAAGGGGACAAGAGAGGAAAGAAACCAAGACACACACTATTTACGTTGTATCTGTACAATGGAATACTCCTCAGCCATAAAAAGACAGACTTACAGCAGAACCAGGAGGAAATACACGGAACAACTGCAGCCCTCGCTTCTGTAACTGGCCTCCTGGTGGAAGCTGGTGTTTATAACCACCTTTTCCCATCACCGGCTTCACATTCCCTCTGCCTTCGACAAGCCCCTCAGCTGTCCCTGCTGGTGTGACCCAAACCTCGTTCCTGAAGGGCCATCAGTGGTCCTGCCTGGGCTGGGCCGCTGTGGCTTTCCTTGACCCGTACCCGGGGCGTGGTGACGCTAGAGGCGCCCCGAGACACCTCCTGTATCCGGCGCGCCCTTCCGTGCCTCCAGGGTGGGGCAGCAGTCCAGTTTCCCCCGGAGGTCAGGATCCGTCACCCCAGCCCACACAGAAAGTCCCTTCTTTGACTTTTGATTCAGAGACAGGAGGAGCCCAGGGTGGCCAGGTGTGTCTTCACCTCCATTCAGTGTCCTCCTGGTGGAAGGGCCCCGCGCTCTGGAGCTAAGACCTGTAAGACCAGAGCACCAGGTCTCCGGAGCAGGAAGTGAGAGTCCTGCTGGTGGGTCCTTGGGGGTAGGGGTGGGTGGTGCCCCCCATTTCCTCCCCTTGGGTCCTGGACCCATGAGTCTTGGCTGTGGGGGGAGCAGCCCATGGATGGACACTGGAAAAGGAGGCTGATGGGGGTCCACAGAACAGGTCAGCCTTCCTTGGTGGCATGGACGGCCTCCTGGAGAGCCCTGCCAAGCCCTGCAGGGTACTGACACACAGCTGGGCGGTGACCGAGTCTTCAAAAGGTCATTCCACCGTTGTGTTGAGCAGGCTGCTTCAGGAGGGTGGAGGACATGTGGGCCCAGTGAGTTCCATGACCGTGGGCCCACTGCCACACTTGGTCTGCTGTGGGGAGGGCTCCCTGGTCAGACCTGGTGCCATGCAGCACGCCATGCTGGCGGATGAGGCTTTCTGAAAGTCTGTGGACAGCAGTTTTGGCACAAGTATTGTATACAGAGAAGGCAAACCCTTATCTGGAGTAAGTGTCTGTTCCAGTAAGAGCAACACGTGGCCCCTTCCGTGATGGGAGCCGACAGGTGTAATTAACAGGCCACCGGGTAGCTGGCTGGTCACCTGCGGGTGGTGCCATCCTGGGGGTCAGTGCTGGTGTCTGCTGCCGGCCGACTGGACGCAGCCGTGGTGAGTGGAGTCCGTGTTGCTGAGCCCCGGCCCCATCACCTCCATCCCTGCCACCACGTCCACTTTGTTCACAAACCCCTTGGGCAATGGCGGGGTGGCTGGGAAAGAGGCTGAGGGAGTCCACAGGGCGGGTGAGCCTTCCTTGACAGCACAGGGAACCGTATTCAGCACCTTGCAATGGCCTATAATGGAGAAGAATCAGAAAAGGAACACACACACACGTGCATAACCGAATCACCGTGCTGCACGCCAGAAATTAACACAGCGTCGTCAGCGGACTGTGCTTCAACGCAGAAAAGAGCAGTCTGCCGAGGTCAGCCTCTGGGGAGCGTTCACATCGGCCACAAATACTTTCAGAGTTCTTGCTAACCCACATACCTCTTCCCCACGTTTTCTTGTCACCAGTTTTCCAATCATGTTTATTCCAAGTCCCTGACCGCCCCGCCAAACCACTGGCCGCAGCCCACAGATCCGCTGACAGTCACACATCCGGCCACTTCTCTTTTCGAGCCAAGCGCAGGGCCAGGCGCACTGCCCTGAGTTCTGCCCACGGGGAGGAGGTCCCTTCCCCAGGTCCTTGAGCGATGCCCCACCCCTTGTGCGTGGGGCTCGCATATCAGTCAGAACCACCCGTGAAGAAGCCCAGCCATCTCTTCCTCTGTCAGTGCATCCTAGGAAACTCCCCTGGCCCCACAAGGCCATGGGTTCAGGCTGGGAGAGAGCAGACGGTGTGGCAGGAGTGGGGACCCTGGGCATTTGGGCTGCTTCTTCATGAAGCTGACTTGTGCCTTCAGGAACTCGGACACGATCACTTCCGCTGGGTGATGGAATCCACTGAGGGATGGACACGCCCAGCTTTATGGCTCGGTGGGCCAGAGAAAGGTAACGGCCAGTTCATGGCGGGCAGCGCAAGTCACATGGTAACTCGGTGACCCACGGTCAAGTGTTCAGTCCCTGCGAAGGGCAGTAGCAGGCCAAGAGCTGCTTCTCAAGAGGGGCGTAGTTGCCTGGGGTGGATGACAGGGTCTTGTTCCCAAGTCCTCAGGGCCTGCCCTGCGATTCGCCTGTAGGGTCTGCTGAAGACTCAAGCAGCACCCCCGACCACCCCGGCACTTCAGGCCCTGGACCCGCTGCACCACGGGGCCCAAGGGCAGCGCGGCCTGGACCCACTGCCCAGCCTGCTCCTGTTTGCCTCCCCCGCCCCGCCTCCGCCCCAGAACCAGCTGCCACCCACTCCACAGGCTGGAGTAACACCTCCAAATGAGGAACGTGTCTCCAGAATCCAAAAAGTCCACCTAGGCGCTGGGTGACCAAAACACCTGCCCGTCACCCTAGGAGGGCTGTCTTCACGTGCCCCACACTGCTGGGCCCCTAGAAACTTCACTGAGGTAGACTGAGGCCCTGGACTTTTGCAGGGTTTACTTCTGCCCTCTGACATGCAGACGTCTTATCGAGAAGTCTAGAGGAGCTGCTGCTTCTTACCCAGCAGGGCCGACCAGCATGATGCCGTCAATGCAGAGGCCAGCGTGACGTCCTGTGGAAGGAAAACGTGACTGAGGTCCCTGTGAACACAGTCAGGACCCAGGGCTGGAGAGCTGACTTGCCCCTGCATTAGGACAGTATAAGTGTGTTGCTGGCCTTGCCAGGTGAACGCAAACTGCTGCTGGGGGGCCTCGCAGACGGGGATGGAGAAGAAGGCATTTGCAGCATCAAGAGCTGTACACCAGGTACCAGGGTGCGTGTGGACCTGCTCAAGCCGTGAAAGCACTTCTGTACAGCAGCTGCAGCTGGAGTCACCACCCCACCAGGCTTATGATAACCCACCAGTCCACCGTCCTTCTCCAGGACCCACCTGTACCCTGCACAGGCCGATCGGAGGAGAAGGGCCGGACATGATGGGAGCCACGCCCCTCCAGCCTTCAGGTCCTCGTTGGAGGCGCTGATGGCTGCAGTCCGGCCAGGCGTGTGCTGGGTTTACCGTTTTCCTCAGTAGAGGCAGCGTGGGGGGCTTCCCCTAGGCCTTTCCCACCACGACAGCCCTCACTCCAAGGTCAGGGAGCCAGTGTGGGGGCTCCGCCAGCAGCTGAGCATGTCTATTCCTTTTATTCCTTTTGGTGGGCCTGCTGTGAGGGCCCTGAGCTGGAGCTGCTCTGGCCCTGGACCCCCATGCACCCCCATCTGAGCGGAGGGCCACAGGGATGTTCGGGGCCTCCTGGAATTGGTGTCAGTTCAGAGCCTGTATCCAGTAGTCCCCAGAAGTCTCATCGCTGCCCCTTCCCCCAGCACAGTCCTCCTATGAACGGCTGCAGGTCCTTCAGGGAAGCTGGGAGACAGCCAGCAACCGTTTCCAGGGGTGTCCCGGGGCCCTTCCTCAGGGGCTCTGGGTCTGTGGTCTGGTTCAAGTCTGGGGATTGACTGAGGGGCCATGACTCTCTGTTTTTACAATTCGGCTTAGACGATTGTTCACGTGACCTAGAACTTCCCCCGTATAGAGAGGGAGTCAGAATTCAGCAGGCTTCCTGTCCATTTCCCTTCTAGGAGCACCAGGGTCAACCTGCCGGGGCCGCAGGTCAGTGCGAGTCTGCCCGGCTCTGCTGTCCATCCCGGTCACCACACCCACCTTGCCTGTGGCAGCTGAGGGCCCCCACGTGGCCCCCGCCACCCCTGAGTCCAAAGACCCCTCTCACTTAGGTTTCCCAGCTCGGTGACTGCAGTTCCCGCTGTGGCACCTGGACGACAGGGGACGGTGACCTCTGAGGATGAGATCCAGGAGGTGCCGGGGCTCCCCATGGGGTTACTCCTCACAGTCGGGGTGAGAGGTCATCTTCTGGGCCATCCCAGGTGGCGGGCAGATCTTACAGGACAGATCTACCCTGACATCCTGTCTCCCTGACCTTTGACCCAGGCAGGCAGGACATCTCCAGTTCACTCATGATGGGCCGTGTTTTGGTCCGTGTTTCAGCCAAGCAGTCAAACCAACTATGTGTGCGACCCTCCCTCACCCCCAGAGCTGTAGTGTGGAATCCAGAATGTCTGCTCAGAGGGCCCGTGTCCCTAAATTCAGCCTGACCTCCTTCATCTTCCTTCTCCCCATGTCCCGCACCTTCGGTATCCAGCTCACACGTTCCCTGGACTTCAGTCTGTGTAAACTAGAAAGCTCCAGTCGTTCTTTTGGAATGCAGCGCATGTCTCCATGAGTCACGCACACTTTGTGCCTCACCTTTGGAGGCCTGCTGGGACTTGAGTCTAGTTATGGGTCTAGAAGCAAAGACGGTGGTGGGGGTGGGTCCTGAGAGGGGCAGGAGTGTCTTGCATGGCAGCTACCTGGGCGCGGGGTGGGGCTGCTGCCATCTCTCCAGGCACTGCAGGGTTAACCCCCTAGATGGAGGCAGGAGGCTCCTACCCATGAGGGGTGGGGACACCACTTCCACTGGCCAAGGAGACTCATCAGAATTTAGGGGCTTATTATCCCCAGCTCCATCAGGGTCTTCCCACTGACCCCACCCCAGCCTACCGGGTCCCAGTCCTTCCTTAACAGTAGACCCCCTGCGTGGCTGGTGGTTCGATTTGCGTTGTGATGCAGGACGCGATTCTGCATTGGCTCTCCGGCAATCTCGGCCCTGCAGCCGTAGAAGACAGGCGTTCTTAAGGCACACACAGACGCTTTTAGGGTACTCATGGGGCCCTCGAGCTGGGAATTCAAAACCCTGAGCTCACCCTTTACTTGAACCGCTCTGTCCAGCAACGCCAGGAGCAACCAACCCACGTTGTTGTAGTCTTCAGTTTTCCAAAAATGTTCAAAAGGATGCATTATACAGAGTAATGCTGTTCCTTGCTTCCTGTAACTGGCTGGGGAGGAGGATTTTGTGCATCTCTCTTGCCAGGTCCCCCCGTGGACTATCAGCGCACCCTCTAGGGCTGGAAATAGAGTCTTTGGCATTTTGAAATCCAAACAGATTTGCAGGAGGGTATAGCTCAGTGGTAGAGCATGTGTTTAGCAGGCATGAAGTCCTGGGTTCAATCCCCAGAACTCCCATTAAAAACAAAAGGAAAAAAATTTTTTAATTAAAAAAATTTTTATTTAATTTTTTATATGAAAAATCTAAAAAATAACAACAATAATAAGGACACAAGTGAACTATTTATTATTTAGGACTTAGAGGACTGATTTCTTGAGTATGTGTGAGCGCACCCGACTGTCCTGTATGACTGGGTCATGCATTCTGTTGATCCTTGTTTTGTGGTTGGCTTTGTTCCTTTGATAATTATGTAAGTTTAAAAGCTAAAGCTCTAATCTGTTCTTAGAAACAACAATCAGTACATATATGTAAACTAAAAAAAGGGAGCAGTACGCTGTATTATTTATGTATCTACGTGCAGTAGAATGTGTATGTGCAGTCGGACTGTAATAATTCTACCCAATAAAACTGAAAAAGGAGAAAAAAGAAAAGAAAGGAAAAAAAATTTTTAAACATTAAGTGCAATCAGAGTAGACAGCTGGTTCCAGAAACCCAGAACCAATTCAGAAAATGCATTCTTAACATTCTTTGCGTGTGGAGCCACTCTCAGGACCACATCTGCACTGCTTAGCCTTCTCCCGGGAGAGTGAGCCCCTGAGAGACACCCCCGGATAAACAGGCTCACACAGTCGCTGCCCTGCACAGGCTGGAGACCCAGGAAAGGTGGTGCTGTGATCCAGTCCAAGTCTGAAGGTCTCCGAGGGCCGAGGGCAGGTCAGTGTCCCAGCTCAAGCAGCCAGGTGGGAAGCGGGAGGCTTCCTCCCCCCTGCCTTGTGTCCTGTTCTGACATCAGTGGACAGGGCAAGGCCCGCCCACGCCAGGGGAGGGCCGTCTGCTCTACTGTGCCCACTGAGTCAACGTTAATCTCACCTGGAAACAATCTGGGCACCCGGTGGTCAGTCAAGTTGATGGTTAATTTTGTGTTAATTTTAATTAATATCCTGTAATAACCTACAATGGACAAGAATCTGAAAAGATAGCATTATATACTGAGTCACTTGGCTGTACACCTGAAACTAACATAACATATTTCAATTTTTTAAAAAATGTAAAAGAAGTAACAAGACTAATCAGTGAGGGAAGAAATTAACAACACAGAAAATAGTGAATAGTTTAGTCAATAAAATGAAAACCTGATTTTTAAAGACCAACAAAGTAGGCAAATGTAATAAAAAATAAGGAGGAGATATACTTTTTAAATACCAGAATTGTGGAGAGTGGTATAACGACACATGAAAAAGATTAAAAATTAAAGATTTCCATTTCTGACCAAAATTGAGTAAGAGGAACTGATTTTACCTTTCCCCTTCCCCTAAACAATAAAAAAGGACCAAATTCAAGACCCTGGACAGCAGGCAACAAAGACCAGTGGCTCTCGAGAAGAGAGACACATATTGGGCGGAGGGGCTGCAATTTCCCAGCTGCTGCCCTGGTGGAGCTTCCAGATTGTGGTGCAGAAGAGGTACCAGGCAGTGCCCACTGGGGTTCTGGTTGAAGAGGCAGAGGACAGAGCCACAGGAGGCTGAGGCAGCTGGAGTCCTCTAGACATATTTCTAGAAAGGAGAGAGCTCCCCAGAGATCTGTAGAAAGTCCCCTGTGAGCCCCTGGCAGAGAACAGTTCAGAGCAGACTGGTGAGAAAACTGCCAGAGCTGGGGAAAGAATTACCCTAAAATAGTAGAGAACTATGCCTGCTTTCCCTCAGGGTGGAATGGGCTGCTCCATCAGCCAGTGTGGGAAACCTCGTAACTCATGAGGCATGCGGTAGAGTTCATAGTAGGCTGTTGCCTTAGTAGTGGGGGACAGTCTTCCCTAGACTGAGCGCTGCTCCAGTCCTGCCTCACCCAGAAGAATCCAAGTGTTTCAGTACAAAGCTAAAAGAAAGGAAAACAAAAACATCTAGCAACTAAAACGATCAAAGTTACAATGTCTAATATCTGATCACAAATACCAAACATGAAAAAATCAGGAAACTACGACATATAACGAAGAGTTAGATAAATAAACACCCAGGACTGATAAAGGAATTAACAAGGGCAAGGAAACGAGCAGCCCAGGATATTAGGAACAGTAACTGTAACTGTATTTCATAAGTTGAAAAGGTAAGTTGAGACATGAAAGATATGCAAATTGAATTTCCATGATGTCTGAGATGAAAAGTGCACTAGCTTGGATTAATGGCAAATTACATATTACAAAAGAAAAAACTAATGAACTGGAAGACAGAAAAAGATGATATCTAAAATTGAGCAGAGAGAGAAAAGAGATTTGCTTAAGAATAAAGAGTGCACCAGAGAGCACTGGACATCTCCAAGTGATCTAATACACGTATAACTGGAGTTCCTGAAGAAAAGGAGGTAAAGAGGGAGACAGAAAAATGGCTAACATTTTTCCAATTTCATGAGAATTAGAAAGCCACAGATCCAAGAAGCTCAACAGGCACTCAAAAACAAGGAACATGAAGAAAACAACACCAAGACGCAGCTTAATCAAATGATTCAAAACCATAGTAAAGGAAAAAAAACTTTCAGCAGCCAAAGGGAAAAAAAATGCATTCCAAATGTACAGAGGAATAAGGTGTGTATAAAGTATAAAAGTAAGGACAACAGAGAGTCCTCACTGGTAACAATGCAAGGACAAGACAGTGAAGCATAAATTTTAAACTAGAGAAAGAAAAAAACCTGTCAGTTGAAGATTCTACACCCAGTGAAAGAATCTTGCAACAGTTAAGTGAAATAAACATGTTTCCAGACATTCGAAAGCTGAGAGAATTCATCACCAGCAGACCTGCACTACAAAAATATTACGGAAGATCTTTCAGGCAGAAGGAAAGTATATGAAGATGAAATTACAGAGGCACACAAAGAATGAAGTGCACTGGAAATGGTAACTGTGTGGGTAAATATACTTACATTATTGTTATTACTTAAATATTTTAAAAAGATAAGTCACTATTTAAACAAAAATAATAACAAATTAGTGTGGGGTTGTGAGCATATGGAAGAGTAAATTGTTTGACAGCAATAGTACAAAGGCCAGAGGGAAGAATGGAAGTAACTGTGGTAAAACTCTTACACGCGTGTGAAGGCAGACTGTATCAATTTAAGATGTAAACTACAAACCCTAAAGCAACTACTAAAACGAGAAAACAAAGGGTTGTAATAAGCCAATAAAAGAACTAATGGGATCATTAAAAATCACAATATTCAATAATTTTTTACATCTAGAGAAAACAAAGGAGCAAAGAGCAGATGTGTAAACAGGAAACAAACAGTAAGACGACAAACCTCACCGAATCAATAATTACATGACGTATAAATGGTCTAAATATTCCAATTAAAAGGCAGATATTGTCATATTAGACCAAAAAAAAAAAGTCTAACTCTATGCTGACTTTAAGAAACATACATCAAATATAAAGACACAAATATTTTAATAGTAAGACTATACTGCTATCAGGATAATTGGGTAGTCACATCCAAGGCTGAGACTAGGATGAAGAGAATGAGGTTCTTGCCTCAGTCACTAAATTTAAGGAAGCGCTCAAAAAAAAAAAAAAAAAAAAAAACCCTCAGCAATCAAGATAAATAATATCTTAACGTAATATTTTTTAAAAATACAAAGTCATGTTAAAAAATTCCACGAAGACCAAAATATCAGTTTTAAATAAAGACAGAATTAGTAACAGTCCCATGCCATGCCAAACCCTACTGGGGCCTGAGGCAGAGAGAGTGTCCTATGGGAATCCTTGATCCAGAGGCATCCAGCTAAACTGTGCCCAGTTTCCTGGCCCACTGAAAACTGTGAGATAAAAAATGTTTATTGTTTTAAGCCACTAAGTTTTGGGGTATTTGTTATGCAACAATAAATAATTAGTACAGATTTCAAAAGATATTCTGTGTCAAAACTAATCAAAAGAAACCTGGAGTCACACGCATGAAGAGAAGAGAAAGGTCTCAAAGAAAAAAAAAAGTACACTCAAAAAACTGGAAAAGTAAAACTAAGCCCAAAGTTAGCAGAAGGAAGGAAATAGTAAAGATTAGAGCAGAAATAAGTGAATAGGGAACAGAAAAACAATGGAAAAGATGAACAAAACTGAGAGTTGTTTCTTTGAAAACATAAAGAAAATTGACAAACCTTTAACTTGATTGACCAAGAAAAAAGAGTCGGCACTCAAATAAATAAAATTACCAATGTTTTAAGAGGAGATATTACAACTAATACCACCGAAATGCAAAAGATCAAAAGAGACTATTATGGACAATTACTTGCCAACAAATTGGATATCCTAGAATAAATGGATAAATTCCTAGAAGTACACAAGCTACTGAGACTAAATCATGAAGAAATAGAAAATCTTAACAGACAAGTGAGTAAGGAGTTTGAATCACTAACCAAAACCTCCCAACAAAGGACCAGATGGTTCCACTGATGAATTCTACTAAACATTTAAAGAAAAATTAATGACAATCCCCCTCAAACTCTTGCAAACATTGACGAGGAGGGAATACTTCCAAACTCATTTCACAAGGCCAGCATCACCCTGATACCAAAGCCAGATAAGGACACTACAAGAAAAGAAAATGATGAATACAGAGGCAAAAGTTCTCAACAAAATACTGCCAAACCAATTCAACAGCCCATTAAAGGGATCACATACTGTGATCAAGTGAGATTCATCCCTGGGGTGCAAGCATGGCTCAACATACACAAATCAATAAAAGTGATACATCACGTTTATAGAATGAAAGATAAAAATCATGCATTCATCTCAATGGATGCAGAAAAAGTATTTGACAAAGTTCAACGTCCTTCCATGACAAAAACTCTTAACAAAGTGTAGAAGGAACACACCCAACATAATAAAGGCATATATGGCAAGCCCATGACTAACATCAGTCTCGATGGTGAAAAGCTGAAAGTTCTTCCTCTAAGACCAGAAAAAAGACAAGTGTGCTCACTGTCACCACTCCTACTCAACAAAGTAGGAGTAAAAGTCCTAGCCAGGGCAATCAGGCAAGAAAAAGAAATAAAAGACATCCGAATCAGAAAGGAAGAAGTCAAGGTGTCTCTTTTTTCAAGATGACATGATCTTATATACAGAAAACTCTAAGATTACACACACACACACACACACACACACACACACACACACACACACACACAAACTGGTACAACTAATCCACAAATTCAGTAAGGTTGGAGGAAACAAAATCAGTTGCATTTCTATACACAAATAACAAACTATCTGAAAAAGAAATGAAACATACAATCAGATTACAGTAGCATCAAAAACAAGAAAATACTTAGGAATAAGTTTAGCCAAAGAGGTGAAAGATTTGTATGCTGAAAACTGTAAGACATTAATGAAAAAATTGAAGAAGACACAAATAAATGGAAAGGTATCCCATGTTCATGCACAGGAAAAATTAATATTGTTAAAATGTCTATACTATCCAAAGCCATTGGTAAATTCAATGTAACCCCTACCAGAATTCCAATGACATTTTTACAGAAGTAGAAAAAAAAATCCTAAAATTCTTAGGAACCCACAAAAGACCCTGAATAGCCAAAGCAATCTCGAGAAAGAAGAGCAAAGATGGAGGCATCACTTCCTGACTTCCAACTATACTATAAAGCTATAGTAATTAAAACAGTATGGTATTGGCATACAAACAGACACACAGACCAGTGGAAAAGAATCAACAGCCCCAAATAAACTCATGCCTGTATATAATATTTAACGAAGAAGCCAAGAATACTCAATAGAGAAACTATAAGCTCTTCAGTAGATGGTGTTGAGAAAACTGGACAGTCACATGCAAAAGAATGAAACTGGACCCATATCTTATACCATTCACAAATGTTAACTCAAAATGGATTAAAGATTTACCTGTAATGTTTGAAGCCACAAAACTCCGAGAAGGCAAAGGCGGTAAGCTCCTTGACACAGATTTTGGAAATGATTTTTTGAAATGACACCAAAAGCATGAGCAAACAAAGTAAAAGTAAACAAGTGGGATGACATCAAACTAAAAGGCCTCGTCACAGCAAAGGAAGCAATCAACAAAATGAGAAGGCGACCTACCAAGCGGGAGAAAATATTTGCAAACCATATAACAGATCAGGAGTTATAGTCACTGACTTCAGCTTCTTTAAATAATTAGAAAAAGAAGGGCACAGTAAACTCAGCATAAGTAGAGGAAATGCGCAAATAAGAGTCACAGCGGAATCAATGAAACAGAAAACAACAGAGAAATCAGTGAAATTAAAAGCTGGTTCTTTATAAAGTTCATTAAAATAAATAAAAGCCAAATGTTCACAAGAAAAGAGAAAACACACTAATTACCCATGTCAGGAGTGAGTGCAGAGACATCAACACAGATTCTACAGGTATTAAAAGAATAAAAAGAATACCGTGAACTTTCTGCTGACAAAGTCATCAGTGGAGATGGGCTAGACAAATTACTTAAAAGACCCAAACTGCCGAAACTCATTCAAGAAGAAATAATCAGAATAGCCTCAGATCTGTTTAGTAAATTAAACTTGTAGTTTAAAAAAAAAACTTCGTATTTAAAAAAAAAAAAAAACCTCCTGGCCTAGATAGCGTAACTGGTGAATTCTTTCAAATATTTAAGGAAGAAATCAAACCAATTCTACCTAAAGTCGTCTAGAACAATTAAAGAGGCTGAAATACTTCCCACCTCATCCCATGAGGCTGGCATTATCCTGGTACCAAAGCCATACACAAGGAAGGGAACCTGCAGGTTGATGGTTCTCATGAACACAGAAGCGAAAACTCTGAAATCCAACAACACAAGGGGATTATTCTAGACATGCAAATTGGTTCAGCGTTTTAAAAAATCAACTCAGTAACTGACCACATTAAATTTTAAAAGAAAAGCCATATCATTATTTCGGTAGATGCAGAAAAAGCATGTGACAAAACCCAATAGCCATTCATAATTTTTAAATCCCAGCAAACTAGAGATCGAAGGAAACTTTCTCAGCCTAATAAAGGGAATCAAACTTAATGGTGGAAAACTGGATGCTTTCCCTCTAAGATGAAGAACAAGGCAAGGATGTCCCTTCTCAAGACTTCTATCCAACATTGCTCTGGAAGTTGTAGCCAGTGCGATACGGAAAGAAAAAGAAACCAAAGGCATTCAGATTGAAGAAAAAGGAGCAAAATGCTCCTAGTCACAGAAAACATGATCATCTATGTAGAAAATCTGACCAAATCTACAAAAACATTACTCTAATTAAAGTGAGTTTAGCAAGGTTGCAAAACACAAGATCAATACAGAAAATCTATTGTGTTTCTACATACCAGCAAAGAACAATTGGAAAATGAACTTTAAAGTGCCATTTATAGTAACATCAAAAATATTAAATACTTAAGTGTAAATATAGCAAAAGATGAGCAAAACCTGTACACTGGGAACTACAAACCTTTGATAAGAGAAAATGAAGATGCAAATAAATGGAGAGATACACTGTGTTCATGGATTGGAAGATTCAATAGTAAGATACTAATTTTCCCCAAGTTGATCTATAGATTCAACACAATCCCAATCAAAATCCCAGCAGAACTTTTTGTAGAAATTGACAAACTGACTTTTAAAATCCATGTGTTCTTTATTATTCATAGCAACTTATCTTCATTTCTCAACTGATACAATATTTTATCTGCGAATGTTTGGAAGGTATCAGGTTAGAATGGAGCATGTCACCATTTTTACTATTAAAATTAATGAAAAATTTTGTTTCATTTAATGGCTTTTCACTTCACAGAAGGGCTCTCACAAATAAACTGATGTTTTCAAACATGGAATAAACGTATACAAGAGCCTGCCTTCTCTACTCAGTATCTTTAGTCGAATTGTGTCCTTGTGGCAATCCCATGTGGGTTTGTTTCAGACTGGCTTTCATCAGGTGCCTTATTATCAGATGGGCAAGTCCTTCCTTCTTGTCCTTTTCGTTCAGGGCTGGTCAGCCTACCCGTGGGCCTCTATACATCAGGGTCAGTGTTTGAGTGCACGGGGCACGTCGGGCTCCTCGCTGAGGTGGGCGTTGGGGTTGCACTAGGTGTCTGGGCTAATTTCGGGAGGTCGCACATCTTTGTCTTATTAAGGTATTCCTATATGAAATGTTGGTCTGTTTGCTCCAAACAGCCCCTTTGGGGGGCCTTATCTGAGTGTAGAATTTACTCCTGTCCCGTTAATTTCCAGATACCCTCAGTCTGGCTCCCGTGGCAGCTGGCATCGTCTATGTTACCGTGTCTCTCCTTGGTGATCGCAGGCACAGAGGGCAGGTACCTGGTCTGTCCCTCCAGGTCTCTGGCAGCATCCTCCAGGATTCATTGACCTTATTGTTTGTGAGCTTCATTGGCACAGTGGGTGTTCCTGTGGCAAATATTCTAACCATTCTGAAGCCTGGTGTCTCCAAAAGCATTTTTATGCCACCTTCACATTTAAATAATAATTTTACCCTATAAAGTCTTGTGTGCAAAGTTACTCATCCTGTGTGCTTTCAGAATATAGCCTTTTCCCCTTGTATCCAGCGCTGCCCTTGAGAATAATGCTGAGAACCCCATTCTCTTCCTTTCAGGGGGCCTGGGGTTACTCTGGAGCGTTCTAGAACTCTGGTCTCTGCAGGTGTCACTGACATGGCTCTGGTTTCCTCTTTTTCTGTCCTGTCTGGCCCAGGGGAGCTTTTCCTCATGTTTCCTTCCTTCTGGGGCCCTTAGTTTTGCTACTTTTCAAGTATTTCCCCCTCTCGTTCCTCTTTCCCTGGCGCCCCGCTCCCCCTGTCCGCCTCCCGTCCCGCTGCTCTTCCTGAACCGTCTCCTGCGGCCCCCCGCCTGCCGCGTCGCCCCCCGCGTCGCCCCCCGCGTCGCCTCCCGCGTGGTCCGTGCTGCTGTTTCGCTCACGCGAGCCGCCGCGCCGGCACGCTCCCCACCAGGACGCTTCCCCCGGGGCCTTGGACGTGCTCTCGCGTCCTGATCGCGCGTTGCTAACACCAGCCCTGGGCTTCGGAGTGTCTGCCTGACTCCTTGAGCTTCTCGGCCCACCTGCTGGGGTCCCGCTTCCTGTGCCCTGCGAGCATCAGCCCGTGGACTCGCTTTTCCAGCAGGTGCCCAGGAATCCACGTCCCACGGAAATGAGCGACGCCGTCATTCAGGGAGGGGGAGGAGAGAGCCAAGGCCTGGCCTTGTCCGGCCGCCCCAGGGGCTCGTCCTCACTCTCCGGATCTGTTAACTGACTTAAAACATCTCCACTGGTTCCCTTCCTTTGAGATGGTCGGGGCCTGAGGAGAAAGGGGCTGGGGATGGGGTGTGGGTACAGGGCCCATCCTGGCGTGGGGGGCCCAGCCCAGGAGGCAGCTGCCAGACCTGAGGAAGGGGTCAGGGATGAGGACACACCAACAGGAGGTCGGTTACATAAAGAAAGAGGGCACAACTAAGTGTCCGTGCGGAGGACACGGCGGGCAGGCGCCTCGGGGTCAGAGAGGAGGGGCAGGTGCGGGACGGAAGTCTAGAGCAGACCGGTGGTGTTGGGCGGGGTCAGAGGGACGCCGTGAACTCATGATTTTGACATACAGAGCTTGATAGTGAAAGAGATGTGTGTGGTGTGTGCCTGTGTGTGCGTGACGACTGTGGTGAGTGTGTCCGCGGTGTGCGTGGTGTGTGTGGTGAGTGTGTGTGTTGTGTGTCTGTTCTCCCCTCGAAGGAAGGAGAGCTGATGCGCAAACAGCACTGAGGGCATCTGGTGCCGATTCTGCCTCCGAGCACCGTTTTCCACTGACAGGAGGCGGAGCTCCTGGGAGCGCTGGCTGGTCCAGGGCTGGGGACGGGAAATCACGAGGTGACCCTGTAACGTCTTGTAGCAGACACTAAGCAGGCTGCCCCAGCAGGGACGGGGCCAGCTTGCAGGGGCTTCTCCGCGTCGCATCTGGGGCAATTCCAGTACTAAAGCGAATAGCGATGGTAACAAATCCCAACTCACCGAACAAGATAGAAGTTCGCGAGTCCACGCTGAAATTCATGTGTTTATTCATTCATTGAGGAGAAAACGGAAAATCTCCCTTTTTGCAGTAGAGCGCCACCTAAAAAAGGGACGGTGGAGTTAACAAATCGGTGTCTGGCGATTGTCATGCCGATGGTTTACGTGGGTGCAGATCACCAGCTGATGCTAAAACAAGTGGGCGAGAGTTTGAGAAGTGACATGATATGTACAGTTTTGCTGTTCCTCCCCACAAAATACAAACAGCAAAGGCCAAAATACTGACTTTCCCCTTAAAGTCACTGTAACCTTGCAATTACGATTTGAAGCAAGTGTTCAAAATTACTGTCACCGCATCTTCCTCTCTTGGCCGTGACGCAGAAGCCAGGACCACGCGTACCTCCGGTGCACGCCTGGAGGACAGGGCGCAGCACGTAGCGCAGCGGTTCTCAGACATGGACAACAGGTAGCGAGTGGTCCATGGAAGAAGTGAAACACATCTGTGATTCTCCAGTGGAGCCCGGAGGTCTCACCAAGCTGGGGAGGCGGAGGGCAGAGTTCAGGGAGGTCGGGGCAAGTAGAATTTGCAGGCACCATCTCTCTGTCTCTCTGTCTTTCTCTCTCACACACACACCCCAGTTCCCCACGGCCCGCAGTGTTCCTAGAAGTGTGCCATGCTGTTGATCTGTCCTCAAATGTGCTCGTCCCTCCAGGTTCTATGGTTTCTCCGGGGTTGATTTTGGGTGTCCCCACCCAGCAGCCAGTTCCAGCGTTAGAGTGGTGACTCTGCCCCTCTGCAGAGCAGCGAGAGGATGGGGCAGGGCGGGCCCAGGGAGGCTAGCTGACAGACGCCCTCATCAGATGAGCAGGGTGATAGGCTCATGGCCACGGAGGGGAGAGGGGGATTATGCAGAGAAGCTGGGCACAGAAGGACACATCCTGGGTGATTCATCAAATACCGTAGGAGAGGACCACTTACTGTGTGTCCCCACTCCTCCGTGCTCCCTAGAGGCAACACAGTCTTAGACAAGAGGATGGCGGGTGCTGGCGTCTGGGGAAGGGGTGGGGAGCGAGTGTTGAATGGGGACATAGTGTCAGTTTGGGAAGATGGAGATTTCTGGAGGAGGATTCACAGCCATGTGAATGTGCTTAATGCCACGGAGCTGTGCCCTTAGACATGGTTACAGTGGTAAATTGCATGTTCTGTGCATCGCACTGCACTCTTAAAAACAAGGAAGCTTTCTGGAAAAGCCGCTGGCACGTGACCCTCCTGGACTGGGAGGGGGGCGGGGGAGTCACAGCCGCTCCTGAGGTGAGGCAGGAGGCAGCCATGGCGGGAGGACCCAGGGGACGGCGAGGGCTCCCTTTTGGACATGTGGATTTTGGAGTGTCCGGGAAATACAGAAACGGGAGGCTGGCATGGACACTCCGACGTGGGACTCAAAGCGGGAAGGAGGGACTGGACAGTCCCCTGCGTTCAGTGACATTTAAGCCCACAGGGCTTGAAGAAGCCACCCAAGGAGACAGAGCAAGAAGAGAAAGGGGCCCACCTCCTCCCCTGGGCGTCCACAGGCGCCTCTTCTCCTGCAAGGACACGGCAACGCACACACCGTGGAACTGGCTCTCGGAGCACATCCAGTGGCTCTCAGCTTCTTCACAGCGTCGGGCAACCGCCGCCACCATCTAATGCTAGAACCTTGCCATTCCCACCAAAGGAGACCCCCGCCCGTCGGCCGCCACTGCCCGCCCCTCCCCAGCCCCTGCGACCACCCCTGCGCTCTGTCTCTGGATTCGTCTGTTCCAGACTCTTCGTACAGGCGGAGTCCGCAGTACCCCGTGCCCCTTTCCCAACCGTGCTGAACCTCCAAAGAAAGGCTGCAAAATGGCACTCCCACCTAATGAGATGCGTCTATGTCTGTACAACACAAAGCAGGCTCCCCGTCCCGTAACGGGGAGGAGGTCCCCTACCCACCCTTCCGGCTGAGCCCCGTTCCCACTCTGCTGGGACAGAGCAAAGGGCTGCGAGCCGTGGTCACGTCCCCCGCGTCCTGCAGCCGGTCACGTGGTCGCAGCTGGTGTCAACGGCCACCTTCCTCCACGGCCCGCTTCGCGTCCTCTTCACCTCAGCAGGCTTCTCGGCCAGTTGTGTCACCTCGCCTCGCAGGACAGTCTGGGCCTTCATTCCCCAGGGGTCTGGGCCAATGGCTGTAACTTCCCATTGCTTTCCAGCACGGGACCAGGAATCTCCTGTGCTCAGACGTGCTCCTCCTCGTCCCCACAGTGGGTCACCCCAGCCTTACAGTCACCCCTTCCTGGCCTGTCGACTCTCTTGCCTGAGGAGCCCAAGGTGGCCAGGGCCGGGGGAGGGGGCAGCCTCAAGTCCCGGTCTAACGGACTCCTCTTGTGTCCTTGTAGGGGCCGCCCTCCCTCGGGAACTTCCAGACCAAGAAAGCCTAGAGTTATGGGGACAGGAGGCAGAGATGGCACCGGGGGCGTTTCCTTAGGGTAACAGAGGTCATTGCCATTCCCCCCCGTGATTCCCAGACCCCAGATCTGAGCTGACTCAGGGTGTCCGCTGTGTCCTGGAGGATGCTGTCCCCGCCCAGCAGGGACAGTGGCTGAGTCTTCAGGGGGCCTGTGCGCTGTCCAGTGCAGCAGCTGCTTCGGGGGGGCGGGGGACGCGGTGGGACCTAGAAGTCCCCTCCCCACCGTCCTGGCTGGGGAGTCGGTTTCATCACCAGAAGAAACACCCCATGAGGTTAGTAACAGGGGGTAAGGTGGTGTGTCTGCAGGTGCCCGCGGGCGGGCAAGAGAATACACACCCAGAGCATCTATTGTAGTGAAGCCAGGCGGCGCCCTCTCCGTGGTGGAAGCAGCCCACCTGGCCCAGGACACCCCCGAGAGGCCGGTGCGCCCCCCGGACCGTACCTGCGTTGTTGCGGGAAGGGCGCGTGGGGGACGGCTCTGGGGACTGGAGTCGTGGGCCGAGCCTGCCCATTGGCCCCATCGCCGCCGCCCATGGCTCAGGAGCCCAGCGGGCAGGGACGGGGCGGGGGCGGGAGGCTGGCTGAGGCCGCCGGAGGGTCAGCTGTCTGCCTGGTGACCGCGGCGCCCCCTGGCGGAGGTGGCGGCTCGCCTCGCTCGGGCCACGGACACCTTCACGGGCTGTGCCCTTTGGAAAGGTCTGACCAAACCCCTTCCCAGCCCTCCTGCCACTGATTTTCCAACCATGCCCCTTCCGGGCCCCTGGCCGTCTAGCCAAACTGTTAGCAGCTCTGATTGATGTAGACCTGTGACTCTGAACTCCCAGGCAAAAGCAACCCAAGAGGCACTGCTCGCATTTCTGGCCCGGCCGGGAGCCCCTCCCCTCCCCGCTGTCCCTGGGTGGTTCGGGGGTGCCCCACATGGTGCAGAACCAACGGTGAGCCATCCTTCCTGGATCCCAGGTCTGGGGACGTTCCCATGATGCCAGAGGTGCCAGCGGGAGACAGTGACATAGCGGGAGCAGGGTGACAGGCTTTCCGGAGCCCTCAGACCCTGCTCCGAGCCTGTGTTGTACCCACCGCCTCTCCGATGGTGCAACACAGCAGTCTGCGCCCAACTTTACGGCATAAAACCAAGTCCAGCTGTGTGGTCTGGTCTGGTCTGGTCTGCTTGGCGGGTCAGACATGTCCCATGTTGACAGACAATTCGGGTCTTGTGGTAACTTGGTGGCCCACGGTCACACATTCAGTCTCCTCTAAGCCCAGAAACAAGCTAGGATCTGTTTCTCCAAAAGAGAGTTGCCCTCCGAGGATGGCAGGACTTTGCTCCAGTCCTGCGGGTGCTGGGCTGGGACCCACCTACAGGAGGGTCCAGACGGCATGCTCACCTGCCACAGACCTCGAGCACCCTGGATGTGCTGGCCGTCCGTGCAGGGCCTGCGGGGTGCCTGGCCCTCCGGCAGCACCTGCTCTCGCTCTGAGCCACGCTCACAACGGGCAGCTAGCTTTTCAGGTCACCCGATTACCTGGCCAGAGTGTCCTGTGCATGTAGCCTCCAGGATCTGCAGAAGCCCGCTAGGCACCACAGTTGACCAGACAGAAGACAACCAGGCAGAAAGACTGCCTCACCCGCCCAGGGCTCAGGAGCGGATGTGCCGGGCGGGCGCATCGGGCTGCTGGGCCGGTTTCAGGGTCCAGGCGGGGGGCACAGAGGAAGCCGGAGGCTGAATTCAGGGTCTCCCCACGGCCCTCAGCCCCACCCCACCCTCATGGGCCAGAGCCCTGCACACAGGGCTGCGGGGAGGTGACACCCTCATGGACGTCCCTGGGGCTCCTCCCCGGGCAGGAGGAGCCATGTCACCGCCTGGTGAGGCCCTCAGGGTCAGGGCAGAGGCCCACCCAGCTCCAGGCCTCAGGGCTGGGACATCTCTGGTGGGAAGGGGCGGCTGTTAGGAAGCAGTGCAGAGGCTGTCCTGGCCCAGGGGAAGAAGCCTCACTGTGGGAAGGGCCTGCTTCAAGGCCGACTCCCCACACAGAGTCCCACAGGCAACTCCCTGGGGAAACTGAGGCAGGGGCAGAGAGCAGATGAAGCGCTGAGCGAATCAGCAGCTGAAAGGGAGGGAACAAGCGGATAAAGGGTGGATGAGAGAGGGAGCCGGGGGGCAGGGGGCGGGTGAGAAGGGGACAGGAGGGCAGGTGGGCAAGTGGGCAGGTGAGCAGGGGGACGGGGGGCAGGTGGACGGGGGAGATCACTGAGTGAGTGACTGTCTTGGTGACGAGCAGTTAACGGAGTGGGGCTCGGCCAAGCACAGGACCAAGAGGTCATGACCCAGTGAGCGGACAGGCGGAGCCAGCTCCAAACTGCGCCCTCTGTGTCAGGAGCCTGGGTTGGCAGACAAAACCATGTTTTCAAATAAAATTTATTTTAGAGCAGTTTTGGATTCACAGAAGAGTTGCAAAGACAGTACCGAGAGCTGGCGTGTTGCACCCCACCCCCGTGTCCCCTAACGTCCGCACCGGTAAGAGCGCGGGACGTTTGTCACAAGGAATGGATGGGTGTTGGTCCAGCACCACTGACTGCAGTCCATACTTCCTCCGGGTCGCTTCAGTCTTCACCTGAATTCCTTGCTCTGCTCTGAGACCCCATCTGGGATCACACACGCTTAGGTACCACCCTGGGCTCCTCTGGGCTATGACAGGTTTCCATGACCTTGAGAGTCTCAAGGAGGACCGCCAGGTACACAGCAGGACACCCCTCTGTCGGGGTTGGTTTGGTGTTTTTGTCCTGATTAGACTAGGGTTGGGGCTCGGGGGAGGAGGACTGCAGGGGTGACGTGACCTTCCATCCCATCCCATCGGCACACACGCCACCAACACGGCTGATGCCTGTGTCGCTGCCCCACTCACCTGGCTGAGTCCCCTGGCCGAGTGTGCCGGTCAGACTCCCTCCCTTCCTGGGTCCGGGAAGGAGGTCGCTCCCGGGGGCTGGGGGTCGGCTCCCCTCCCTGCCCCGGGAGAACCTACACCCGTTATTCGGAACTGACCCGCGTCATTGATCCCGGCGTGCACGCAGACCGGTGTGGGTTCGCGGGCACTTGTTTAACATGGTGAGTTGTCACCCAGCATGCTACTTTCCCTTCTATTCCAGCTGTCCCCGCTTCGGCCGCCGGGACCTCTGCCAGCTGACTCCTGCGATAAAACAGTTTTCAACGAACCAACTAATTATTAGACGAGGGCAGGGACGAGGGGGTAAGAGGAAGGTCAGCGGGCTGCGGTACCAGGTCACACAAACACACGTGGGTGCACACGTGCACACAGACACGCACACACAGACTCGCACACACGTGCACACGCACATCTGCCGTGGACAGGGACAGGAGGTGGCGTCCGTGGCGGGCAGAGGCTCCGCGCCCTGGCCCAGCCCCTCCGGACACAGGCTGCTGCTCTAGGCCCCCTGCTGCCTCCCCCAGGCCAGCAGTGCCCTTGGGCCGGGCTGGTGACCTCAGGGGTCAGAGGTCCGGGCAGCCGGGCAGGGCCAGCAGCTCCCCCACCCTCGGCCCCCACCAGATGCCTCCTCTTCTTGCAGAGGGGCTGTGGGAGCGGGAGGGTGCAGCTCAGCCAGGAAAGGGGGGGTCCCAGGGCGGGGGGAGTGGTGGTCTCCCGCGGGGGAAGGGTGCCGCGGCCAGAAGCTGATCTTTGGAGGGTCTCACCCAGGCTGGATCCCCACAAGGCTAGGCACTGGGGGGCTCCTTTCCTGCTCACGGGAGGGTTGGTGCTGCTTGGGGACAGACAGCGAGGTCACCTGTGCCAAGCTCCCCGGCGCGCAGTAGGCACTTCTCAGGGGCTGGTCAAGAAGGCAGGCCCGGCCTCGGCCCAAAGGGGTTTCCCCGAACCCGGCCCGGAGGTGCCCGGGGCCGACGGCGTCTCGGGGAGGTGGAGGGCGCTGCTTTCCTCAGCGAAGTGGCGCAGCGGTGAGCAGCTCACCTCGGGGGGAGGGAGGGCCGAGGTGGCCGGCCCCCTGCCCACGGCCCTGACGCCCCCGGATCCAGAACTTTCTCTCTTGCTGTCCCCCTCAGGCCACGCCTGGCTCCACTGGCGCCACCTACAGGCCATGACATGGAGGGTCCCCTCGTGCCCCTCCTAGGGGCTGAGGGGCACCTGGCGGGGCTGGGAGGGACGAGGGGTTCTGCCTACCCCCGGCCCGCTCTGGGCAGGGAGAGGAAGGAGGTGGCGGAGCTGCTGACCCGCCATCGGCCCCGTGCTGCTGGTTCCTAGAAACCAAGGTATCGCCACGACCACAGCTGTCTGGGGCACTCGTCCTCCCCGGCTGAGGTCCCCACGTGTCTGGGGACACCCCACGTTGTGAGCCAGGAGGGGGAGGCCACCCCAGCGTGGGTGGTGAGCCTCGAAGGATGACAGCAGGGTCCCCAGCGGTCTGAACGGGCCCAGACCGAACCCAGATGGGCGGTTTCACCAGCGGCCCCTGCAGGCCCACGGGGGCACCCAGCGACCCTCCTGGACAGCGCGGCTCCACATCCCTTGTTTGCAGCCCTGCCCCGTCCCCGGGCTCTCAGTCTTGCTTAAGGACGGATTCATGTTTTGACAAAGCCTCGCTCAGAGGCCCGACGTGGCACGAGTGAGGCCCAGCCCTCCCGCGCCCTCCACACGGCTCTGCTCTAAATCGCTCATCTGTGCCGCTGAGGCGTTGAAAATCAAATTGCTCTTTCAAAAATGTTGTTGTCGCAGGACATTTCAAATGATGTTTCCTAAGACGATGCTTCAACAAGGATGTTCAGATTGGACCCAATCTCCGATTCCTCCAAGGATGACGGCCAAGCATCCCGCTGTCTCGGGCCAGGGCTGGGGGCACTGGGGGGCAGGAGCTGGCCTCGCCACCCCCTTCCTGCCTGCCCTCCTTCCGGGCACCCACAGGCTCAGCTTCCCCGCCGTGTGCTGATAAAAACACACGCTGGGACGTAGCCCCACTCCGGGGCGGGCAGCTGCGGTCGAGGCCCCCGCCCAGCTGGAAACCACAGTGGGAGGGGAGGGCCGGGGAGGGCAGCCGGGAGGGCAAAGGAGGGGAGGGGAGAGGAGACCAGAGGAGACCGCCATGGGGCTCTGGAGTCGAGTCAGGGTGGCCAAATGCCAGATGCTGGTCACCAGCTTCTTTCTCTTGGTAACAGGCGGGCTGGGTGGGACGCGGGGGGGGGGGGTTACTGGACTCCCAGAATTGCGCCCCCACACACACACCAGCCCCGCTCCCCCCATGGACATGCACCCGGTGTCCTGCTGGCAGACTCCCGGGGGCAGAAGGACGGCCCGTGGGCAGGGTCTGTCCTGCCGGTCAGCACAGGGCCTGGAGGAGGCCGGAGGGCCTTGGGGGACTGGGGGACTGGGGTCAGAGGGGGTGTCCCCGGGGGAGTGGGGCAGGGTTTCCTGCCCTGGAAGGTGCTCTCATAGGAATGGGAGGTGAGGGGGCTGCTAGGGGCTGGGGTGGGTCCATTCCTTGCTCTGCAAATGGAATGATCCAAGGCTCTTTGGAGAAGCTAGACAGTGTGTGTGTGTGGGGGGGTGTCTGTGTGAGTGTAGGGGTGTCTGGGTGAGTGTGTAGGGGTGTCTGGGTGAGTGTGTGGGGGTGTCTGGGTGAGTGTAGGGGTGCCTGTGAGTGTGGGGGTGTCTGTGTGAGTGTGGGGTGTCTGGGTGAGTGTAGGGGTGCCTGTGAGTGTGGGGGTGTCTGTGTGAGTGTGCGGTGTCTGTGTGAGTGTGGGGGGGCTGTGTGAGTGTGTGTGTGGTGAGGTGTCCGTGTGCTTGCTGGAGACGTCTACGGGTGAGGGTGTGGTGGGGTGTCTGGGGCCAAGGCCTCCCGAGACCACCCCCAGAAACACCCAGGAGCCCCACAGCTGACCTGTCTCACGTGAGACCGGGAAGCTGGAGGGAGGCTGGTGGGGGCCAGGCCAGGTCCCGTCCTGCCCCCACACGCGGGCCTGTCCCCCCAGCTGCTGGGCGTGGCTGTGGCCGCCATGGCTGCCCTCACCTACTTCGAGGCCCACTTTGCCGTCATTGGCCACGCGTCCTCAGGGAGGACCCCCTATGAGACCATACGCCACTGGGGTAAGTGAGGTCCTGGGCCACCACAATCGGTGAGGGGGCTTTAGGTGCAAAAGGGGCTGGGGAGGAGCCCTGCGCTGGGGTACGGCCCCCCGCGTGGCGCTGAGCTGGGGCAGGGGTGGCGTCAGGGCAGGGGGCTGCCCTGGGGTCCCAGCTGTTCTAGGCCTAGGGTCGGCACGGGTCTCCACCTCCCCCGGGGAGCCTGGGGCAGCTAGGGTGCGTCAGGGGGAATCTGGACCCCGTCCTCTGTGGCCAGGAGGGGTGCTCACCTGGAGAGGGGCCTGCCCAGGATGAGGCTCTGAGCCTGGCTTGGCCTCAGAAAAGAGCAGAGGAGGCCAAGGAGGGGGGAACCGAGGCTCGTGGGGTGGGGGTGGAAGGTCCCCACCCCAGGCCTTCTTGTGCTTTGTAGACCTCATGCTTTTCCCTGAGCCCCGAACCCAGGACTCCCTGGAGCAGGAGGCCTGGGCCCAGGCCTGTACTGATAAGCTTACAGCCCCCGGGGATGTGGCTTCTAAGATAGTCCGAGTGTGGGGAGGGCCGGAAACAGAAGTGGGAGGGACACGGCCCACCGGGGCCTCCTCCCCTCTCTCCCTCTAGGTCCTTCTGGGCGCTGGGAGGAGGAGGGGGTGGCTGGTGGGAGGCCCGCCCCTGCTTGTCACGGAAGGGCCCGTTCAGAGCTTCCAGACACTCAGCACCACCGAGTCGACCTGGGGCTGGAGTTCAGACCCAGGCTCTGTGCACAGGGGACCCCTGCCCTGGGCACCCTGACCTTCCCCTCTCGCACCCAGCCTTCTCTGCAGGGATCAGCCTGGCCGGGCTCCTGACCCTGGCGGCCGTGCTGGGCACTGCAGCCACTGTGAGAGAGGCCCGGGGCCTTATGGCAGGGGTGAGTCCTCCGTGTCCCCTACCCTCTGCCGCCGCCAGGATGGGATCTGGAACTGGTGGGCTGTGAGCCCCCAGAGCCTGCCACCTCCCTCAGTGTCCTGACAGAATCCGAGGCCTGAGGGATGTGGGCCAGGCAGGAACCCTCCGCCCCGGCCCTATCTCACGCATCATCCATGGGGGCCTTAAAAGGCAGAGCTGGCCCTCCCAGGCCCGGAAGCCATTCCCTAAGGCCCAGGGAGTATCTGGTTCTGGGACAGTGGAGGCTCTGGGAAAGGGGTTGGGTGAATTCCATCCCCCTTACGAAGAGGCCCAGGAGACAGGGAGGGACCCTCTGCAGGTCAGGACTGTGCAGGGGCCTGGGGTCCCCGTGAGCTGCTACCAGGGGTGGGTTCTCCCCGTCCCCAGAGGTCCCACAAGCCCCCGACCTCGCCCCACACCAGTGGCCCTTTGTAGCCCCCATACCCACTCCACCATGTGGCCCCGTCTTGGTCCCCACTGGCATGGCCTGCTGCTCCGCCTGCTGTCCCCGCCTCCCCGAGGCTCTCACACGCCCCCCCCCCCAGCCAGCACCTGATGCAGGCCCCCCCACCCCACCCAGAGCCCACTCTGGGCTCAAGCCCCGCTCCTATCACCTGAACTGGGGCCCCGGCTCCTGGCTGGGACTCTGGGACCAAGTCCAGCTTCCCTACAACTCTGCCGGTCCCTCTGCCTCCAGCCCTCTGCTCCTGCCAACCCCACCCCTGAGAGTGGTTCGTGGGGCTCGTGACTCCTAGGAACTCATTCTGGGGGCTGTGTTTCCCTGTGGGGTGGGTGGCTCTGAGGCTGACAACCCTGGGCTCCTGAGGGCAGGAGTCCCCAGGGTGGCAGGGTTCTTGGCCCAGCCTGTGTCAGCAAATGTTTGTTGAATGAATTCTGGGTTGTAAACTTCTCCAAGGGCAGGGACTAAGTCACCTCCTGGAGTTGCAGTGCCGGGCCCTGGGTGTGCTCGGGGAGCAGAGGGGAGTCAGGCAGCACCAGACCTAACCCGGAGCCCGCAGGAGTGTGGGCAGGGCAAGGCTATGTGGACGGCACTAAGACTGGCCTGTGCAGTCTGGCTGCGGCCTGGAGCCCACGGGCCGGGTTGGGAGAGAGGGAGGCCCCAGTGGGAGCTGACCCGAGAGGTGGACTCTCCAGACTCAGGGCTGGAGGGCCGGGCCCAAGGGTCCAGGAGGGGCGGCCTTGGGAGGCCAGCACGCAGCTCCAGGGTCAGCCACCAGGGGGCGCCATAGTGCTGGGCTTAGGGCGCAGGCGGGAAGATGCCTCCGCCAAGGCCCCTGTTCCAAGGTTCCCGGCTCCATCACACCAGCTCCAGCCTGTTCTTGGCCCAGACGGTTCCCAGGGCCTCCCCAGCTACCCACTCCTCGACCGCCCAGCCTTGCACCCTGGTCTGGGGGCAGGGGTCAGTGGGCACCAGGGCCTCGGTTGTACCTCCTGCCGGTTTGTGGGTCAGACCCACGCTGGACGCCAGCTGCACCCCAGCTGCCCGCCCTGGGCCCCAGCCTGGACGCCCTGCGGGGGCTGGGGACCTCACTGCCATGCTGCCCCGGTGAGCGGCGGGCGTGTGTGCATCCTTGTGTGCGTGCATCATCTGGCGGGTCTGTGAGCACGTGCCAGGGAGCCCAGAGCCTTCCCGTCCTGGCGCTCCCCCCGCCCCCTCCTGCCCTTCTCCCCCTCCCCGGCCTCCTCCCAGACCAGCCTCACACACAGGAAATGAAAGGCGTGCAGGCTGGGCGCGGAGCTGGAGCTGGCAGCGGCGCCCAGGAAGCCATTTTGATTTATTTGCATGTTCAGAGTCAGGAGAAAGGACAGCGGGGATCGGCCGGCTGCACCCAGCGCCCCAGCACTGTGGCTGTCCCGGGGATCCGGCCGGCCCTCCGTTCCCCGGGACCCTCTGGACGGCGGGCGGGGCAGGAGGCAGGGAGTGATGCCCCCTCTCCTGAGGAATGAGACGATTCCTGGAAAATGCTGGTCCCCTGAGCTGGCTCCCGGCCTCCAGCCTGGGAGGCAGCGCTGAGCAATGGCTTCCAGATGGGGAAGGTGGCCTTTAGCCAGGCGGGAGGAGGAGGGCGGCGAGGAGGGAGGGCGGGCGGAGGGAGGAGGCGGCATCGCAGGGCTGTCCTGAGACTGAGGCCTTGCGGACCCCTGGGCAGGCAGGAGGGAACACGGGGTGAAGGCCGGAAGGGCTGCCCCTGTGCCCGCACCAAGTTTTAGGGCTGGTGGGGTGGCCCACTGTTCCCTGGAGCCTGGTGGACCCCTCCAGGTGTGGACTGTCTCTCCAACCCCACCCAGCCTGGCCAGGGTCCATGTGTCCGTCTGTGTCTGGGTGTCCCTCTACCGTTGGTCATCGACTCTCCTGGGTGTCACTCTAGTGAGGCTCCTGGGTCAGGAGAGCCTGGCCACCGCCCTTTCTGGGCTGCGGACAGCCCTGGGGCGGTGACATACCCGCTAAGCCGATCTCACTCCGCCCGGGGCTGTGGGCCCGCACAAAGCTGGTGTGGCAGAGCGGCAGGGGGAGCTACACCCGCCTCCAGGCCCCGGGCGGTGTGGTCAGCAGGTGGAGTGACCAACTAGAGCTCCAGGGGAGCCCCAGCCCAAGACCTGAACCTGAGGGTCGCCAGCACACAGTGTTCAGCCTAGGGGTGGGGGCCAGGGTTCCTAGTCTGTGGTGACCCACAAAAGAGCACTGCGGCATGTTTACATTTTGGGGGGTGCATAATGTCCATTCACAAGAGAGAGACTGGCCACCAGAGCAAGAGAGCCCTCGGAGTGACAGGAGGGGACAGGGGCTGGCTGGGCCACGGGGACAGAGTGGGGAGGGGAGCTTCTCTGCCGCGAGTCACACCATCTTGGGACGTCCACCTGGCCACGCTCTCCAGGCTGGAAACCCAGCCCCCAAAACCCCCTGGAGGCACATTTCAGAAAAGAAAACAAAGCCGCCTGCCCCTGCCCCAAAGGCCCGCACTGTCTGAGGGCGGCGGGCAGCCGCGGGCACTTCTTCCTGCCCAGACCACCTGAATCGGGGACGTTTCTGTCCCCAGGTCTGAATCCCAGGTGCGGGGAAGGCGCTGCCTGGCCCTCCCGGGGTCAGCGCCCCTCCGGGCAGCAGCTGCGGAGGGCAGGGTCTCCATCATCCCGGGGACAGCCTGCCTCCCCAGGACAGAGGGTGTTGACAGGCCCTCAGGAGCCAAAACCAGCAATAGGAAAACTCCTGAAAAGGGGACCCCAGGTCTCTCCCTCGGGCAGTGGGGAGCCGGGCTCATGGGCCCAGCCCAGAGGGAGGCCGCCAGGCCACACCATGAACCACAGCACCGCTCACCTGCTCACCTGCCCGCCTCCCTCCTCTGCCCAGGCCTTCCTGTGCTCTGCCCTGGTCTTCTGTGCCCTGGTGCAGGTGGCCTTCTGGAGGTTCCACAGCCCCAGCCAGGTGAGCACCCCGCCTGGCCCCCCTCAGTCCTGGGAGTCCTGTCACCTGCCCGTCACCAGGAGAGAGGGTGGCGAGGGGGTACCCCTGTGGGGACACTGTCTGCCTGGTGGCGGGGTGGGAGCCCAGGACGCCCGACCTATCTGGGGCTAGGAGAGGCGGCTTCTCAGGGAAGGAGAGGTAGGCATAGGTCTAGGACACTAGACCTGCTCACTAAGGCCTCCCTAGGCCCGGAAGGGGGCGCCTGGGCAGCTGGGGGAGGGGGACCCCCCAGCTAGCCTGAGGGACTGATGTGGGGGTTGGGTCCAAAAATGCACTAAAGGGGCTGCCCTCGCAATCGGGTGGGGCAGGAGGGGAGAGACGCCCGTATGGGGTGGGAGGGGCAGGGGCTGGAGGGCCGTGGACAGGTGTCCAGGCCTCACCCGCAGGACAACCACAGTCCTTCAGCCTGAGACCTGCCCTGCCCAGGTCGGGGGGAGGGGGAGTCCCACTTCCGTCTTCACTGTGGGCTCTTCTCCAGGGACATTCGTGTTGGCGGAGGCCGTGCTCATGGTGGGTGAGGTCTCCCCAGCCGGGGTGGGGGTCCTCTGTTTCTTCCTTCCTTCGTCCCTCCACCCCCCCACCCCGTTCTCTGGGTGCTGCTGGTTCAGCAGGGCTCCAGGAGGCTCAGGGCTGGGAGGGAAGGAGGCCCCAGCTCTGGGACATGTGGCCCCGCCCCAGAGAGCAGGGCTGGAAGCCTACAGGTCATGGGTCTCGGATGGGCGCTGACCCCGGGGAAGCCCTCCCAAGCAGCACAGTGGGCTGGGGCAGCCTGGGCCTCCAGAAGCTCCATCTGAACTGGGGGCCCTGAGACAGAGCTGAGAGCCTGCCTGGCTGTGGGGCTGGCCAAGTGCATGAACAGAGCTGACCCCTCCCAGACCAGGACTGGGGATCAGGGCAGAGGAAACTGTGCCCACGAGGCTCAGAGAGAGGGGCAGCAGCCTCTGACTGGCTCCTGTGTGGGGCCTGGGGCCTGGTGGGGGCCAGGAGAGTCCACAGTTGGCTGAGGGTGGGGCGCCGGCGACCCCACTCAGTGGGTACCAGGGGAGGGCACAGAGCAAGGCTGGCCAACACCAGGCCCCCACCACTGCCCTGTGCCCATAGCCCCCAACAGGATCAGGCTTCTCTCCCCAGCGGAGCCGTGAGCCTACAGGCAGCCCCTGGGCTGGTGGGGCGGCCGCAGGAGCACCACCAAGATGCAGGATGTGTTCCCAAAGGGACCTCTTGCCCCACGTCTGCTTCCCAGTGCTGGTCCCAGGCCTCAGGGCCACTGCTGCTCCTTGGCTGAGAGGCTGCAGCTGGCAGACGTGCCAAGGGGCAGGCCTCCCCTTGGTCCCCAGCAGTGGACAAGACTCTGGCAGCAGAACTCGGGCCCCAGCCTGCACCTGTGAGAGCCCTGCCCCAGGCGAGACCCCAAAGCAGCCCCCCAGAAGCTGCGGGGCCAGTGGGTGGGGTCACAGACAGAGACCGGTCCCATCCGGCCAGGCTTTCTGTGACCCTGAGCAGTCCTTTCTCCTCTCATTGTGCCTCAGTTTCCCCATGCACTTAGTAAGGTCCAGCCCAGGAAACCAAGGCCAGTCCAGACAGAGCGTTCTCAGTTCCTGGGCAAAACCCTGTGCGAGCAGCGGGGGACAGGCGATGACTTTTGCCTGTGCGTCAGGTGTCCCCGCAGCCCCGGCCCACTTGCTGCCCGGGCCCCACAAGATGTTCATGCCAGATGCAGAGGCTCGCAGACAGCGGCCGGGTCTGGAGGCCGAGTTTGTGCTGTGTTCTTCTAGGTGTGTGATCACCCTCTCTGGTCCTGTCTTTCCTCACCCACAGAAATGGCCGAATTTCTCCCGACCTTCCAGGGTGGTGGTCACCCCCTTGGTCTGCAGATGGAGGGGGTGGGGGGAGTGCGAGGTCACCCTCCAGAGCCGGGGCAGAAGGTGTCCACCATCCAGGGCTCTTTGCCCTTCCCTGCCCAAAGGTCACCCCAAGCCATTCCCCACCACCCTGGCATCACGTGGGGTCACCCCGCTGTGACCAAATGGAAAAGGTTATTTCCTCTGCTCTTGGAGGGGTCAGAGCCCTGGCATGGTGGCCTCAGCTCTTGGAGGGGCTGGCCAGCAGCCTTGACCAGGGAGACCAGGCAAGACTGGGGTTTTGGCCTCACATTTACCTCCGCCAAGGAGTGATCTGGCCCATTCGAGGGCTGGGTCACCACGCGGGTGGTCCCGGCCAAGAGAGCTGCCAGGGCGCCCCGGGGCCCCATGAGGTTCTCCCGGGGGCGGCTGCAGGCCACCCTCTGTTCTCTGACACCGTGTGTTTAGCGCTCTGAGCCCAGGATTTGCTGTTCTGCAGGGGAGGGGCCATGTGTGCTGGGGCCACAGGCCACAATCCGGCTGGGATTCCCGCACCAGGAAGGGGAGGGAGTGAAAAGCCAGACAGCTCCCAGCTGGGCCGCTTCTCTGTCCCACCCCCGCCACCGTCCCCCACAAAAATCCTCCGGTCTGGTCTGCGCTCCAGCTCACCTCAGGGGCCAGCTCTCGGGCCTGACCCCGGTGGGGGCTGGGGCTTCCTCCCAGACCTTCAGTCCATGAGTTTGTCCAGGCCCATGTGAGCACAGAGGTAGCCCTGTGAGGGTGCTCTGGCTTCAAAGTCTAGGGTCGAAGTCTTGGGGGATCACTTAAGCTTCTTGGGCCTCAGTTTCCTTGTCTGTAAAAGGGGCGTGAGGCCCCGCTGAGCGGGCTGCTGAGTGGCAGGAGTGAGCCTGGGCAGGCCAGGGGCTCAGTGAAACCTGTCTGCACCCCCGAGCCCAAGTCTGTCGTCCATCACCAGGGCCACTGCAGAGCTGGGCACCTGCCAGGGCACCAGGCAGCAAGGGCCGGCCAAGCCTCCCATCCTGTGCCGCCCGACCCGAGAACCTCGGCTGCTGCCTTGGCCTCAGGGCCAACCCTTGCCAAACAGATCCCAGCCTTGGCTCCTCCCTTCCGCAAGGTCCAGCTGGAGGCCCAGGGAGCAGAGAAGGACAAGGGGCCCAGCTGTTTGCACCAGGGGTCCTGGAGCCTAAGCCCAGCCAGGCCTGTCCCCCCTCATTTCCCCCAGCGACCCCCTAAGATATCCTAAAACACAGGGTCAGGATGGCATGTCTAGGGCAACCCTACAGGTAGGGAACTTGAGGACAGAGAACAGGGGCCAGCTGCGTCTTCCGATGGCCCAGAAGCCAGGCCACAGACCCTGGTGGGTGAGGGGTGCCCTCCCCGTTGCCCCCGCTGCTCACTGCACCCGGAGCTCATTCCCTCGGGCCCTGGTAGGCGCTGTGAAGCTGGCAAGGGCTTGCGTTGCGGGGCCTGGGCGGCCGTGCTATGAATTATTATGAGGGCTATTAATTATGCTCCCGCTGGAGTCTGAGAGCCACTCTGCTGCAGTGTCCCTGTCCCCAGACAGGCCTGCCGGGGCAATGAATTGCCCGGCTCCACTTAATAATTCACGCACGGATTAAGTACAGCAGAGCAAAGAGGAGCCTTGAAAGGCTGCCTGTCCTCACAGCTCCCGGTCTGGGCCCCGCCCCTCGAGGCCCCGCCCCGCCCCCATGGTCCAGCAGCCCTCTGGCAAGTGAGCCCACCCCACCCCCTCCCCCGGCTCTGCAGACCACCTGCATGCAGCTCCCACCGGCCACCCCGGAGCTGTCCCCACCCAGGGAGGCTGAGCCTACAGTAGGAGGGCGGGTGGCAAATGGAGGGTTGGGAGGGGTCCACTCCGGTTTTGCAGGGACACCCCAGGCACCTGGCTCCCATTAAGCAGCCCAGAAACCCCCATCCGAAGGGGGCACCCCCTGAAGCTCTGGAAGATGAGGTTTAAAGATCAGGACACCCTGGCAGGGAGCATCCAGCTATCAGGGCCCCATAGACTTGGGACCACCCAACTCACCCCATTTTCTCCTGGAGAAACACGGGCCCTGGAACCTCCACCCAGACCCCCAGGCCTCAGGACAGTCAGCCTGGCCCCCACTGCCAGGCCCGGGGGCCTTGGGCAGGCACCGTGGCTTTGCCCAGCCTGCTGCTTTACCTGAAGGAGAAGCTGGTGGTCCCTGCTTCTGGGGTTGTGGGGGAGACGCGCAGCTCAGCCACCAGCAGGCTCACTCCTGCCAGTACTACAGCAACGATACCCCTCCTCAGAGGTGCCGGGGCTCCCCGAGCCCTGGTGGCGGGGGGGCTGGAACCCCAGGGTGGTTGAAGCTGGCCTCCTTGTCACAGCCTCCTCCCCCACTGGCCCCAGACCGGCCCCACGAGACCCCCAGTCCTCACCGGGACCTCCTCCCACGAGGACACAGCAGCCTGGCAGGTCTCCACCCTCATTTCACTGGAGGAAACCGTGGCTGAGAGAGAGGGCCCCTGGCCAGGCCTCCTGCAGGGGTGGCCAGCCTGGCGCCTGGCCCCCAGCCCAGGACGCTGCCCACCTCTCAAAGAGCAGGGGACAAACCCGCTGGCTGAGTCTGGGATGACTCTCGGAGAGAGGTCTCAGCTGGGAGGGTTAATTAGCCCTGGGAGAGTTGCTGGGTTCCTAGCCGGGCACCGGGGCTTCGGACGACACTGCCCGCCTGCCCCAAGTCCTCTGGGCTCGGGGTGGGGAAGCCACCCTTCCTTTCTGGAGTTCGGGAGTGAGTAGGAGAGCCGGCAAAGGTCCTCTGCTCGCCCTCAGGCCTTTGGGGCACTCCTGAGCACCTGTCAGCTTGTCCCAGCAGTCAGCCTGGCGTGGAACTGGGAAAGGAAGGGAGGGAGGGCTCAGGGTCTCTGAGGTGGGAAAGGAGGCATCAGAGGGCAGGGGAGGTCAAAGAGGCCCTGCCAGGTAGACCAGAGACCCCAGAGCAGTCATGGAAGCCTTCCTGAAGGAGGCAAGATTCCAGTTCGTCTCTGAAGAAATAACTTGGCAAGGGGAAGGCATTTCCGTTTGGGGGGACAGCATGAGGAAAGGCACAGAAGGGGATGCCTAGGCGGGCAGAGGCAATGAGGTCTGGATGATGTTGGGGCGTAGAGTGAAGGCAGAGCCGGCCAGGCCCCTGTTGCTACCCTCCCCTCTCCAAGGGGCCTCGTCTGCCCAGAACTGGCCCTGGGTGCCCACAGCCAGCTCTGGGCAGACCTGCATTGCCTGGAACCGAGCTGCCTGGGCTTTCGAGAATGCAGTGGATGGTTCTGGGTAGAGGCCTAGAGCGTCACTGGGGGCTGAGCTCCTGGCATGAGGCCTCCCCTGGCCTTCCCCCACTAGGCCCATCATTGGCTTTTCCTGCCCCATTGCCCGTCTCCAGATCAGCAGAAGCAGGAGGGCACCGGCCAGGCCCTCCTTGTGCTGTGAGACCAGAGCTGGGGGCGGGCAGTGCAGCCCCTGCCCCTGGTCGATCCTGCAGGACCCCTCGGGAGTAAGAGTGGCATTAACAGCCATTCCTGGGGAGAGGTCCCCACAACTGAAATATGGGGAACCTCTGTGAGCAGCTGCCCAGGGGACACAGTCCCTGCTCTCGGGGGGGCCCGGCAGAAGGAGAAAGGGGCCTTTGGGCAGCTTCCCGGAGGTGGGGGGATTCAGCAGTGCAGCAGCCTTCCTGTGATGCTCGCGGTACAGGTGGAGGATGCCGTGCTGGACACCTACGACCTGGTGTATGACCAGGCGGTGAAGGGCTCGGATGGAATCTGGCGGCAGGAGCTGGTGGCCATCCAGGACACGGTGAGCATGGTGGGGGCCGCCCCCTCCCTGGGCAGCTCTGGGCAGGTCGGCTACCCCTGGTAGACTGTGACTCAGAAAATGTGCACAGGGGAGACCCCAGAATCAGCCGGCTGGGGGCCAGGTGCTGAGCAGGAGGGCCTAGGACACCGTTCACCAGTGCCCCGGGGTTGGGGGAACAGCGGGCTCCTGTCCCCCCTCTGCCTTGGACAGGATCGGCTACGGAATCTGCAGGGCCCAGAGTACAGGGAAAGACCCCTGTCCAAAACTGGTGAAGAGTTTCTGGACAGTGACAGCACAGCACTGACAGGTCCCCATGACTGCCGGCGCTGGCCCTGGCAGGGGGGCCGCCAGCCAGGCAGGCCGGCCACGCGACAGGGAGGGGCTGGGCTGCCCAGGGCCCCCCACAGAGCCAGCAGCATCCCCCTGGGCCACAGTCCTGGCCTCCCCGGGGCCCCGGCTCTGCTGGACCTGCCCAGTCATTCGGCCTCTTTGCGCCTCAGTTTCCCCGCCTGCCCGGCAGGGACCCCGGGGCCCTGAGAGCAGCTGCCCCTGGTCTGCCTTTGCAGTTTCTGTGCTGTGGCAAGGGCTCTCCCTACGGCCTCCAGGGGAGCTCGGAAGCTGACCTGTGTCGGGGAGAGGCGGCTGCAAGACAGGTGAGGGGGCCAGGCCAGCCAAGACCCCCGTGGCCTCCCCCAGACCACAGGGGCTGCCCATGGCAGGCAGACGCAGGGAAGGCTGCAGTGGCTGAGGCCGCAGCGAGGAGCTGGGCCGGGCTGGGAGGACTTGACCCCCTCCTCCAGGCTGGGTGGGGCCAGGCTCCAGTCACTCCTTACTGCTTCACAGAGCTCCCAGCTCGGGGGCTCCCCAAGGCCAGGTGCAGGGCAGGGCACCTGAGACGCCACCATCAGAAGCCTCTAGGAGGGCAGGGGGCCAGTGACAGACAAGCGGGGTGAGCAGTGCTGAGGGCCCAGAGCAGTAGTGGCCAACTCTGCCTGGGTGGCGGGGCCGACGTCCGGGGGTCCCCGCAGAGCCAGGAGGGCGTTCCAGGGAGGGTCAGCCCGGGGTCGGGGCTTCCAAGACGGAGCAGCAGAGACAGGGAGGCCACCTTCCCTCCTGCCGCCCGCCCCCCCCCCGCTCCCCCACCGCCCCAGCTCCCCTCCCCCGCTGTCCAGGAAGTAAACTCACCCCAATCTCTAGCCAGGCTCTTGGCCCCCCTCCAAGAAACAGACAGGAGGATGCATATGGCTCGGGGCCCAGCCAGGGATGGAGCCAACACAGCGCCACCGGGCCCTCGTGCTGGGAGGGGCGGGGGCGACGGAAGGCCCAGTGTGCAGGGAAGGGGGTGGGTCAGGAGGCCTAGTCATGCCACCCAGGGAGACGCCGCAGGACCCCGTCTGCAAAGTGGGCTGAGGGCCGGCTTCCTGTGCCTTCTAGAATGTCAGGGGCCATGGGGCCGACTGGAAAGGCCTTGTGGGTAGGGACACTGAGGCCAGCACAGAGGGTGGACAGGCCGCCCTGGGGGAGGGGTGTATCCTGGGCGGTGGTCTGACCCCGAGCTGCCTTCCAAGAAGTGCGACCGCACAGGGGGGTCAGGACTGGTTAGGGTTCTTTTCCCCACAGGGCGCCCTGGGAGGCTAGGTCCTGGGCGCCGGAGGGCCCAACCTCCAGGGCAGCTGGGGCTGGTCCCCATCCCAGGAGTGAGCAGGGGCTGGGTTCCAGCCGGGGCCAGAGGTCCAAGCAGAAGCAGGGAGGTCGCAGGGCCCAGACTCTGTCAAGTGAATTCATGGACAGATGGACGGGCAGACAGGCACCAAGCCGGCCTCCTCTCCCTCCCCGTCTTGGCCTTCAGAACCGAACCCTGCATGTCCCACACTAGACTTCCCTGCCCCAGCCTGTCTCCAGTTGCCACGTCCCTCCCCCAAAGCCGAACGCCACCATCTAAAGTGGTTCAGAGACGGGACCGCCACCTCCCTTTTCCTTGGAGACAGAGGCCCCGGGGCTGCCGGGCTAGGAGCTGGGAGTGGAGGATGGAGCCGGGACAGCCTGGGCACCCCACAGCCCTCCACCAGCCGCTCCTCTGCCCTCCCTGTCAGCCAGCACCCTCTCCTCAGCCAGCCACGTAGACCTGTCCAGGGAGCCGGGCGCACCGCCCCACACGGGCAGGTCGGGGGACGCCCCGAGGAGGGCGCCGGCTGGGCCCCTGGGAGCTGCCAGGGGTCCCCCTGCTCTTTTCGCTTGTTTCCGGTGCCTGACCCAGCGCTCCGGGGCGGCTGTCCCGGGGCGTGCCGACCCCGAATTCCCTTCCCCTAGCGTTCTTCCTGGGTGGGCTGTGCAGCCCCACGCGTCGGGGCGGCGCCCTGCCCTGGGCAGGGAGGGGTGGGCGGGCCCACATGCGCTGCTCTCTGCCCAGGACTGCCTGCAGGCCATCGTGAGCTTCCTGGGGACGCTCGGGGTCGTCGTGTCCACCCTGATCAGCCTCGGTCTTGTCTCCACGGTACCCTCTTGGCCCCTCCCTGCCCCTCCCCCCGCCACCCCCACGGTCCCCCCCCCCCCAGATGGAAGAGCAGGGCTGGGAAGCTCCAGGCTGGGTCTGGTGTCCTGGGGACCAGCAGGGCTCGCCCTGCACAGAAAGCAGGGAGGGGCAGGCCGCTGATCCAGGGAGGGGCCTGGGGGTGCCGGGGCCCCCCTCGCTCCCTCCCCCACACAGCTGGGAACCCTGCCCAGCCCAGCAACTTCCTGGGGAGGCATGGAGACCCCTCCCTGGAGCCGCCTGTGCAGGGGCCCCACCGCCTCCCCCAGGTATCCGCCATGCTGCTCAGCGCCTTCCTCAGGTTCGCCATCCACTCGGGCTGCAACTTGGACCGCAGAGGCAAATACACCCTCGGCCCGCGGTAGGCCCGCCCGCCCCGCACCCCCTCCCTGAGGGGTCCTGCAGCCCCCAGCTCCTATGCCCGAGACCTCTGCCTCTGCCCCGCGGGGGGGGGGGGCCCAGGACCAGGCCGAGGCCAGGACTCTAGAGGAGGGGTTCCAGGGTGGCTGGGCACACTGAGGGGCCCCCACGCACTTCACCCTGCGGCCCCCAACCCTGCCAAGACCTGGCCCCACAGGTGCCGTCTCCACCAACAATGAGAGAGGTGCTTCTGGGCTCCCAGGCCAGCCCCCAGCCAGGACCTCTGATCCGGGGAGCCCCAGGGAAACCCAGGGCTCCCCTGCCCAGGGAGCAGGGAGGACCTGGCCCCAGTGGCCCAGCGGCCCCTCTGTCCCTTCCTGCCATCTGCTCCATTCCCTGAACCACTCGCTCTGCCCGGCCATCTGGGCAGCCTCCCTGCCCGGGCATCCTGCCTGCCCTGCTGCATCCTCAGACGGCCTCACAGTCCCCCTGCATCCACAGGGCCCATGGCTGCCGGCCCCAGGAGCCCAGATTCTCCGGACGCTACCAGCAGAGGCCTGCAGCTCACCACCCATCTGAAGCGGATGCTCTCAGGGGCCACCTGGGTCCCAGCAGACAGTCGGGGGGCCCTCGGCTGCTTCAGGACACCCCCCTTCCCACCCATAGAGGCAGAGATGCCCCGGCCTCGTCCCACCTGTGAGCCTCAGCAGGAGAGGATGCGCTGTCTTCTTCCACATCGTGGTGGGAGGGGGAGGACGGGGACCCGGCCAGATATGAGGGACCAGGGGTCCCTCACAGACTCCGGGAACAGGCTGCGCAGGAAGCAGGGGGCAGGCTGAGCTGGGCTCTCTGCCTTGAGTCTCACAAGGTCAAACCGAGGGTGGGTCGGGCTGGATGACCCTTCTCTGCGCAGCTGTGGCACCGATGCCCCCCCTTTGCATGCTGTCAGGGGGCCACCCTGCTCCTCGAGACCGCCCCCCTCCTTCTCACGTGCCTCCATCCTCAAGTCAGCGTGGTAGGCCGGCTGCTGCGAGACTTCCTCTGACACCCCCGTCCAGCGGCCGGAGAGCTCTCTCCGCTTTCAAAGGCTCCAGTGGCTGCATGAGGGCCACCGGGTCACCTCCCTGTCGTAAGGAGAAATCACATTTTCCGTGATGCTGTGTTCACAGATCCCAGGGACTTAGGCAGGGCACTGGGGTGGGGGACGCATTTGAGAAATTCTGCCACAGCCTCTCCCACCCGACCTCCAACCACCTGCCTGGTGAGTTCTCTCTAACCAGCTGTCCCACGGTGTGCATCCTCTGCTCAAAACCCAAAGTCCTGGGTGGAACACCCAATGGCCCAGCCTAGGCCAAGGCCCCAGCACGGCTGACAGAGGAAGAGGGAACGTGGGGCCCTTTGACCTTCCACAGCCGGAGCTCAGCCCTGCCCCGGCCAGCACTACACAAAGCCAGCCCCCTCAACCCTAGAAGCAGCCTCCTGGGGCAGGCGGGGAAGGGGGACAGAGTGACAGACGCCCACTGCAACCCACCCCTTGTGTTTCCAATCACACGCACTCCCCTCCCACACTTGCACTTCCAAAACCAAGGCAGCTCCCGCCCAACATCGAGCAGCAGCTGCCCCACATCCGGAGTTGCACAGACCTCGCCCCGGAGGGAGGAGCCCCAGGTCTCCTGGTTCTGCGCTGGGTGGCCATCCCTGCCCCGGGGGTGTGCGCCCCTCTCCTGGGCCCGTTCTCAACTTACTGAATAAACTTTGCAGAAGCACCAGCTCTACACCCTGGGTGCAGGGGCTGCTCCTTCCCCAACAGACTGGCAGGCTCCCCAGCTCCACCCCTCCCCCGTTCCAAGTTCTCTCGCTGGTCCGAGTGCATCTCCTGCTGGGTGAACCCAGCCTTCGCTTCAGAGGAAGGCCTTTGTCCAGTGGTCGCTCCCTGCCACCAACTTTCATTACCAGGTGCGCAGGAAGAGGAGAGACCAAGGGGACGCCACATCGCACCCACGCTGAGTAGCAGCGCCTCGTTTCCTCTTGATAGGGTCACCTGGCCGTCACCACGGACAGCCCCTCTATGGTCTCTTAGCCCAGTGGCGGAGGAGCCCCAGGTGAGCCAGGTGGGACCCCCAATTCCAGCTCAAAGACACTGGTTTCATTCAATGCATTCCTTTGTTGGTGACTAAAATCTCTACACCAGAAGAGTGGAGGCCACCAGGGCCCAGAGGCAGACTTTGGGGATTGGCTCGTTCGTTCTAATCACAAGAGGTGTCCCCCACCCCCGCATCCTGCTCTGGGGAAATGGTGCCGTGGACGAGCACGTCCTGCAGGACACAGTGCAGGGTCACGGGGCTGTCCCGTGGCCATGGCCCTAGATGATGCCCGAGGCCCGCCCGCCACCCCCAGGGTCACCTCTTTGGAGAAGCAGGGTAAACGGCAGCCGTCGGGAAGCCCACAGGCATCCCCCCTTGCCCGTTCCTTCGGCTGTAAAGTCAGTTCCTTGGCCAGAAACGATGGTGCCTGGGGGACCCAGACGTAAAGAAGGCTTTAAGTAAGTAAATGGGGAAAGTGCGGGCGCAGGCGGGGAGCAAAGCCCAACCCAGGGTGAGGGCCAAGTTCAGTGGGAACAGCCACTCCCCCCATGAAGGGGGACCCTGATGTTTGCTGTCCGGTCCATGTGGCGGGGCGCCCAGGCTGGACAGGACTTCTAGGGGCAGCTGGGAGGCTGGTTCCACGTGAGATTAGCACTTGAAGGGGTGGACTCAGGAGAGCAGATGGCCCTCCCCCGAGTGGGTGGGCACCGTCCAGTCCACCGAGGGCCCTAGGGGAACACAAGGCGGAGGGAGGGAGGACATGCCCTTTCCTGCCCCACCCACCTAATGCTCTCCTGTACCCAGACCAGGGTTACACCATCCACTCCCCGGGGTCTCAGGCCTCCAGACTCAGCTTGAGGGGCATCACCACACTGGCCTGCCTGGGGCTCTGGTTTGCAGATGGCAGGTCATTCCCAGCCTCCATCACCATGTGCACCAATTCCTCATAACACATCTTTTATAGAGAGATGGGTAGGCAGATAAACAGATGATAATGGATGGATGGATGGATAGATGGGCAGATACAGAGACAGATATCTCCCTGGTTCTGTTTCTCTGGAGCATCCTGGCCAATACAGGGCTCAAAGTTAGTGAACCTGCTGGCAGGTGTCCTGTGAAGATGCCAGGTTGCAATGCAGAATTGGACGCTGCTGCGCTGGCTGTAGGGGTGTCCGGGTGAAACTCGGTGGATGGACCCATGGGAGGCTTCCCTTCTGTCCTCTGTCAGCTTTGCACAAGGCCACTGGGCGGCATGAGGGTGGCTGGGAAGAGACTGCCTGCCTGCCACGGGGGTGCAAGAACCTTACAAGGATCCAGACACCCCACCTCACTGGGCAATGGGGAGCTGCCAGGCCTGCCCAGCTATGGGACCCAGTGGACAAATGACACTGACATCAGGACGGGCAGTTCAGGTCAGCCTCTCCCTGGGCCGAGAGGGGAGCCAAATGCTGAGTCACAACAGGAGGTGAGGTCCTTGCAAAGAGTGTGACAGTGCCCCTCGCAGGACTGGCTCTGGTACTCTCCATCGCAGCTTTGTGGCCACCACTGGGGCCGTGGGGTCTCTGGGTCACAAGGACCAAGCCATGTGGCCACTGGGGCACCTCCGCTGGCTCTGCACCTCGCACAAAGCCAGCCACCCGACATGCTGCCTGGATGCAGGTAGGGGCAGAAGGGCAGATGCCCAAACTCCGGAAGCGCTGTGCACAGGTGACCAAGGCCCGGAGGGGACACACCTGTGTTCACTGGACCCAGAGAGGACTTCTGTTTTCACAGGGTTTACTTCTCACTCTGCAACAGTGATTTTCACCCAAGCGACCTGCCGCTTCCTCCTCCAAGTTCCATCAGCACAGTGTCTGGGGGTGGGGTGGCATCGGGTAGACGAGTGGTCAAGGTCCCCATGAACTCAGCTGTGGCCAAGAGCCCAAGTGTCCACGTGGTCCTGAGGCAAGACCACACTCCTGACCTTCCAAGTGAAAGCAAATGGCCTCTCGGGACAGACCCAAAAATGCAAAAACCAAAGCAGGCATTCACTGGCTGAGCAGCCGCGGGCCCGGTGCGCTGCCTGCCTCCGCATGCTCCGACTAAGAGCGCCTGGCACTACGGCTGTGCTTATGCCAGCACCAGATCGCAAGGCCCACCCGCCCCACGGAGCGAGGCTCGCGGCCTGACAACCTGATGCAGCGCTACACCCAGAGGCGGGACCTCTGCGTCCCTGCGTGTACATGTGCCCACGCGGGGCATCGCCCAGCTGTCCGCCAAGCATTCGTAACAGTTCCAGGGCTCACAGCAGCGCACACGTGTTCTGGCAGTTACCTCCCCTCGCCCACTGATTTAGAACTTCTATAGGTGTTCCAAGGTGTCACACTATAGTTTGAATTTCTGGTTTCCTTCTTATTACCCAGGTTTTCATGTTTATTGGCCATTTCTGTATCTTAATCTGTGAAATGCCTGTTCATGCAACTTGCCCGTTCTGGGGGTTGGATCTTGTGTCTCTTTCTTCTGATTTGCGGGGAATTTTTTATGCACTACTGGGTGGCGTTCATCTGTTGCACATCTGTATTGAAAACGTTGTGTGTTTGTGAATTGACTTTCACCTTCTTTATAGTGACTTCTGGTGAACAAATGTTTTCTTTTTTCACCTTGCGGTGGAAACTTGAATACAGAAAAGAAGTACAAAGAATAACACAGTGTAGAGGGAGGGTGGGGCTCAGTGATGGAGCGTGTGCTTAGCATGCACAAGGTCCTGGGTTCAATCCCAGGACCTTCATAAAAACAAATATGTAAACAAATAAGTGAATAAGCTTAATTACCCCCCCAAAGAAAAAAGAAAGAATAACATGATGAACACACATGTGTCCACCATGATGGCTAACCTTATGTGTCACCTTGGCCAGCCCTTAGTGCCCTGCTGTTTGGTGAAACCCCAGCCGAGATGTTGTGGTGAAGGTATTTTTTAGAGGAAATTAGCACTTAAGTCAGTAGACTTTGTGGTAAAGCAGGTCACCCTCCATCTTGTGGGTGGGCCTCACCCAGTCAGTCGAAGGCCTCACACACAAAGACTGAGTTTTCCCAGAAAAGGAGGAATTCAAACTCAAGACTGCAACGTAGGGCACCTGCCTGGGTTTTCTGCCTGCCAGCCTGCTCACAGAGCCCAGATATGCTCCCCCTACAGCTGCACAAGCCAGTTCCTTACAAGAGCTACCTCACTCTCTCTGCACATACACATGCCCACATTCAGACACACACATACCGCACACTGACTTTAAGTTGTGTGTATGTGTACGTTTCTTCAAGTAACTTACGTACATTTTGACACTTCCACCAGAAATAGATAAGCAATTCAGCAAGTTCAGCGTTCACCTCCAAAAATGGAAGCTACTCCCCAGGGAAACTGCAGTCCCGTTTATCCCCTGTCACTAAGGTAACAGTCGTTCCCTCATAGCACTGAACACATCACCCACATTCAATTTCCATCCTGTCCCCCACGAGCTCTCATTGCTGGTTTGCTCAGGCCGACAGTCAGTCAAGCCCCCGGCTTTGGGTGTGTCTCTTCAAGTCTTTCCTAATTTACAGCAGTTTCCTGCCCCCCTCCAGCATTTTTTCCCAGCCACTAACTCCCATCAGGAGCCAGCGTCAGGTGCCCAAAGATCCCAGATTCTGGAGGTGACTTCCTCGTGGTGCCATTTTACATGCTCCTCTCTCCCCTGCTTTTCTGGTAACTGGAGGTCACACGGGAGCTCAGTCTCTTTGGCAGAAACCCTCCACGGGTGAGGCACGGTGGCCCCCGCTGCTCATAGCCAGGGAACACTGCACCTGCCTGTCCCACGTTAGTGAGGCTAAGTTTGGTCACCAGGGGACACCAGGTAGTTCCACTGTTGGGTTGTAACTCTCATTTGCCGTGAGAAAGCACTCCATGGACGTCCTGGTGGTAACCAGCCCCACAGCAGGCATCCCACTCCGGGCTGCAGCGTCCACTGACTGTCCTTGCCCAAATCGATGACGCCACTCGATGGTACAAGGTGGTGAGTTTCTAACTGTGGTGCCAGCATCTAAGTTAGTCCTGGAGACCCCTGCCCCTGAGAGTCACTCCCAAGTGCAACCCCCTTCTCTGGAGTGTAGGCTGGATCTGCTGAGTGACTTACTTCCAACCACTGAATGAGGTTAGAGTGATGGGAAGTCTTCCCAGATGAGACGCAGCTTCCATCTGCCCCTGGCTGGCTCTGCTGGGGGCCTGCTGCCATACTGGGGGCTGCCCTGTGGGAGGCCCACGTGGCAGGGGAAGGAGGGTGGCCTCCCGCCAACAGCCAGCAGGGAAGAATCCTGCCCACAACCAGCAGGTGACCTTGGATGTGTGTGATCCCCGGCCGTGCCTTCGGATGAGACCACAGCCCAGCCACTGGGGGCCACCTTGTGAGACGCCAGCTAGAGAGTCCTGGGGCTTATCCTGTGAGAGAGCCTGGGGCTGGGGACTCGGCACTAAGCCGCCCTCGGGCTCCTGACCTGCAGAAACTGAGACCATAAATACTTGCTGTTTTAGATGACTACACTTTGGGCTAATTGGTTACACAGCCGTAGACAGCTAATAAGCTGACTTTGCCATCCCTTCTGTGCTCCTTAGGTGGCCCTTCTTTGGAAAGACATCCTTTCATTCACCAATTGAGACTACCTGGGAACCTGGGGGAATCTCAATTTTATTTCTTCTTGAGCCAGTTTGGTCCATTTATAATTCTCTATCAGTGTTTTCATTTCATCAATGCTTCCGAATTTCATGACCTATAATTTTCGTGAACACTCTATTTGGAAATAATTACAGCTTCACAGGAAGCTGCAAAGAAATGTACAGGGAGGTGCATGCACACTTTGCCCCCCCCCCCAGGAAGTCTGCTGTCACAGCTCCCAGGCGTGGGTCTTACAGATGCTACTAAGAACATAACCGACAGGAAGATGGGGAAAGTCATGGGCAGAGTCAGGAGACTCCTGCTAGCTGGTGGGAATCTTTAGACTGTGATCAGGAAGTGCATTAATACAAGGGACGTTGATGGGGGCCTCGAGCATCGTGTCCTATGGTCGGGGACGAGGACGCCTAGATGCAGGAGCCCTGCGCACGTGGTACCAGAAGCGGCTGGTGGCGCCAACAACCGGAACAGCGGGGTGGGGAAAGCACAGGGACGTGAGGTGGGAGGATTACGGAAGCTGGGATGTTTGAACAGGCTTGTCCGTGTCTCCCTTGCCTAATGTTTTATGGCAGTGGACATTGTGCCACAGTGGGGGACACTTCCCCGACCTGGTATTGTGAAACCAAGTCTGCACCCAGGGGAGGCCACGGTGAGGAATGTCGGGGATGACAGAGCTAAGGCCAGAGTTTGGAGGACAAGCAGGATGTCTGAACAGGCTTCGTGTGCTCTGGGGGGATGGCATCGCACCCGACGGGGGACTGGTCCCCTGCCTGATCTTGTAACAAAGAGTCAGGTGACTCTGCCCTTCAAGCCATGTTAACTGGACATGCCAAGTGGAAACCAGTAAGATCGCCTGAGTCACGCCGTGGGGAATAGAAGCTGGGGCGCTGGGCGAGGCGGGCCCGTGGGCGCTGATGCCGTGTGCGGCTGAGACTGGGGCTTACGACCTTGTTAGCAGACCCCCGCTGGAGCTAACCCAGCGGTCAAAGGATGTAAACTGATCATGAAAGCTGAAACACCATAATGCCCAGGATGATGTGGGAGAGATGCCGTCCCGGGGACGGCGGGGACCAGAGAGCTGCGTGATGACTCGGGATGCTTTCCGCCGACCTTTCTGCCTGGAGCAGCCAGCCTGGCGAGCAGACTTGCACGCTGCTTTCCTAGCAGTGGTGGGAGGATTGAACGGTGGGGAACTCCCGATGTTTTTACTGACACATGGGTAGCGGCCAACGACCCTGCCATATGGAGGGCAGTGGAAACCTGGCCTGTTACAGGGATGCCCAGATGGTGCAAGGCCGCACGGAAATCACCATGGGAACGTTGGGGGTGCATTCAGGTAGGAATCAGAAGATCCCCCTTGCAGGCTCAGGAGGCAGCTGGGTACCCCCGTGTGCTCACCTGAGGTGTGCACCCAGGTCCATGAGATGAGTGGACGTAGGGCACTGCAGCAATGCAGAGATGGGCTGGGTCCACACCCTCCAAGGCACAGAATGCCAGTAAGAGCTGTCCGGCCACCCACAAGAGACCCAGACGGCAGTGGACTGCGCAGCGGGTTCCCTGGGGCGGGCCAGGGCGGGGCGGGGAGGAGGCTCTGATCAAAGCTGGCAGGTGAGACAGGCTGGGAGCTCGGTCTGCAAATGTGTCCCGCCAGGAATTGACGCTCACTCGGGTCAGGACCCCGCTGACCCGGTGGTAGGCACAGCTGCTCAGAGAGCTGTAAGAAAACCGGAACAGAACTATTGCTCCATCCAGATGACCAACTGTCACTTCTGCAAAATGACGAACTCACTTCACAGCCCAGAAGATCCAGCAGCGGGCAGAGGCACCCTCCTCGGAGCACTGGTTTCACGGAGAGCAGGGGTGGGCTGTTGAAACACGGGAGATGCGAGCACCAGTCCACGTCAGTGGCCTGCTGGAGAGACCCCACTGGACAGATGCTTCTGTTTTCTTGGGCCTGTGGCGCCGGGGGTGGGGAGGGAAGGATGCTGGCAAGATGGTGCAATTCCCACGGGGCCAGTGGGGAGTGGCACATGGGTGTGGGGACCACACTTCTTTCTTTCTTCCCATATCCCCTCGATTTTTTTTCGCTACTTGATGCAACGGTCACAAGACCAGGTCTACAACTGCAGGGCTGGGGAGGGGTGATTCCTATTCAGGAACCTGTAGCTGTGTTTTTAAACCTGATGTCAGAATTCCTAAGGGCCTGAGAGGTGGGTTGAGCCTCCCCCCACCTGGTAGACCTGGGGCTGACGGCCGATGGCGCTCTGATGCTGGGCGGTCGGAGAGCCCGCCAGCTCCGTGCCTGCGCGGGTGGGAGTGGGCGGAGAGGCACGTCCCTGGGGCTCGGGCTGTGGCCGGACCTATCGTCCCTTCCACGGTGGGAGGGTTCGGGCATAGCTGAGGGTAAAAGGATGGATCAGTGGGGCTCTGTGACGTAAGAGGGAAACCCAGTGTTGCACCAGCACCTCCAAAGAGGCTCAGAGCAAGACGCTGACATGTCTCTTAGCTCGACGACACCAGAGGCCTGAAGGGTGAAGCCACTGGGGCCAAGTCCACTCCTGACCAGATCAGCCTGACCTGGGCCAAGTCCATTTCTGCTCAGATCATCCAGAAGCCTGTGGACCTGAGCGGCCTTGCTCTGGGCGCAGCCTCGCATGCTCTGACGGTGGACAGGCTGATGCCAGCAGTGCGCCAATATCTTTGGACTTTTCTGATTGTTTTGCTCTAAGGCATCTAGTCAGAGACCAGAGGGTGGCCTGTGATAGAAAATAAATATCGGGTCTCTGCTCCGGTTCCTGGCACACGGTCCCCAAAACCCTTGGCATCTCTGAAGTAACGTGTGCCCTTGTAACCTAAGGGGCTGGCCGGTGGGGGGGGGCCCTAGGCCACTGCAAGGCGGGGGCAGGTCTCCAAAAAGCCCAGGGTGATTAGAGGGTCAGAACTTTCAGCCCTGCGCCTCGGCCTCCGGGAGGGTAGGCGGGCTGGAGAGCGAGCCGGTCACTGGCGGCAGGCGATTTAATCACCCATACCTATGAACAGAAGTCTGTAAAAGCCCCAGACCGACAGGGCTTGGCTGGGGGACACATGGAGGTGCGGGGAGGGTGGTGCACCCAGGAGGATGTAGAAGTTCCACGTACCCCCCAACCCACCCTCTGCATCTCTTCCATCTAGCTGCTCCTGAGTTGTGCCTGGTACAATAAACATGCATTTGGGTTTCCCTGAATTCTGTGAGCCGTTCTAGGAAATTCTCAAACCTGGGGAGGGGTCCGGGGAGCCCCCGATGCACAGACGGTCAGTAAGACGGACGGGGGCCTCGGACTTGCAGTTGGCGTTGGGGCTGTCCTGTGGGGCTGAGCCCTTCACTAGGGTCTGACACCAGCCCCAGGTCAATGGTGTCAGAACAGACTTGGATCCCCGGCTGGCGTCCAGGGGATCAGAGAGGCGGCTGTGGGTGTTAGGAAGCCCTCCCGAGGGGCTACTGTGAATAAAGCTGCCGTGGACATGTGTGCACAGGGGTTCGAGTGGACGTAAACCTTGCCTTCTCTTGGATAAACGCCCAGGAGTTAAGTGCTGGGCTGTGCGCTGGTGGCATGCTTCGTTTTATTAAAAACAAGCAAGAAAGCTGCCAGTCTCGTCAGGTGCTCTCTCACATGGCGTGTCTCCTGCAGACCCCGTCGCTAGGCCTCTTGCCGCCTTCCTGGCATTTCCCGTGGCCCAGGGTGCTGGACGGCGGTGGTCTCGCTCACCGTTTCGGGGACGCTCCGGCCGCCAACCCTGCTGCGCCCGCCCCGCCCCCGCGGCGCCCCTCTCATTATTGTCTGCCCTTGCTAGGTATTTTTAACTTCTTATCACAATTTCCTCCTTGGCCCTTTAGTTGTTTGGGGGTAAATGTGTTGAACTGTCTGGTTCCTGATTTCCGACTGACTGTGGTTAAGATGAATGCTGCCAAGTCCTTGACCTTCGTGGGGACTGCCTCGTGGCCTAGACTGGAGGGACAGCCACACCAGGCCCCACGTTCGCTGTCCTCAGGATGCCCCAGCAAGGCTGGCCCGGCTCTGCTTGGTCCTTGGCCTGCCTTGACCGTGTGACAGTGAGCGCCCTTCCCCCTGGTCAGCTGGGGACACGCTCGCCCCACAGCAGGCTCCTGAGATAGGCCCGGTGGCCCCGGCTGCATTCCCGCCAGCTGTCCCTTATCGGGTCCCTCTGCTGCCCTTCTAATGGTCACAGGCCTCCAGGACTACCCTTGACTCTTCCCTCCATCTTCCCAGAAGGGGTTCTTGCAGATTCTCCAGGAGCTGCAGCCAGATCTCACTCGGAGGCTCAGCCTGGCTTCCGAACCCCAGAAGCCTCATCCTTCCCGTGTGGGTGTGTGCTGGTCACGCCCAGGTGTTCAGCCCTGGGCAACGACCCCCCAGGGATGCCCTGGCAGACGACAAGCCCTGTGCCGGCAGTGTCCTAGTGCTTAGCCTGGGGGTGCACTGCTGTCTGTCTTATCACTCACCCACTGACACACCCTTCTGTATACATGAAAGCATGTCACAATGTCACAAATGCACGACCCAGCTGGTGGAGGCCTGGCAGTGCCCTCCCATCCCACCCAACTTCTGGCCCCTGTGCCCTGGGGAGGGCAGGGGTCCCTGCGGTCAAGGAGCAAGCTGGTCTGAGTGCCTGGCAGGCCTGAATCACTCCTGCCCCAGGCCTGACTCACTCCTGCCCCAGGCCGTCCCTACGGCACAGCAATCAGGAGGGGGACACCCTGGCCCGTGGGCCTCTCCCTCCCCCTCTGAACACTCGCTCCCGGAGGGAAGGGGCGCCCTATGTGGTCAGGGCGCAGCGCGGGGCAGTCCTGGCCAGTGGCAGGAGTGGCAAACTCTCAACGAACCCCCAGGGCTCTCCAACCCCGCTGTGCCCCTTAACTTCACGGCCAACAGTGTCCCGGGGCCTCTCCAGATGCACCGGGGTGACCCATGAGGACAAGCACTTCACTCTCAGACCAGAGAGGATTTCAAGTCCTCAGGCACACAGGACGGTGAGGGGTGGGCACTGGTGGTTTCTGTCACAACGGGCTTGCTCCTGGGACCGGCAGAGGTCCCTGGGAACGGGAGGTCAGTGGCGTTGAGTGTGTTGTCCCACCTGGGCTGGACACGGGGACTGGGCTGGAGAAGGTGACCAGGACCAAATGCAGCACACCTGGTTCCAAGGATGAAGGTGAGGTTCCGTGGAACCAGCTCCCCAGCTGACGTCCGACTGCTGGAACAATTCCAAAGACACGGCGTATTAACCAGTTTCTCCGGAGGACAGAACCAAGAGAAGGTGTGTGTGCAAAGGGGATGTCTTACAAGGAATTGGCTCACACAGTGACAATGGCTGAGAAGTCCCAGGACCCGTAGTTGGTGAGCTGGAGGCCCAGGGGAGCAGATGGTGTGCGTTCTAGTCCAAAAGCCAGCAGACTTGAGACTGAAGATGAGCCCAAATTTCAGTACGAGTCTGAAGGCAGGAAAAGACTGTGTCCCAGTTCCTCAGTTGGGTTGGAGGAGTTCCTTCTCCCTCGGCCTTTTGTGCTATTGAAGCCTTCAACTGATTGGATAAGACCCACCCATGCTGGGGAGGATGGGCTTCAGTCTACACACTCAAAAGCCACGCTTCTCCAGAAACACACTCATGGACACACCCAGAAAGATGTTTGGCCCAATGTCTGGCCCCTCCCCACGCTGAGGTCCAGTCAGGTTGACGCGCTGGACACAACCTCCCGGCAAGCCCCCCTGACAGCAGTGCTAAATCATCCCTAGTTTGGACCTTGGATGCCTGGAGACAAAAAAGAACCGAAACTAAGTGTCTTGGTCATCTGGGGCTGGGCAACAAAATCCCACAGCTGGATGAACCGAACAGCAGACGTTTAGTCTCTCACAGCCTGGAGGCTGGAAGCCCACGGCCAGGTTCCTCCGGAGTGCTGTGAGGGGGAATCTGGCCCAGGCCTCCCTCCCCGCTCCTGGGGGCCCGCTGGCGGTCTGTGGGGCTCCCTGGCTTGGAGAGGGGTCACCCTGGCCCCTGCATTCACCTTCACGTGGTGTCTCCCTGCGTCTGGGTCTCACCTCCCCTGCCTTTGTCTTATTGGAACACCTGTCATTGGATTTAGGATTCATTCTGAAAGCAAGGGGGTCGCCTGCTGAGGTCTATAATGCCACTACCCTTGCAAAGGCCCTACTTCCTGTCGACTGAAAAAAACTAATGCACAACCTAAGAGCTGAGAACGGTGCTTGATGCAGTGGACTTTCTGAGGACTTCAAGCCGGGAAAGCGGCCTCTCAGATTGCTCTGAGGTCAGGGAGGAGCCAGGATGTACAGGAGTGTTGGGAACAAAGACCAGGCAGTCGGAAAAGCAAAAGATTCCTGTCAATGAAGGAACCAGCTACCTCGGGCTAGTTCAGCGCTTTCCTGTGTCTGGGGAGGTGCAGGCCAGGCGGGACGCGGGGTGGACCTGCAGGAGGCACAGATCCTGCCCCCCAGCCTGGCACTGTGTGGAGGCAAGGCGTGGGTGCACCCTGTGTTTCCCCCTCCCCCGGCTCCTGCTCCTGGCACAGGGTCCAGGCCCCTTCCCCACCACCCATCCCACTTGAGCTCTGGGACAGCTGGGCTCCCTGCTCTGCCTGCCCGGGTCCAAGGCCCCGTTCTCATGGGAAGGCTGGCCCGGGAAGGGTCCCCGTCCCAGCAGCCCTGAGATTCCGGAGTCCTTGGAATCACTGTGGCCGGGGTATGAGCTGTGCTGTGAGCGGGGCTGGTGTGGGGTGGGAGACGGGGAGGCGGGAGGGGCAGCGGGAGGACGGGGCCTAGAAGAGATGCCAGGGGCCCACAGGGCAAGCAAGGGAGAGAGAGCAGGGTGGAGGGTCCAGAAGCTCAGAGACCCACTGCCCGGGGCCAGTTTCAGCAAGGCCAGTGGGCCGAGGGCTCAGCCTCCCCAGAGCCCCGGCCGGTGGGAGTGGGGGCGCCGCTGGCCGGGGGCCTCGGCTCTGAGGGGGACTTACACCCAAGTGGGTGGTGGGGACCTGCCCCCAGGAAGTCCCAAAGGAGAGGGGCTGTGAGACCTGCTGCCCCTCCCCATGGGACCGGCAGGCAGGCCCGGCCAGCTGGACCTGTTTGAGGTCGAAGGTCACCTGGCTGCACCCAGACTGTGGGGACCAGCCCAGGCACAGGCGCTCAGACTGGGCAGCAGTGGGAAACGGGCAAGGAGGTGCTGATGGAACTGGTGCTGGGGCCCCCATGCCCTGCCTCCCCCCACCCACCCCTGCCCGCCTCTCCTGGGGGGGTTGTGGGGGGAGGGGGAGGCCTGAGTGATGGGGGCAGCACCTTCCCAGAGCCCCCACATTCCTCGGGGAGAGCGACAGAGGGGAGGGGAGGCCAACTGCCCCCAAAGCCCCCCCAGCCGGGACTCCCTCTCCCCCCTCCCCTTCACCTGTGCCTCCCCCAGGAAACCGCCCCTCCACCTCCACGCAGAAGCCATGCTGGGTGCCGCCCTCATGCCCCTTCCCGCCAGTCACCTGGCCTGCCCCCCATCCAGCCAGGGCCCCGGCCTCCTCGCGGCCCACCGGGGCCCTGGACAACTCCTCCACCTTGAACCCACCATCAGTTTTGACACCAAAGCATCCAAACCGCCGGGGAGGGTGGGTCCCCCTCCGAGGCCTCCCTGAAGGCCCGCTGCCGGCTGCCGGAGGTCAGGGCTCCCAGCAGGGCCCTCGAGACCCCAGGGCCTCTCCCTGCACTTTCGGCGGCCGCCTCCCACCTCCCTCTGCTGGTCCGGGTTTCAGTTTCCTCTCCCGGTTACTTGACTATTCAGTGCCGATCAGGAAGCCAGAGCTGCGGCCTCTGGTAACTGACGTGGTGCCAGGCACTGCGCTGGTTGCTAGGCGTTTTCCTCAACCTCAAGAATGGAAACCACACCCCCCCGCTCCCGACCCAACCTTGGTGTGGACACTGAGGACCCCTCCTCGCACCCAGAGCAAGACTGAAGGGGAGGCCCCTGGAGCCCCAGGGCTCCTGGCCGGACCTCACACCATCACCACAACTGCCCTCCGCTCCAGGGCAGTCACTCCAGGAACAGATTCCACACCTTGGGACTCTCCTAAAAGACATCTCACGGTGTCCCTGATCGGGCCCCAGTCCGCCACTGCACGGACCTCAAACCGTCCCCTCACCCGCTGGTGGCTGGTCTGTCGCCTTCCTCCTGGGCCCCCAAGAAGCAGGGAGGGCCCCCCACTGTCTGCAACCCCTTGTCCATCTCTGCCCCTCATCCTGCACAGTCAGCTCTGGCCTGGACTCCTGCAGTTACTGACCTCCCAGCCACCCCATTTTCGCAAACATGTCTGCCCCCAGGGTCCCTGGCCTCCCACCGCCCTCAGAAAAACCCCAGACCCCAGCCCTCCTGCCCCCAGCTCCGTCCCCTGTGGCCTCTCCGGCCTGGGGTCTCTGACCTTCCTGGGCCAGGAGGTCCCCCAGGGGACAGTCCCTGCCTGGTACACCCGTCCCCATCTCCCCTTGGCCCCTCCCGAGCTCCCGTCACTACCCCCAATTCCCTCAGTTACGAAGCGGGAGCTCCCAGGCTGGGCCCTGGGGGAGGCCTCGATGGCGCAGGAGCACCGGGGAAGGCAGCTGGAGATAACGCTGCCCCCACCCCAAACGCGCCCGGGGGGCTGGCTCACTCCCGCCTCTCAGCACCCAACGTAGGCGAGTTCATCGTCCGGCTTTATGCCCCAAAGTGAGAGGCTGACGGTGCGCAGGACAAGGACAGACCATGCATGGCGGCACATCCTGACCCCTGGGAGAGGCCCGGAAAGGCCAGCACAAACTCTGCAGCAGTCGGCCTGGTAGGTCGGGCTGTGACCAGGGCGCTGGCTTCCCTATGCTTGCCCCCAACTCAGGGCCCCCCAGAGAAAGGTAAATAGGGCCCCCAAGCCCACCCCATGGGCCGCCTGTCTGCTTGGCCGCCTCCGATCACAACGCGAGGAAGTCTCCCTTGTCTTTCCAGCTTCACTGAGATGTCATTCACATAAATTTCACTCCTTTAAAGAGCACAGCTCAGTGGCTGTCATATGCTCTCAGAGTTCTTCCACCATCACCACTGTCTCATTTAAAGTGTCAGCACCCCGAGAAGAGACCCCACGTACACCCATCGGCAGTCACTCCCTACTCCCGCCCCAGACCCCAGCGGCCACCGTCGGCTCTCTCTCCGTGGATTTGCCCGTCTGGACATTTCACACAAACAGACTCCTAGGACTTGTGGCCTCTGGGGACTGGCTGCTTTCAGTCGGCATCCTGCTTGCAGGGGCACCCATGTTGCAGCCGGTGAGGGCGCCTCCTTCCCTTGAACAGCTGAACAGGCTTCCACGTTGTGTCCACACCCCAGTGGTGGCCACGGGGGCTGCGCCACCCCTTAGCTGCTGTGAACCGCCTGGACACGATTTTGAACGGACGTTCGGTTTCGTTTCTCCAAGAATCGCCCAGACACGTGGTAACTGTGTAGCATTTTGAGGAAACTCCAGGCTGTTTTCTGAAATGGCCGCCCGCTTCGCACGCCCGCCAGCAGTGCCAGAGGGCCCCGGCTTCTCCCCTCGCCAACACGTGCTATTTTCTGTCTTTTTTGTGAGAGCCTGTCCCCACGGAGCTGAAGCAATTACTCCCGGTGGTTTCGATTTGCAGCTTCCCTGACGATCAGAGAGGCTGAGCCTCTCTCCCTGTACTTCTTGGCCCCGCTCCGTCTCCCTTGGAAAATAGTTCTTCAGACCCTCTGACCATTTTCAGGTCGGGCTGTCGGCCTTTTCTGTTGTGGTTAAGGATTCCTTCGCGAGCTCTACACACTGATCCCTCACCAGATACGGCACTTGCAGATATCGTCTCCCATTTCGCGGGCTCTCTCTCCACTTTCTGGGTATCTTTTGTTTTGGGGGCAGCAGATCAGGCTCCGAGACGGAGATGGTCTTTGCCAATAGTTTCTTTAACACAGCTTCGCTGCGGGAATTATTAAGGTCACCAGCACGCAGGATGTGATTCTTACTAAGTTGGGAAAGAAAGAACGTGCTCCAAACCAGTGATCGATTAGTGACACTATTGTTCCAGGCAAGGGGAGGGGGAAGGAATAAAGTCCAAATTCAGCTGACATGTGCCTTTTATACAAAGTTTTGGTTTCTCCGGAGAGACGGCGGATGTCCAGCTGCCAGCACAAAAATAAAAGTCCCTTGTTGCAGGAGCACGTTGCTAGGCAACGACGGAGCTGGCGTTGGCCAGCAGGCTGAGCTCCTTGGAGAGATGCTGCACTGTGTCCCCAAGGCCCATAGTGGGGTGACCTTACCAGGGCGGGTTTGACGCCCCAAGGTCTTTGGAGTGCTGCATCAGCAAAGGCTCACCTGGTCCTCACAGACTTCTGACGCTCACGTCCAAAGCTGTCCGCATCACAGGTGCTTCATTCACTCTTGTTTTTTTTTTTTCAATTGGAGTGTCGTTGATGGACAAGCTTGTGTGAGTTTCTGGTGTGCAGCCTGGTGGCTCAGTTTCACATATGCATATACATACATATATTCTTTTCCATTAGAGGTTATTGCAAGCTCTGGAATCTCGTTCCCTGGGCTGCGCAGTGGGGCCTTGCTGTTTATCTGCTTTACACACGGTCGTGTGTGTCTGTTAAACCCAAACTGCTCATTTATAGGGGCTTATTGATAAGCCCTCAGCAGGGCCCTGAGCAGCCAGCTCTAACGACATGATGACATTATGGCAGAGCGGCCTTCACTCATATCCGAACAACGTGGCTTCTGAAAACAACTTTTTTTTTGGTCTTTGCCTTATTTGAGGATTCTGGGTTAAGACAACTTCACTTGTCATAAACAAGTGGGTTTGAACTCATATCAAACCAATATACCCTCTGACACACAAAAGCTTACAATTTTAGCCAAGTCCAATGTTCCTTTTTTCCCCTCTCATTTCGCTTGTGCTTTTGGGGTTGTATATAAGAAACCACGGTCTAACAGAAGGTCACGAAGATTCACTCCCGTGTTTTGCCTCTTTTATAACCCCTTTTTTTTTTTAATGGAGGTGCTGGGGATGGAGCCCAGGACCTGCGCGGGCTAAGCACGCACTCTACCACTGAGCTCCACCCTCCACGCCGCTCTTCTGTTACCTCAGAGTTTTAGAGCTTCCTCTCTTACGCTGAGGTCTATGGTCCGTTTCGAGCTAACGTTTGTGTGCAGCAAGGCGGGCGCCCAGCTGCACTCTCTTCGCGGTGCATGTCCAGTTGTCCCAGCACCAGTCGCTGAAAAGACTGTTCTTTTCCTTGTTGGATGGTCTTGGCAGCCTTGTGGAAACCAGCTGACCGTGACTGTGAGGGCTTATTTCTGGAGTCCTGATTCTATTCCTCTGACCTGTACGTCTGGCCTTAGGCCAGGACCACTCCGCCGCCCTCTCACTGCAGCGTTGCAGCAAGTTTGAATCGGGAAGTGTGACTCCAGCAACCTTGTTCTTCTGTTGCAATATAGTTTGGGCCATTCTGAGGCCCTGACATCCCCTGGATGAATTTTAGGATCAGCTTGTGAAAAGCCAGCTGGGGTTTTGATGGGGATTTCATTGAAGCTGTAGATCAGCTTGGGGAGTGTTGGCATCACAACAATATTACGTCTTCTGGTCTGTGGACACCAGACAGCTTTCCATTTAGTTAGACCTCCCTTAACTCGCTTGGACGACGGCTTGCGGTTTTCAGCGCGCAAGCCTCGCACTGCTTCTGCTACGCTTACTCCTGGGTGTTTTGTTCCATTTGCTGCTGTTCCACATGGGACTGTCTTCTGAAGTCCATTTTTGGATTGCTCATTGCTAGTGTGTGGAAATACAGCTGATTTTTGCGTATTGATCTTGTATTCTGCTAATTATTGAACACATTTATTAGTTTCATTTGGGACTTCTTTGTGGGTTTCTTAGGATTTTCTGTACACAACATCAAGTCATCTGCAAACAGAGACAGTTTATGCTTTCCTTCCCAACATGGGGATGCCCTTTTATTCCTTCTCTGTACCTAAGTGCCCTGGCCAGAACTTCTGGGACAAGGCTGAACCGCAGTGGCAGGAGCGGGGGTCCCTGTCTTGTTCCTGGCCTTGGGGGGACGTGCTCAGGCTTCACCACCAGGTGCGGTGTCAGCTGTGGCTTTTGGGGACGCTCCTATCAGACGGAGGACATGCCCTTCTCTCCTGAGCGTGCTGGGAGTTTCCAGCATGAGAGTCCTGGGTTTTGTCAGACGTTCCTCCTGAGTCTATTGAGATGACCTTCTCATTTCTGGCCTTTATCCTACTAATATGGTGCAGTACTTTTTCAGATGTTACTCTTCCTTTTTTTTTTTTTTTTTTTAAATGTAAAGGCGTCCCCCTGGAGGACTGCCTTAGAGTCTCTGCCAAATGCAGGGAGGGTGGCTGAATCCCTTGCCTACAGCAAGCTTTGCAAAAGCAGTCTGTTTCATTTAGGTGGTCTTTGTTTATTTCCACAGGAAATGAAGGCCAAGGGGCAGGTCTCAGTGATTCCTCCCCCAGCCCCCTTACAGAATGTGTGCCCCAGGGGAACGGTGAGTCACCAGCCCCTGGTGGAGAAGCTACTCATTCAGACAGGCTTAAAGGAGGCACTGACTCCTGCCTCCCGAGGGCCAGGCCTAGTTGCGTTCCACTGCAGACGAGGAGCAGGGGAAGCAGCCCCGAGTCACCCAGAGGGGAGGACTCACAGCCCTGACGGTCCCGCCCTCCTGCTGGCTTTATCCTCATCACACCAGCAGCTCCTCGGTCCTCAGACAGTCAGCCTCTCAGGAGCCGGCCAGGCAGGGAGGGGTCTCCTGTGCCAGGCATGGCAAGCCCCCCGCCTTCTCCCTCATTCTCTAAGAGCCCTTCTGGGACCTTTTCCACGTGTCCTGGAGCTGGGATGGAAGTGCCTCCGTCCAGCCAGTGGCGGGAACCTTCCCCAGGATGTGCTCACCCCATCACACTGGCACACACGTCACGTCACCCCCGCCTGCCTGTGATGTTTACTGTTGGGTCCCCATGACTGGCCGGGGCGCCCAGAAGGGACAGGATTTCTGGGGGAGACTGGGAGGCTGTTTCCACGTGAGATTAGCACTTGAAGGGGTGGACTCAGGAGAGCAGATGGCCCTCCCCCGAGTGGGTGGGCACCGTCCAGCCCACGGAGGGCCCGAGGGGAACGCAAGGCGGAAGGAGGGAGGACATGCCCTTTCCTGTCCCACCCTTGAGCGGAATGTCCCACCTCATGCTCTCCTTAACTCAGTCCAGGGTTACACCATCCGCTCCCCAGGGTCTCAGGCTTCCAAGCTCAGCCTGAGGGACACCACCAAACTGGCTTGCCTGGGGCTCCGGTTTGCAGATGGCAGGCCATTCCCAGCCTGCATGACCACGTGCACCACTCATCGTGGGAGCGGAAACCCTTCACTTACTCCTACCACAGTGGCAATCCAGTTCAGCCTGGCTCTGGCCTTCAAGCCCAAGTGCCAGCCGGCTGCCCACTGACCTCGCCAACAGCCCTGACTGCAGATCTCAGAATAGAGCCTTCGTCCCCCAGCCCTCTGCTCCTGCCGCACCAGCTTCTTTCCCTCCTTCCAACCTCCCTCCTCGGACCAGGATGCACCCCCAACACCCCGCAGGGCTGGCTCCACTGTTGGCTCCTCCCAGCCCCCTGTGCTGGAGGAGTGCCCCCACCACCTCGTGACTCTCCATCAGCCATCCCCAGAATCCCTTCCCTTCCCAGTACTGGCGTGATCGTCGTGGGTGACATCTGTCACCCTCACCAGGGCCTAAGGTGCCCGAGAGAAGGGTCCTGGTTGTCCAGCTCCTCACCGCCAGAGCCTGGAATGGTGCCTGCCATGCAGCTGGTACCCACTAAATATCTGATGCAGGACTGAAGAGATGACAGAACAAGCTGCCAGGGCGCGACCCGCTTTGGGATGCAGGATGCAGGTGCATGGTTCTGCGGCTCCCCGAGGGTGGGCTCTCTGTCCCCTGCCACCCCCTCCCCAGAGGGTCCAGGGTCCGAGGAGTCAGCCCACACCTTTGGCAGGAAACGCCCCTATCACTGTGGGGAGCAGGGAGCTGACAGGAGGGCAGGGCGGCCAGGGCGGCCAGGGCACCCAGACAAGCGTTTCTTGAAACTGAAGGCCTGTCCTGACTCCTTTTCAACAGAAAGAATCCAGGCAGACCCCCCTCTCTCCCCGCAAGTGAAGACTTCAGTAATTTTTTTCTTTTTCAGTTTTATTAGGTGGAGTCATCGCAGTTTGCCTGCACATACACCTTGCATTGCATGTAAATACACATATACAGCGTACCGCACGTATTTTTTAAGTTTACATATACTGACTGATCGCTGTTTCCAAGAACAGATTAGTGCTTTAGCGTTTTAAACTTACACAGTTATCAAAGGAATAAAGCCAACCACAAAATAAGAATCAACAGCATGCGGTGATCCAGTCATAAAGGACAGTCAGATGTGCTCGCACATATTCAAGAAATCAGTCATCTAAGTTCTAAACAATCAGGACTTCAGTTACTTTTGTTATAACAGCGCTTCGACACGCACCAACCCAACACTAAGGATAAACATGTGTTTGTGCCCCTTACACCATGTGAAGCCAAAACACATTTTAAAATTAACCACAAAGGCACAGCAATCAGACAAGAAAAAGAAATAAAACAGATTCAAACTGGAAGGGAAGAGGTAAAACTGTCAGTATAAGCAGATGACATGATACTCATGATACCGTATAAAGAAAACCCTAAATGCTCCACACAAACGCTACTGGAGCTGAGAAGCGAATTCAGCCAGGTAGCAAGTTACAAGACTATCTTACAGAAATCTGTTGCATTTCTTTACATTAACAATGAAATATCAGAAAAGGAGAGTTTAAAAAAATCCCTTTTAAAATCTCATCAAAAGAATACTTAGGAATAAATCTGACCAAGAAGGTGAAAGACTTATACTCTGAGAACTATAAAACATTGATAAAGGAAATTAAAGATGATTTAAAGAAATGGAAAGATATCCCATGCTGTAAGGTTGGAAGAATTAATATTGTTAAAATGGCCATACTACCCAAAGCAATCTATAGATTTAATGTGATCCCTTTCAAATTACCAATGCCATTTTTCACAGAACTAGAACAAATAATCCTAAAATTTATATGGAATCACAAAAGACTCCAATTCACCAAAGCAATACTGAAGAAAAAGAGCGAAGCAGGAGGAATGACCCTCCCAGACTTCAGACAATACTACAGAGCTAGAGTAATCAAAACAGTGTTGTATTGGCACAAAAACAGACATATGGATCAATGGAACAGAATAGAGAGCCCTGAAATAAACCCACACACTTAATTAATCTTCAACAAACGAGGCAAGAATATACAATGGAGGAAAGACAATCTCTTCAACAAGTGGTGCTGGGAAAACTGGACAGCCACATGTTAAAAATCAAAACTAAAATGAGGTATCACCCCACACCAGTCAGAACGGCCATCATTAAAAAGCCCACAAATGATAAAGGCTGGAAAGGGTGTGGAGAAAAGGGAACCCTCCCACACTGTTGGTGGGAATGTAGTTTGGTGCAGCCACTATTGAAAAGAGTATGCAGATTCCTTAAAAAACTGAAAATAGACTTGCCATATGATCCAGCAATCCCACTCTTGGGCATATATCCAGATAAAACTCCAATTCTAAAAGGCACATTCATCCCTATGTTCATGGCAGAACTATTTACAATAGCCAAGACGTGGAGGCAATAAATGTCCATCAATAGATGAATGGATAAAGAAGATATGGTATAAATGGAATACTACTCAGCCATAAAAAAGAATGAAATAATGCCATTTGTAGCAACATGGATGGGCCTAGAGATTATCATACTAAGTCAGGTAAGTCAGGCAGAGAAAAACAAGTATCATATGATATCACTTTTACACGGAATTTTTAAAAATGATATAAATGAACTTATTTACAAAACAGAAAGAGACACACAGGCTTAGAAAACAAACTTATGGTTACCAAAGGGAAAAGGGTGTAGGAAGGGATAAATAAGGATTTTGGGATTAGAAACACAAACTACTATATATACTATATACAGAATAGATAAACAAGGTCCTACTATACAGCACAGGGAACTATATTCAATAGCTTGTAATTACCTATAATGAAAAAGAATATATGTGTATAACTGAATCACTATGCTGTACACCAGAAACTCACACCACATTGTAAACCAATGGAACTTTAATTTAAATAATAAACAAACAAAATAAAATTAACTACCAAGAAAACTACTAAATTTGTAGGACAGGGCTGCTCTCTCCAACACGGTAGCCACTGGCCATCACGACTGCTGAAATTTAAACCACGCACAGAGAACAAAACGAACACTTCAGTTCCTGGTGGTGCCACCAGCCATGTTTCAGTAGTCACTTGTCCTAGGGCTACTGCAAATGCAGTGCATTCCTATTTCTCCAGCTGCATGTCACTTTGCCATCACCTGGGGAGCAAATGAGTCACCTGTCCACCTCCTCCTTAGCCCAGGCAGTGAGGGCAGCAGGGCCCTCAACTGATGGCAGGAGTGTGGGGTTGGCCTCCCTGGGGGCCTGGCACAGCCAGGGTGTGCATGAAATACATAACATCTGGAAGTTCTATAGCCGACTTGGGCCTTTTAGACATTTAACTCTGGTCTAGGGGACACCTATTCTGTGACCTTTCCAAACACAGGCTTCTCTAACAGCCGTCAGCTACCCCCCCCCCCACCACCACCCCGCCACCACCCTGTCCATGGGACAAGGCTTGGCTGCCTAGAATCTTCAGCCCAGGGCCTCATGACCTACCCCCCCAGGTTCCTGTCCCCGGGAGCCATGTGAACAAAGCACGCTGCTGTAGGGCACAGCGGTGTATCACCTCCTTCAGGGGGCCTTCCGAGATAGTCCAAGGGGCCTGAACGAGTTCTTCCCTGGCTGCAGGTCTGTCCTCAGGCGCGGCCCCTCGGGGGCTCTGAGCGCGCCAGCAGCCCAGGGACGCGTGCTGCGCCTGGCACTGTGTGCCCAGGCCCCGGGGTCCTGACTGCACCGGGTCTGACACCCCGAGGTGCGTGCGCGAGTCGGGGAGGGTGGCGCGACTTCTCTCCCCAGGCGGGGCTGGGGGCTAGGGCTGCAGCCAGTCGGAGCCAGGGCAGCAGGGCCAGGGGCGGGGCCTCTGGGCGGGGCATTGGGGGCGTGGCCTCGGCGCCCTATAAGTAGCCGAGAGGTGCGCGCGCCCCACCAGAGAGCGAGCGCGCAGCGGCGGCAAAGAGTGAGGCGTGTTCCGGCCAGGCCTTCTGCTCCCCTCGTCCGCGCCCCTCATCCGCGCGTACCCCGCGCCCCTCGTCCCCGCGCTCCAGCCTCCCTCCAGGCCCCCGGCCGCCCGCCAGGCCTCCAGGCCCCCAGGCCCCGCGCCCGCCGCCCAGGACCGGCCCGCGCCCTGCAGGCCGCCCGCCGCCCGCGCCGCCATGGGGGTAGAGGGCTGCACCAAGTGCATTAAGTACCTGCTCTTCGTCTTCAATTTCGTTTTCTGGGTGAGCCTCGACCGGGGGGTGGGGAGGGCGCACCCCGAGCCTGGCAGGCCGCGCGCCCTTCTAGGCCCAGCGGAAGGGGCGCAACCGAACCGCCAAGTTGCGGGGCCACCTGTGTGCGCCGGGCACGGGGTTGGGGTGGGGGGTCCTAGGCCTGCTGGGCGCGGCGCTGGGGTCTTCCCGGGCCACCGCGCTCCTCGACGGCGGGGCGGGAGGCTTCCAGTCGGGTTTCGGGCCTCTGCGCGTCAGGGCCCAGAGCCAGGCAGCCGGGCTGGGGCGTTTGGTGACCTGGGGTCTCTTCCCGTTTGGTGATGGTGTTGGTGCGGTGGGTGCGCGTTCCGGGCCGCGTACCCCGCTACTGCTCAGCCCTCCTGGCCGCTGTTTCTGGGACCACCCCGCTTTGCGGGGACCGAGGGGGCTCGAGGGCGGAGCTCGCCACGCCACGCCCCCATGAGCTAATCGGGGCCACCGCCCCTAGATGGGCGGCCCGGTGGCGGGGGGCGAGGGGGAGAGGCGCACACTCTACTCGAGTCTTGGGAACTGTCCACTCAACTCTGGGCCTATCCCAGTTCACCCTCCCATCTGCTGTCGCCACCTTGGGGCTCCGGGCCGGGCAAAGCCCTCGTGCTGGGGGCCTGCACCGTGGTGGCCTCAGTTTGTGGGGCCCGAGTTTCCTTTCCTCCTCACCCAGACTGAGATCCCAGCATGTCCTCCCCCTGGGACGCTGTAGAGGCTTTGAGGGGAGAGGGGCTGGTCGGGTGTTTTGAGTTGGCACAGGCAGGGGCCCTGGAGAGCTGGGCGGCTCTGAGCTGGGGTATAGGGTGGAGCTTGGGCTGGGTAGATGCCCAAGTCTGGTCTTGGGCATCCACTTTGGAAAGAGGTGCCCACAGACTGGACATCTTGGGGTGCAGGAGGATCTCCTGGGTTCTCTGGGCTGCTGGCCTGAGTTGCTTTTTCTGATCTGTCTTAACTGCTATCCAGTGATGGATGAAGCTCTTTGGCTTTTGTTTCTGTTTCCTGTCAGTGTTGGAATTCGGGAGTGGAGATCTTTTTTTGGCCTGGAGGGACCAGGAATGGATGTCTGGAGCCCGTCTCCCAGCTGTGCCCTGTATCCCCTCAGCCAGTCTCCTGGGCAGTGCTTTGGACCCCCACCTGGCCGCTTCATGTGGCTCTGCCACACCAGGCTGCCCCCCCCACTTCTACTAGGGCCAGGACAACGTCTGGATGCTTCATTTCTCAAGTTGATACAGGGAGGGCAAGCTTTTAAAATGCCCCCTGGAACAAGTGTGTGGGGTTGGGGACATCTGTTTGCCGTCTGGACAGCTAGGGATCCCAGAGTAGACCTCGGGCAGTTAGGTATTTGGGGTGGGGAGAACAGAGACTGGACTGAACTCTAGCTGGGCGTAGTGTGGGGGTGTCACATCCTACCTGGGGGTAACCCGATGTGGGCCTGTAGCCATTAGCCTCTGCCCCAGAGGAAGGAGCAGTGAGGCTGTCAAGATGGGCCATATTTGGTCCAGGCAGCCACCGGGTCCTTCACTGAGGGGGTGGCATTGGCTTTGATTTAATGTTTGCCTACTTTAGCCCCAGCAAGGGCACATCAGTGGGACACCTAGATGCCCCCTCTGCCAGTCCTTGAGCCTGTCGCCAACAAGCGGAGCCTCGGAGGGCCCTGGCGGGAGGTGGAGGGCAGGCCGAGGAAGAGGACTTCTGCGGGAGCAGATTCTTGCCTTTGCACTGGGTGTCAGTGCCAGATAATTCCCTCCCACCTGCACAGCTGGGAGGTCTCCAGGGCAGGCTTCCCCTGACCCTCCAACCCCACCCCCACCCCCAGTCAGTCTGGTAGTTTCCCAGGCAGCCAGGGTGGAGGCCTGAAATAACCCCGGGGCCACTTTTTATTCAGGCTTAAGGAACTGTTTCCGAGGCCCCGCCCCTCCCCTCCCTGGGCATGCCCAGTTGAGCGCTGAGAGCTGTATCCATCCATCCTGGGCCACCCACTGTGGCAGGATGCCAAGCTGAGCGAGGCGGGGTGGGGGCGCACTGCCCTGGCGGAGCCCCTCTCTGCCCACCAGCTTGGCTGAGAGCACAGTGCCCGGGGCTTGGACCTGGGTGGAGTCCCTGGCCCCTTGCTCTGGTCCTGGGCTTCCTCCCTTCCAAAGTGGGGGTCCTGTCTCTTGGGTTATTGTCAGATTAGGTCAGGAAATGGAAGTTGGGCATGGTGGCTGGCAGGGAAGACTGCTCTCCTTGGCCAGTGTATGCAGTGACACGGGGAAGGGGCCTCAAGTGCCTGGGAGGGCCCCGCGGGACCCAGTGGCTGAGGGAGGGCTCCTGGTGCCCAGCTGCACTCGCTCACTGTACTCTGGCAGGAGCTGGGAGAAGAGGTTGATGATGAGTGTCTGGATCCTGGCACTTTTTAAAGTTCCTTTTCAGAGAGTAAAGTCTCCCCCATGGAGGCGGCATGAGAGGCAGGCTGGCACGCTCCTCAGGGAGGAGCTGCCTCACTGCGCGTGCCCACACACTGCAGCACTCGTACTCGCCTCCCCCGTCTCCCCGCCAGACCCCAGGCCCCAGGCAGTGTGAACACAGCCCGCCTGACCACGGCCTGCTTTGGGGCCCCCTGGCCGGACGAGCACTGGGCTGCGAGGCGGAGATGGTGCCGGCAGAAAGGCAGCACCCCGGCCCTAGCTAGCTGGGGAGACGGTGTGGACACCCTGCCGGGAGCATGGACATCTGGCCCTTTGGGATGGGACCAGGAGCCCCTTGGCAGAGGTGGCCGGGACTCAAGGTCCCAGCCTCTGGAGCAGGTCAGGAAGAACAGAGGCTCCCAGCCCTACTTAGCTGCCCACCCAACTCGAATCCACTGTCTGGGGCCGGAGAATGACCTGTGTGAGCCCTGCTTTCCTCATCTGTGAAATGGGTGTGTTACTTGCCATCTCCTTTGGCGGAAGATGGGGAGAGGGGCAGCGTCCCTGCCCAGGACTGGCTGCTCCTCCAGCCTAATGCAGCCTGTGGCTTCCTTCCAGAGGTGACGTGGTCAGGCCCGGCTGGGAGAGGGGCTGATTAGAAGCCTTGCTAACTGGCACTTAATTCTCACCTCCAGACAGCACATGGCTGTCTATCGCTTAGTGGTTCTGTCGCCTTCCTTCCCGGAAAGGGGGTGTGACCCTGGCGGGCTCTGGGTGGAGGCAGGGATTTCCTATTCCCAGTTTCAGTGGGAGGGCAGTTGGGCTCCCCTGGTGCCCCCCAGAGCCTGGCTGCCCAGCTTTGGGGAAGTGGCCATTGGGCTGGGCCAGACCGAGAAGAGGAAGTCTGTGGTCTGTCCCTGGGACGGGCTGGCCCCAGTGAGAGTGTCTGGGCGTCAAAACAGGGGAGAGCTGGAGGCAGAGGTGGAGAGCCTGGGACCCTGGCCCACTCGGTGCCCGTCCTGTGGGGTTCCCACCCCTACCCCCAGCTCAGTCTGCTTCTGGAAATTGAGTTCACCTCCAATCCCTATCTGATACTGCCTGGAAGTCCAGACAGGGAGCTGGGCCCCCCAGACCACACCCCTCCCAGATCATCTATCCCCATGTCTTCGTCTCAGCACCTGAAATCCCACGACAGGGAAGAGCCTGGGCCACAAAATCAATAAGGTTTAGAGTCCAGCCCCCATGGGAGAGGCAGATGGCACCTTTGCTCTGGCACAGAATTTTGGAAAGGGCCCTGGGTGGGGGTGGGGAGGGGCACGGGGGCTCTCTGTCTGCCCAGGCCCCCAGGACCCAGGCTGGGCGCGCGGCAGGAGCTAGGTGCTTGTCGGCCCTGGCGGCCGCCTTGCCCCGTGTCCGGGACTCCTCATCCTGCACTCCTCATCCTGCACAGAGAGCCAGGCTCCCCTGGAGATGGCCCTTGGGACCCTCCCCCAGGCCTTCCCGCTGTCCAGCAGGACATGGTCTGGCCCCACACACCTCCAGAGCCTCTAGACTCCCCACCCAGCACACACTTGGTAATTTGGGGCCTGGCCCTCCCTGCACTCGAGGGCTGCTGGGCTGGGAGGGCAGGGAGGCATGTTAGAGCTGGGGTGGGGGTGCAGTGTTGGGCCCCTTAAGTCCCTCAAATGGGTGGTGAGGGTGCTGTGGTCAGGGGGGCTGAGAGCCCAGGTGTGGGGATCCAAACGCCACAGAGGCCTGGGGAGCAGGGAGCCCCTTTTCTTTGAGGCTGTGCCCATTCTAACTTTGGAAAGCTAGTGTTCCCCCCACCCCCGGTTATTGGGGTGCTATGATCATGGTGGAGACAGTGATGGGCAGGAAGCCAGGACCGGTGGCTGTGCAGAGTGGGTGAGTGGGCGGCCCTCCCGGGCATCCTGTGTGGTCACATGGGGATCTTCTGTACCAGCTGTCCCATGCCCAGGCCGGCCTGGGTCGTGACTGTCCCCCCGGGTGAGATGTCTGACGGCGCCCTGTAACCTGCCTCACCTGTCACGTCACCTGTGGGTGAGTGTTGAGTTTGGTTCTGTGCCGCCTACAGCCAGCTCCTGGAGACTCCCATGGGCCGTGATCCCAGGGCTGCAAGCCCCGGGCGCTGTAGGAATGAGGACCCCAGGCCACCCACCTTCCCATCTCCATCCTGGAATGCCTGAGCCACCTCAGGGGTGCTGGGGCTACCGGGGGGGGGGGCGGTAGGTTTGGGAACCACCCACTGCAGTCCTGCCAGGCTCACAGGGAGCTCTCCTCACATCTCCCCACCCTGGGGGCTCGGCTGCCTGCCCTCTGGATGGACAGTCTTTCCCTCTGTCCCTGAGAGAACAGTTCCAGCCCACACCACATAGAATTAGCACCCGTTTTGCCTCCAGCTGGGGCCAGGCTGTTATCAGGCCCACTGCGGCGATAGGGAAATAGGTTCCCGAGTCACCACATGAGGAAGTGGTGGACGCAGGCTGGAAACCAGAGCCAGTCCTCCAGCCCCTGGTTCACGGCCAGGCTGGGGTGCAGGTGGGGCTCCCCCAGGGTAATTGGCTGTGCCCAGGTGCCAGTGCTGGCCAGGGACACCCTGACTTGCCCCAGGGCCCCCCCTACTCGCCTTTGGTTCCCTGTCTGGGCCCACTCATCGCCCAACTCCCTGCCCTGCAGGTGCTCTGCCCACCCCAGTCCTTCTGGTCTGATACATGTGGCCCTCTGCGGCCCCTCGACTCCCTTTGGCAGGTCACTGGGGTTTCTGTGTGTACGCGCCCCTCCCTGCATGGGCCAAGGGGGCAGAGGGGCGCCTCACAGGAGGGGCCCTTTCAGCCAGTTGGGTGGGCTTGGGGCCGGGGAGCAGGCTGCTGCTGGCCTTCCCGCCTGGGAAGTGCGTGGTAGGCCTGGGGCCTGGCCCAGGAAGCGGCTTGGTCCTGGGGGTCCCCAGGCCCGCTCTGCTCTCCTCTGAGAGGTGGCAGGGCATGCTCAGGACTGCGCTCAGCTGCCGGTGGGAAGTGGCTCCTGGGGGCCAGTGTCCTTCTCCCCCTCCCTCCCAGGCCTATTTTTAGGGGCCAGGCCAGGCAGCTTCCTGAGGCCGAGGGGCCTGGAGAGGGGTTTCCGCTTCCTGGCTGAGGCGGGGGTCCCTGCTCTTCTCTGTGCTTCCTTCCTGCCTCGAGCTGGGTGGCTCTGTTCCCAGAGGTCACCACAGGGTCACAGGGTCAGCTGCCTACCCCTGGGAAGGCTGAGACGAGCCCTGTGTCACCCTGTCCTCAGGGTGGCTGGACATGGAGGGTCAGTCTGTGGAGGCCCAAGTCCCCACCCACCCGAGAGTTGCCCTCTGCCCCACTGCCCCCCACGCCTCACCTAGGAGGGTCTTTGCTGCGCCTTTTCTCTCGGACTTGTCCGTGTCTTCAGGGGCGTTTCCTGCCTTGCTGCCTGCCTCTGGCTTCACTGCCCTTCTGGGGAGGGTCTCCAGGCCCACGGGACCTCCCAGTTGCCAAGCCTCACGGGCACACAGGGCGCACTTTCCCAGCGAGAGCGTGCCCCCCCTGGAGTGGCGGGTTACGAGGGCAGAGGCAGCTCAGAGCCAAGGCCCCTCCCGGGTCCCAGTGGAGCTGCCTCTGACCGCGGCCGGCCGGCCGTCTCTGCGAGCGTCAGCACCGAGGGGCTGCTGGAGACCAGCTGCCAGTCAGGGGAGCACCCTGGTGCATGAGGTGTCCCTGTTGCCCGTGGAATGCGTGGACAAGACGGGGTGACTGTGGGGCCAGTGCGTGGGGGTGGCAGAGGGATGGAAGCCCGGGGGGTGGCAGAGGGTGGGGCCGTGGGAGGGGAGGGGAGGGGAGGGGAGGGTTGCCCCAGGCCTGCCCAGGCAGCAGCCGCTCCTGTTCCCTTTCGGCTGCTCTTAGAAACAGCAGACAGGCCAGGCAGGAACCCAGCGTGCTTGGCAGCCCCCCCTCTTTAGCTGACGCAATTATTTATTAATTCTCAGAAAGGAGGAAGAAAGAAACAGAAACAGAATCCATCATAGGGTTACGAACACTCTGTGCTGTCCGCTGGGGTGGAACGGTCCAGTCATCCCAGCCGGTTCGCCGGCTCCTTCTGAGCCTCTCCGTAGCCCCACGCAAGCCAGGAGCATCTGGGGATGCAGGAGCATCTGGGGATGCAGGAGCAGGTGGCGGCCGTGCTTCCAACAGGCCCGCTTGCAGGAGAGAGGGGGAGGGATGAGTGAAGATGTGTCAGACTCTGCCACCAGTCACCTGCCTTGGAGCTCCACAGCAATCACCAGCTCTGTCAGGGGCTCTCTGTGCTAAGCACACTGTATATATTTACCTGTGTACCTTTGATTCCTCATTTTACACGTGAGGATACTGGAGGAACAAGGATGCCGAGGTGGGCCTGAGATGGCCCAGCGGCCAGAGGCTCAGGGACTCCCTTGGCCACCACCCTCTGGGCCCCACCCAATGCCAGGACTGCGTGCTTTCTGTCAACGCTGGACTCTGTCTTGTAGTGGACATGCATGTCCCTAGAACCTTGGCTTAGTGGACAGGAATCCAGATGCTTCTTATTGGCACCAGGATGGCAGCCTGGACCCTTTGGGACCCGGAAGAATCATTTACCCCCAGATGGCCTTGCTGCTGATCTCAGGCATCGGGGATTTGGGTGTGTGGAGTTTTTTAGAAAGTTTTGTTTGATGTAAACCACACGTTTAAAACGTACAGCTTGGGAGGTTTGGGCATAAGGAGACACCTGTGAGACCAGCGCTGTCATCAGGAGAGTGGACGCATCCATCACCCCCACAGGTGTCCTCGGGGCCTTGGGAGGCCGCCTCCCTGCCCCAGGGCAACCGCTGGCCAGCTTTCTGTGCGTGTGGTCGGCATTTCTGGTACTTTCATAGGAACGGAGGAGGAAGGAGGCGGCTTTCCTCTGGGTCTGGTTCTGGCTTTCAGTGGGATGGTCTGGAGGTTCGCCCGGGTGCTTGTGTCTGTAGGTCTGGTGGGCATCCGCCACGTGGCGGAACCACAGCCTGGTTTTGTCCATCCACCCGCTCAGTGCTCGGAGGAGTCCGGGTTGTCCCCGGTGTGGGGCTGTCACCAGGAGAGCTGCTGGGACGTTTGTGTGAACGCGAGCTTTCCCCTGGCTTGGCGGCCCCTGGGGGTGCAGAGGTTGGGCGCGCAGTGGGTGGAGGCCCAGCTCCCTGAGGACCAGCACCTCCACACCCTCGCCAGCACCCGGCTGCGGGCCCCTTTCACGCCCGGCCGCCTTGCAGGGGGAGGGCTGGGCGTGGGGTGGTTTTATTTGCATCTCCCCATGACCTGTGGTGCCGCGTGTCTTTCCACGTGTTGATTTCCTGTGTGTGTTTCTTCTTTGGTCAAGCGTCTGAGCAGGGTTTTTTTGGCCCGCTTTTTAAAAATTGGGTTTTCTTTTTCTTTTTTTAAATTCTTCTTTATCACTTTTTTTGTTTGTTTTTTGTAACTTTTTAAAATTTTTTTCATGTATTTTTATTTATTTATTCATTTATATTGAGGGGAGGTAGTTAGATTTACTTATTTATTTTTGGAGGAGGTACTGGGGATTGAACCCAGGACCTTTTGTATGCTAAGCTTGTGCTCTGCCACTTGAGCTACACCCTGCCCTGGCTTGTGGGTTTTCTTGTCGCGTTTTGAAAGTTCTCGATACATTTTGAATACCCGTCCTTTATGAGTCATTGGCAAGTTCCCGTCCGTGCTTATCTTTTGAAGAGCAGGCTTCTTTCAGACTTGCCGCTTCGGGACCCCTGACTTGCCCTCTCGTGGCCGGACACCCCCTCCGCGCCTTCCATCTGCCCCCTGCTCTGCCTCATGGCTGGGGGAGTCCCAGTGCTGCCTCTGTAGGTGACCTTGGGTGAGGGCCCACCCCCTCCACCTGCTGATGGGGAGACCGAGGCTGAGTCGGGGCTCCTCACCTGTCCCTAATGACACAGGGAGGCCCTGGACGAGGGCTTCCCCATGCCCTCCCTCCATGCTGGAGCATCTCACAAAGCGGTCTCTGGACCACAGTTTCAAAACAGAATAAGTGAGGGTTTCTAGCCAGAGTTACCACAGCAACCCTCAGCCTCGCCGCCACGTCCCCTGGAGCCTCAGATGGCAGCCAGCTGGGCTCGGGAGGAGCTGAGGACTCCCTCTGGGCCCCCCCCCAGCCTCTCACCTCTCCCTGCGCACGTCTCGTGGGCCTGCCCTCTCTCTTGTGGGTGTGACAGACACCAAGGGGCATCAGGGGGTGCTAGGACCTCAGCCGGCAGGTGCACAGTAGGCCCTGCGCGCTTGCGGGGCAGACGGGGAAGAGGTTAACAGACTCCATCTCCTTGGGGTGGGACAGGACAGTGCAGTTCCAAGTTGGAAGTTTGGAAGAGGTGCCGTCCTGCTCCGGGGGTGGGTGCCGACAGCATCCCCTTGCTGTGGGAGCCCAGCTGCTCCTGTTGCCAGCGGTCCCAACAGTTCCCACCAGCCTTACCCAGTGTGGGAGGGCCTGGGTTGGGCGCAGCCCATGGCCCGTTTCCTTCCCGCCTCTCAGCAGCACCCTGGTGTCACCTGCCTGGGGATCCCCGGAGATGCTTGGGGCTTTCTTTCCTCAGGGCAGCCCGTGGTGCCGGGGACTCGAGTCCACACGCCTTCCTGGGCATGTCCCCCCTCCCCCCCACTGTCTGAGGGCCCTGCTCCCCGAACAGGGCCTTGGGGTCAGGCACTGGGCCAGCCAGGTGGTTTTCCTTGGGGTCCAGTTTTTGGTTTCTCTTCCCCACTGGTCATGTGGCCAGCGGTCTGTGTGGGAGCTGGCACTTGGAGCTCAGGGAACAGTTAGCGCCTTTGTGGGGCAGCCCAGGGCCGAGGCCAGGCCAGGGAGGGCAGCCTGGGCGCTTGCTTGGGTTGGTCAGAGGTTAAAGCATGGGCCTGGCCAGGCCTGGTCTGGGTTCACCCTTAAGGGCAGACACCACCCACCACGGAGCCCTTGAGGGTCCCCCCGCAGCCGGAAGCCCCCGCCCCCTAAGCAAGAGCCCCTTTCCTGCCCCGCCCCCCCCCCCCGCAGCCTCTGCCTCCCCGTCCCTCTGGGGAGCACTGCGGGCTTCCTTCCTCTCCCAGCAGTTTCCCTTCTCCCGTGGACGCAGGGATTTATCCCACAAACCGGCAGTCCCAGGGCTTCCTGGATGTCCCCAGCCCAGCAGCGTCTGCTCTGGAATTCCTCCACCAGCTCTGCCAGGGCCCTGATCACCACCCCCTTTGTCCTGCCCGCAGAGACATGGAGTCCCCTCCACGGGGTTCCCAGACCAGCTCCCTACTGTTGGGGCAGGGCCACCCCTTGGACGATGGCCAGCGTTCCTCGGGCACTCGGGGTGTGTGATTTAGTAAATAAAACACAGGACAGCCAGTTAAACACGCACCGCAGGGAAGCAGTGAATACTCTCTGGCGTAAGTGTCCCACGCAGCATTTGGCACACACTTACACTGAAGAAGCGTCGTTACCCGCCTGAAACGCGTATTAACCAGGAGCCTTGCATCGTACCTGGCAGCCTGTCCTGCTGGTGCTGGCGGGAGGTTTGGGGACCAGCTGTGTGGCCCCTGATTCCCAGGCCCTCCTGGGGCATCTTGAAAACCAAGGCAGCAGAGTGGACATTTGGAGCTAGCGGGTGGTCCAGACCCCAGGTGCCTACAATCCCCTGGACGCTGACCCAGCAGAGGGGAGGGTCCAGCACCTGCCTCTCTGCGCGTGCAGCATGGTAGGTTTCACTCACCACTGCCATGCTTGGGGCCACAAGTAACACCGTGCCCTGCTCTTCCCCCAGTTGGCCGGAGGTGTGATCCTGGGTGTGGCCCTGTGGCTTCGCCATGACCCGCAGACCACCAACCTCCTCTATCTGGAGCTCGGAGACAGGCCCGCACCCAACACCTTCTATGTAGGTAAGTGCACGTGGGACTGGCTGAAGACCCTGGCCAGCTCTGGGCTGGTGGCCTGCAGGGATGGCCCACTGGGGTGTCTGATCAGAAGTTCAATGAGGCTGTGGACAGGCAGTCAGGGAGGGCTTCCAGGAGGAGGCAGAACCTGAGGCAGCTCAGTGGGGCTTGCTTCTTGCTGGGGCAGAAGGACGCCAGCGAGGAAGAGCTCGTGGGGCACAAGAGTGAGCCAGAGCCAGAGAGCAGGTGTGGTTATATCGGCCTGAGGGCCTTGGGGGTCCAGGGGAGGCTTTAGGGCCCTAGTCCCCTCCAGTCCAGTGCCTGGTTGGGTTGGGGGTGCTCCTGGGGAAAGCTGGAACTGGGAATGGTGTGTGGCTTGTTGGGAGCCCACCAGATGGCCTTCGGGTGGGGGGGCTGGGCCGGGGCAGGAGAGCAGCAGCTGGGCGGGGCGGGGGAGCCGTGTGCTGTGGTGGGTATTTCGGGGAGGGAGGCGTCCTGGGAAGGGGTGGAGCTGGATGCCTGGGCAGCCCGAACGGCAGCTGAGGCAGCTGGAGCCTCAGGCCCAGGAGGGGGCAGCGCGAGTCAGCCCTCACAGCCACGCCTAGCGGCCTTATTAGGCTTCGAGTCTGCCTCCTGGGTTCGAGCTGAGGCCCTGAAGGGCGTCGATCAGGCTGGGGGATTGGGCCAGCGGTCCCCAGGGACAGGGGTGACAGAGGAGGAGGAGGGGCAAGGGGAAGAGGGGGCCTCCCTTCTGCGCACAGCCGCGCCCCTCCTTCGGGTGTCCGCCGCCCCCCCCCGGGAGGCGGGGCCTGGCCCTGAGCTCTGCATGTGTCTGTTGAGCTGCTTCTGCCCTTTAAAGGAAGGGCTCGGGCTGGGCGGTGGGGGCAGGAGGCTCCTGCGTCTTCAGGGCTCAGGGCTCACCGCTGGGCCTGCACCCACTCCCTGCCGGGTACGTGCGCCCCTTGTGCACCCCTGCAGGCGTCTGGGTCCCTCCCAGCTGCCACTTGGGGCCCCCACACACTTGGGGTACACGCTTGGCTGCTGGAGCGGGGCTGGCCCCACCCACTCACCGTCCCACCCTCCGAACCCCAGGGCCATGGGGGCACGCCTGTCCCCTTCCTGCCCGTGGTCCTCCCTGGGCCGGAAGCTGGAGAGGGCTGGGTTCCAGGGAGCATCAGCGGGGCAGCAGAGACGGGAGCCTGCGGCTCTGGCTGTCGTTTCCTGGGGCCCGCGGTCTCCAGGGAAGGGCCTAAGCCACGGGTTCCAGGTGTGGGGCCCCCCACAGGCGTGAGTCTCAGGAGAGGGTGAGACCGTGCCCTCTACAAGTGCCCGAGGGGCTGTGACCCAGGGCCCCCGCACACGGGCCTGGCACCCTCAGAAGCAAGGCAGCCAGCTTTGCTTACAAATCTGAGGATGTGGGAGTATTCTCTGAACTCTCAAGGGCTGTTTCTCTCCTCTAGGGCTCCTCACTCCTCCTCCCCGCTTCCCCAGGGGTCTGAGCCAGCAGCAGCCGGGGTGACCCAGCACGTCCCCAGTCCTGTCCATGTGAGGGGGGCTGCCACCTTGGCTCGCCCTCCCTGGGCCTTGGTGCTGGGGGGTGTGGGCTTTGCTGGTGGCAGAGTTGAACCCACCCCAGGGCAAGGGATTTGGGATGGGGCCCCTCCCCTGGGGACAGGGCCACCTGCCTTATGGCTGGGGCGGCTCCTGCTCTCAGCTCGGCGCCTGGCCCAGTGGGGCTCACCTGCTTCACCAGGAAGGCACAAGCCCGGGTGATGTGCTGCAGCCTCGGGTGGGGCCCGGCACAGCCCACTCGGACACGGTCGGGGGCAGGCAGGTGGAGGTCTGCAGCTGCTCCAGCGGTCCCACGGGAGAGGCTCGTGGGGGGGCAAGGCTGGCGTTGGAGCAGGTGTCCCAGGGGCCTACCCACCGGGTGCCACATCAGGCACCACCGGGGACCTGACATGGCCTTCCCTGGCTCCGTGGAAGCCTGTCCTTGGAGAAGCAGCGTTGGCCACTGGACCACCAGGCAGGCGGGGGACCAGCCCTGGACTTGGGCTCCTGCCTCTCCTCCATGGGTGGGGGCCTCTCTGCCCACTGAGTCCCTGCCCACCCAGGGCCGGCCTTCTGGGACCTCGTGCTGGCCTCGATGCAGGCTGGGCCTGCCAGGGAGGTGGGGGAGCAGATGTAGGCCCTGACAAAGGCTCTTTGTCTGATGCCAAGAAGCCAGGGCGGGTTAGTTGGGCTCGCTCAGCACCCCACGCAGTGCTGCAGGGCCCAGGAGGGTCCCCAGCCGCACTTGCCAGAGCCAGGCCCATGGGCTCTCATGGAAGGCCGGCACTGTGAGGGGGCCTGGGGTTGGGCACCTGCTTCCAGGTCTCTTGGACTCTCGCAGGACCCTCCATAGCCCGAAACGCCAAGACGCCCCTTCCCAGCACCCTGTGCGGTCTCGTTCACCTAGTTACATGGGGATGGGGGCCCAGGGGGTCCCACTTCACCTCAAAGAGGGGGGGGTCTCAGGACCTGAGGGGAGGGAGGCCTGGCTCCAGGGTGCTGTGTCCCAGTGACCAGCCCTGAGGGCAGCCCTGGCAGGAGGCGTCCCCTCAGCCAGGCCCACTCAGTGCTGACCAGAGGCTCGGTCTGGTCAGGATGCAGCCCTGGGCCTTTTCTGAGCCCAGCAATGGGTCCTGGCCCCCAGGCCCCTTCTCCAAAGGCTGGCCAGGCAGGCGAGATGGGCACTTGGCACCAGAGCCCTGGAGCCCTTTGTCCCAGCTCTGTGAAGGGGCTTGGACTGCCTACAGCGTAACCATGGTGACGGGGGGGTGGGCCTGGGTCTACTGGAAGGACTAGGGTTGTGGGAGGTCCTTGGAGAGATGTCCGTGTGGCCAGTGGGTGTTGGGCATGTAGGAGGGTAGGCTGAGCCCCATGTGCCATCCTCAACCTGTCCCTGCCACCGTGCACCCCAGCTGCCAGACCACCTCGCGCAGCAGGCTCCAGCCCCCGGGGTCAGTGCCTCAGGAGCCGGTTAGAGCCCACTCCTCCAGGCAGAGCAGCCAGACTTGACCTCCCGCCTAAAAGCAGCATAACTGAAGTGGGCGTTGTCAGAGCCCTGGGTGCCCCCTCCACCCCACCCCCAGGCCGATAGTTGGGCTTCAGTGCCAAGACTTGGGGCGGTCCTTCACGGGCATTTGTGGGGACCAGAGTGGATGCAGGCTGTCGGGGTCAGGCCAAGCGCTCTGAGAGCTCACCGAGGGCCATTCAGTTCCGGCTTCGGCGTTGCTGGCCTCCTTCCACGTCACAGAAGAGGAAACTGAGCGTGGAGAGGCGCCCACAGCGCCCAGCCGGGCTGCGGGCCTCCCCCAGCCCATTGGGCAACGGACCCCTTCCCGACAGGGCGTGCGGCAGCGCCTGTCGGACCCTCCAGGGTCCCAGGCAGTGGTGTGTGTGTGCGCAGCTGGGGAGGTGGGCTCCTGGGGTGCTGGGGCTCCTGGGACATCAGGGCGCTGAGGGGTCGGTCTCTCTCCCCCTGCAGGCATCTACATCCTCATTGCCGTGGGCGCCGTGATGATGTTTGTGGGGTTCCTGGGTTGCTACGGGGCCATCCAGGAGTCCCAGTGCCTGCTGGGGACGGTAAGGTCCCGGGCAGGGGTGGGGAGCTGCTCCAGCTTGCCAGGCAGGCGGGCGGCTGCAGGACTGGCCGAGAGGAGAGCTCTGGTGGGGGCAGCATGTGTTTGGCCCGGAGCACCCTCCTCGACACCCCCCTTGTCAGTCCATCTCTGCGGACCTTCCCCAGGAGACTGGCTGTCTGCTTTTCCTACTGGTTCTAAACCCCCTGGCGGGTGGATAGCCATTACATCCAGTTTTATGTCTGGTTCCTAGCTCTAAGTTCCAAAGTTGCTTTTTTTTTCTTCTATTAAAAAAAAAACAAAAAAACCCACAGGTAAAATAGGGACACGCTTGGGAGTGAGTCCTGGGCCCAGGGCTCACCTCAGATGTCCCTGGGCACTGCCCCCGCCAGCAAGAAGCTGAGGCCAGGCTGTGCTGTCCCGGGCCTGCGACTGGGAGGCGTGGGCTGTGGGCATCTGGGCCGGGGTCTCCGGTGGGAGAAACCCAGCCTGCCACGATGACCCCCTTCCCATAGGAAAGGGAGGACGGGGCACTTGCGGTGCAATTGGCCCTGGGTGGCACCACCCTGCCCTTGCCGGCCCGCCCAGCCCGTACCCTGTCCTCGCCTCCAGCCGCCCCATCCTGCAGCACCTGGGGGATGAGGGGACCTGTGGCCTCTCACTGCCGGGGCCAAGTCCTAGACTGTGGGCTTCTTGGCTCCACACTGTTCACCTGCCGTCAGGGCCTGGGTGGGTGGATACCACCGGCCACCCCACACACACCGCGCTGGTCTGGGACCTCGGAGTGCTGGGCCGTCTCTGGCCTGCTCTGACCTCTCTCCCTGCCCTCTGCCTCCCCAGTTCTTCACCTGCCTGGTGATCCTCTTCGCCTGTGAAGTGGCCGCTGGCATCTGGGGGTTTGTCAACAAGGACCAGGTGAGCCTCTGTCCACAGGGAGGGGTGGGGATGGGCGCTGGCGGGGAGGGAGGAGGGCCTCAGGTTGTGGGGGATGGGGCGGATCGTGGGTGCTTTGGGGGGGCGCCCCTGGTAGGAAGGCCCGGGTTGCTTTCTGGAGGAGGCAGCCCGGGGTCCCAGTGGGACGGACAGGTCTGTCCCAGAAGTGGCACCTTCCGGGGGGCACCGCGCTCTGACCACTCCCTCCCCAGATCGCCAAGGACGTGAAGCAGTTCTATGACCAGGCCTTGCAACAGGCCATAGTGGACGATGAAGCCAACAACGCCAAGGCCGTGGTGAAGACCTTCCACGAGACGGTGCGGCGGGGCCGGGGCGCTGGGAAGGGGCTGGGGCTGGTCCTCTCGGCGAGACCTCGGCCAGGGCTGGGGGGCGTTGGGACCTGGGGGTCCCTGGTGGGAAGGAGATGGGCCAGGCCCCAGGGGCAGGGGTCTCCGAGCAGTGTAGTGGAGTGGGAGGCAGGGGAGGGGTGGGGCCCCTGAGCTCGCTCTCCCACTGGAGGGGACCGTCCTGGCCCCCACCCCACACGCCAGGCCAGGGCAGCTGCTGGGGCCTCTGGAGCCTGTGGGGGGCGTATCCTTGGCCATCGCCCCACACGGGCCAGGGCTGATGGTGGGCACCCTCGGTCTCTGCAGCTTAACTGCTGTGGCTCCAACACGCTGACCACGCTGACCACCTCTGTGCTCAAGAACAGCCTGTGTCCCTCAGGCAGCAATGTCTTCAGCAACTTGGTAAAGGTGCGTGGCGATGGGTGGGGTCTCCCGGGGTGGGGTGGAGCCTGCCTGCCCCGCCCCCCCCCCCCCCCCAGTTTGGCTGCCACCCCCAGTGGGTCCTGGGTGGTAGCCAGGCTGCTGGCTCGGGGGCTGCCGCTGGCAATGGCAAGGACACGGCCACACTGGTTGGCGCCGTGGCTGGAGTTGGGGCCAGGCTGCCTGCGGCTGAGGCTGTTTGTGCTGACAGCCCACAGCGGGGCCAGCCTCTGGCCCAGGTTCCCAACGGGGCAGCTCTGGAGCTCAGCATCGGGGGCGCCGTGACCTCCCGGGTCAGCCTCCCGGCCAGGCGGTGCCAGCTGATCTGAGTGCGAGAGGGCGCGTGCGGCACGCCCGCCATTAACGTGTTTGTTTAAAATGGATGTAAGTGGGAGCCCGGCGGAGACCGGGCCCTGTTCACACCTCCTGGGGGGCCTGTGAGGCGGGGCGGTGCTCTCTGTGCCTTGACCCTGGGCCCCCGAGGAGGCCCCCCTGAGCGCCCTCTGCCCCCTGCAGGAAGACTGCCACGGGAAGATCGACGAGCTCTTCTCGGGGAAGCTGTACCTCATCGGCATCGCTGCCATCGTGGTCGCTGTGATCATGGTGAGTGGGGCGGGTGGCCACCTGCTCGGGGCCCAAGGACCCCCCCTCCATTTTACTTTGCCTTGTGCTGCGAGGCCCTGGGGACGTCCAGGCCAAGGCCTGGGTGTCACCTCTGCAAGCTGCAATGTGAATTAGTGCCCGGGGTGCACTGGACCCCGCGTTCCTGGTGAGGCCCTAAGTGGGGTGGTCCCTGGCCCTGTGTCCTCTCTGGGTCACTGGCCCGGGCCTCCGGGTGCTGACCCCCTGCCCACGCCCTCCCTGCAGATCTTCGAGATGATCCTGAGCATGGTGCTCTGCTGTGGCATCCGGAACAGCTCGGTGTACTGAGGCTCTGGCCGCTTAGGCCACGGGGACCCGTGCAGTGCCCCCAGAGTGACCCGGACACTTCTGAGAAGGGGCCGTCACCACCTGTGTACATAGTTTCCCAGTATCACTCTGCTACACTCACCAGCTTTTTTACTTTTGAGGTTTTGTTCTTACTCTGAAGTTCCCTGTTACTTCTGGGGCTGATGTCACCGGTAGGCGGCATGCGCGTGGGCCTTGGGGACTGTGTAGGGCAGGGTCCCCCTCTGCTTCTGGGGCTGCCTGGGGGCTCTGCCTGCCCCACCAGGCCTCTCCTGGAGGCCACAGGGGCCCATCTGGCCGAGCTGCGCCCTCGCACCCACTCGTCCCCACGGGCTACATGCTCAGCCTTTTTTAATCTTTGTTCTTTTCCGGCCACCTGTCTCCAGAGCCGGGTCTACGAGCAGCCTTGCGCCTTCATGCACCTCTCCTTTCTAACGCGTCACCTTCAACTGCAGTTACATCTTGAAAGTCATTCAATAAAGAAGGAAAGAACAGGCATGCTAACAAGCCGTCCGTTGCCTTCCTGAGCCCGCAGCATCTGAGGCCCAGGGCACGGCCCAAGGGACCGAGGAGCCTGTGCGGACGGTGCTGAGCTCTTCCGACCTTGCTGGGCCCAGGGTGTGTGCCCACCCTGCTGGTGGGTCTCGATGGGGCCCCCCAGGAGGACTCCATAGGGGGATTGCCCTCTGTTGGGCCTTCTGCTGCCTGAAGCAGCCTCCACAGGACTCTCACTCCCACCCAGCACTGCCCAGAGCTGGGTAGGGGGCAGGCAGGGTGGCCCAAGGGTGTGGTGTGGGATGTGCTTGAGGTGGCGGCCCTGCAAGACGCCCCTTCCCCCGAGGGACAGCTTTGTTTGAGGATGGACACCACTGCTTCCTCCCGAGGGTCTCTTCTCTGACCATCTAGTTGCTTGTAAATGTCCTGTCACGCCCACCTCAGCCACTGCCTGGGGGAGCCCACCTGGCCGACTGCAGTGGAAGGAAGCCCAGCCACCCCTTGGGCAGGCTGCTGCCCCGTGGGGAGTGCTGAGCAATGTCACCACGACCCACAAGTCAGTAATGACCTGCGTGTACATTAAGTTGACCTCTTGAGGCCATGAGGCCCTAGCTGGGCTTCATATGCCAGGGGCTCCTGTGGCCTCATTGGGGAACACTAACCCCAGCACTGCACTGGGGGCTGCAGGGTCTCAGTGGGCCTGCCCCTTCACTGTCCATACTGGGGTGGTGGGTCGGGAGAACAGGATGGCCCAAGAAGCCCCCTCCATTTTGCTTCTCCCTGTGCTGCAAGGCCCAGGGGACATCCTGGCCAAGGCCTGGGTGTCACCTCCACAAGCTGCAATGTGGATTAGTGCCCAGGGTGCCCTGGACCCCGTATTCCTGGTGAGGCCCTAAGTGGGGTGTTCCCAGGGATGAAGGGTCCAGAGGCTGCACATCGTTAGAACGGGCCCTGTGTCCTCTCTAGGTCTCTGGCCTTGGCTGCGGAATAACCTGAACCCCGGGTTCCTGGGTGCAGCCCTGGGAAAGGGAGGGCCCTCTGGCCGTCCAGCGAGGTGCCCTGGCCTGTGGGCTCATCGCGGCCCCAGGGGGAAGGGCGCAGGGTGCCGGCCGCCTGGGCCCGGTGCCGAGGGAGTGCGGCCCGTCCAGGGCAGCCCGGGGTCTGCCCTCTGCTTCGGGGTGGAAGTGTCAGCCAGGACATCGGCCATCTGCAGGCGAGGCCAGGGAGTCACTCCCAAGCGGGCTGCCCCCGGCTGCCGCGTGGCCGACCCTGGCCGCCTGGAGGTTGGGACGAGAGTTGCGCCTGGGCCACGCTCTGCGGCACTCCGACTCCGCTGCTCAGCTGCCGGGACCCACGACTGCGCGGCCGGCCGCTTCAGGCCAGGACCGGAAGTGGCCGCGAATAGCGCCGCGCGCGTCGACGCACTTCCGTTCCTCGAGGCTTCCAGCAGGTGGCGCTGGAGCTCCAGGAACGCGGCGCTGGCCGTCAGCCCTCGAGTATTCTGGGAGTCGCAGTCCTGCCTCCCTCCTCCCCTTATTTCCGGTCTCTTTGCGAGGGAGTGCCGCCGCTTCCGGGAGGGAAGGCTAGGGAGGGCAGCGCATGCGCAAAGGCCACACTCCCGACAGGCCTCGGGAGTAGCGGCTCAGTGCCTTGTGGGAGATGTAGTTCTTCAGGCCCCGAAGCCGCGGTTCTCGGCCGGCGGAGGACTCGGTTTCCCAGAGTGCCGAGCGCAGCCCAAGATGGAGGCAGCCAGGCTGCGGTGAGCCGGTAGGTTTATGGTGGGGAGGATGGCAGTGCCGTTGGGTCGGTCCTTGGGAGGCCGCTGTTCGCAGTCCGCTGCCCATAGCAGGGAGACTCTCGTGAAGCCCGGACCCTGGCCCACCCACCCGACTTGGCCCCAGGACTCAGGCCCCGGACACGGAGAGCCGGCTGGGTACTGGCCGAGGCCCTGGGCTCGTAGAGTGGGAAAGTCAAGGCTCTGCTTCCCAGGGGAGAGAGAACCGTCAAGGAAGCCAGTGGTCCTGCTCCCTGGGACCTGGCCTGCCCATACCCCGGCCATGAGAAAACTCCGCCTCCGAGCCCCCCAGGCTCTCAGCCTGGACTCAGCTCTGCCCTTCACTGAGCGCGGGAAGTTCTCAGAGAACTCCAAAGACCCCGCATTCCCTATCTTGGGGCGCGACCCTGTCCCCCCGCGGCGTGTCCCACTGATCACGGGCGCCCCCGCAACTCCATGGCCAGGAATGCAAATTTAGGAAGCAGTTGTCTGGTTGAAACTCCAGCTTTGCCTGCAAAATACTGTATAACGGGCAGATTATCTCCCCTACTCTGGTCCTGCCAGCTTTAAAACAGGCACTATTGGCGTTTGCTTCATATCCTCTTTCTCTCCTGGAGTTGTTCATTTTGGGAGTCATGCATGGCTCAGAGGAATGGAGATCTGGCCTGTGTTTGACCTGGTACAGGGCACTCGGCCACTTCTGGTCCGCCTGGCCTGGTCCTCGGTGGCGCACGAGCAATGGGTAACCCCGGGCGAGGGAGGCTGGGTGGGCAGAGGGAGTTTGTGGATTTGGAGGGCTGTGCAGAGGGTGAGGGTGAGGCCAGGTTGTCCTCTGAGCCTGGACAGGCTTCACAGTGCCTGGTGACACCTGACCCCTGAACAGGTGTTGACATCACTACTCTGCTCATCTGGGGAGGGTGAGGGGTGTGTGGAGGAGAAAGGCCACTGGAGGGAGCTGCGGGGGCTTGCCTCTGCCAAGCAAAGCCTCTCCAGGTCACCACCAATGCTCCAGCTTCCTGAGAGCTTGACCCTTAGGTGCCAAGGACTTAGCTACAGAGCCCCCTGGAGCTCCCAGGGCATCTCTCAGCAATCAGGAGCAAGCCTCCTCCCCCAGGAGCAGGCCGATGCCCTGGTCTGTGTGGAGCCCTTACCGCGTGCCATGCGCCCCGTTGAATGGTTGATAGGCAGCCCTACTTGGCCAAGAGAGGTATCGCAGGGTAGAGGTTACTCTGGGCCCTAGGTTCAAGCCCTGGCCAACTGCTTTAACTACCAGAACCGCCCCCCAGCTGGCTGCCTAGTCGCTCTAGTTAGACTTAGCTCAAGAGGATTGAATGACACATCAGAGGACCAGCTTCTGGGCCTGGCTGTGTCGAGGGCTCTGTAAACCCAGGCCCACTTCCCTGGGTGGTCGCACCATTTCTGCACGTTCACTGTCTGGGCTCATGGTTGGCTCTCCCTTCCTGCCCTCAGCCAGTGACAGTTGAGCTGCTGAACAGAGCCGTGTCCGGGGCCTGTACCACCAAGAACCTTTGCCTGCGCTCGGCCCACCAGCAGTGTCAGCCCAGGCAGCCAGCAGAGAGGGGAGGTAAGAGGAGGGCTTTTGGGGTCGGGGGACATGGCCCGCCCTTTGTCGGACAGTTCTTCCTGCTGACTCTGCCCTGGGCGGTGGGTCTGCAGAAGGGACTTGTTCTAAACTTGTGCTGTTCTTGGGCTGTCTTGGGCTAGGTGTGGCGAGGCCTGAGGACACATGGCCAAGGCAGGGGCGGGCCCGCAGCCCTTTGGCTTGGATGTCGACGTCTTGCCTTCCGACACTGTCTCCCTCAGCGACTCAGACTCCGACTTCAGTCTGCTTGACGATGCTGAGGTGGAGGCTCTATCCCCAGGGGGGCTGCCTGGGGAGTCCCAAGGGGACTCAGGCCCCGATGAGCCCCCCTCGCCCCTCGGGAGCCTCCCTACAGCGGCGGAGCAGCTGTTCCACCTGAGGGGCACCAGCCCCACCTTCTCCCAGCGCAGCCATGACATCTTTGACTGCCTGGAGGGGGCGGCCCGGCCGGCTCCACCCTCTGTGGCCCAGACCGGCCTGGGTGATGATGGGGGCTTCAAGCAGCCGCTGACACCCTCCAGCCAGCCTCCAGCGGGGGGCCGGGGCAGGGCCAGTCAGAGCGCTGCCCCTCCAAAGGTGCCTCCCGTCCCCGACTACATGACCCACCCCGAGCGCTGGACCAAGTACAGCCTGGAAGACGTGGCTGAGGCCAGTGAGCAGAGCAACCGGGCCGCTGCCCTGGCCTTCCTGGGCTCCCAGAGCCTGGCTGCCCCTAGCGACTACACGCCCTCTTTCAACCAGGACTCCTCCAGCTGCGGGGAGGGTCGAGTCATCTTCACCAAACCCGTCCGACCTGGCGAGGACCGACCTGAGAGGAAGAGGGTCCTGAGGAAGGCGAGGGAGCCAGGCAGGGGCGCCCCTGGGAACCCAGGGGCAGTGGGCAGTGAGGGCCCTGTGGAGCTGGCCCACCTGGCCAGGCCTGAGAGCCCAGGGGCTGAGGAGTGGAGCAGTCCCCAGGGGGGCTTGCAGGAGGTGGGTGCGCCAGAAGGAGCAGGCCACTCTGGGTCAGTGGTCAGACCCCCTCTAGCGGAGACGGTGGGCTTCCATGGCAGCAGGAAGCGGAGTAGAGACCACTTCCGGAGCAAGAGCAGCAGCCCCGAGGCCCCGGGTGCTGAGGTCTGAGAGGAGAGACTGCCTGGCTGGCCTCCGTGTCCTGGGGTGGAAGAGTCTTGGGGCCGCACCTCCTGGGGACGGGAGCTGGCGGGCTGCCTGTAGGTGGCACCAGTGGCCTGGGCTGGGGCTGAGGCAGTTGTGTTGGGAGCAGAGACCTTGCTGAGGGTGGGCACCAGGGGACGGCAGAAGCCCTGACCCAACCACTTGCCCGTGGGGACATTAAAGGTTTTGGGTGTCTGTCAGGCTGCGTGTCTCTGTGCACACCCGCTCGCCCCAGAAACCGTGGCTGGGGCTTCTGCTCTCCAGCCCACCTGGGCACCTGTCCCCGCACTGGAGCCTCTAGAATTAATGTCGGGCTCAGAAGGTTTTGAAGTCATGCTCGCATTCCTCATCGGCAGAACTTCCCTGCGGGGCTGGGGTGACCCCCTCCTCAGTCCTCCAGCGCTGGGCTCACGGCCGCTGGTGTGTAGCCTGTCCCTTCGACGGGCCTGCAGACCACAGGGCTGGGATCTCAGGGTGTGGATGTAACAGGTCCGAGGAGGCAGAGTGAGCCGGGGCGGGGTGGTGGCTGCCAGGTGTGTGCCCTCTCCCGCTGTGGCCAAGCTTGGCCCTCGGCTTTATCCTGCCTGGGCTGTGCGTCAAGATGACCTGTGTCCTGCGACCACATCACCAGGCCTGCTGAGCTGCCGTGTGCAGGGTAGCGAGGACGATCCCCTCAGGGTGCCGGGCAGGCAGATGGGAACAGGCACAGCTCTCCTGTAACTGGTGGTGGGACTTAGGGGTCAGCCAGCCTCCCGCTGAACTCCCTGGCCGGCCCTGCCCCTGCTGTCCCTTCCCCAGGACTCGAGGTCCCCAAGGAAGGGAGAGACCAGCCCGGCTTGTCCAGCTAGGGGGAGTGCAGGAGCCCAGACTCCGTCCCCACAGGGTAGGAAAACCCTCCGGCCCCCTGTGCTTTACTGAACTGGGGCCTCCCAGCCATGCCAGGGAGCACTCTGGCCTCGGGCTGCAGCCAAGGTGTGCGTGTGTTTTCCAGGGTCTATTTAAGATAAAGCAGCTTTGGGTGGCAGTGGAAGCAGGTCCTCTTGGGGGCAGTGTCCCACGGCCACTGCCCAGGCTGGACAGTCATGCACACGCTGTGTGAGCTGTTGGAGGCGTGTAGGGTGGCCACCGACATGCACAGTGACTGCCCAGCCCTGGATCTCAAAGGACAGAATACTAGCATTTCAGAAAAAGATCAGTCTCTTAGCGGCACCGCGGGTTGGGTGGAGGACAGTGTAGGCCCCGGGGCAGTTCCCCGCCTGGCAAGAGGGGCCCCCGGCAGGTGCTCAGTGAGTGTCTGCTCTCCTGGCCCAGGCTGGCTGCTTCTGGACAGGATCCGGGGCTTCTGCCCACTAGGAAGATGGCCCGCCACACACCACTGCTCTCCCAGGCCGAGGGACGTCCCGGAAAATGCCAGGCAGGGCCAGGAGCTGTTCCTTTTAACAATGGCACAAGAGCCATGTCCCGCTGGTGGGGGGTGGGGGCTCCACTGGAGGCGGGGGGAGGTTGGCATGTCCATGGGGCCCAGGATGACCAGCTAAGCTCCAGGCCTACCACGGGCCTGGGGCTCTGGGAGAGGTGGGCCGTGTGCTGACAGTCCAAGAGGCTCAGGTATTCAAGGGTGGCCAGCCAGCCTCTGGGTGCTCCCTGCTGCCTGGGCCCCCTCCGTGTTCAGCCGGGGCCTGTGGGCTCCCACCGCCGAAGTTCCGAGGGTCTGGTGGGGAAGGGAGGCGCCTCCTCAGCTTCTGGGTGCCCGGGGGGCAGCCCAGGGAAGAGGGAGGTAGGCTGCTAGGAGGCGAGCGTGCAACATGGTAGCCCTGGCTGGGGGCAGGGCCGGGTAGGCAGCCCAGTAGGGGGCCAGTCAGAGCCCCAGGCGTCGTCAGAGTGGCCGCAGCCTCGCGCCCCAGCCAAGTTGGTAGGCTTCGTCAGAGGGACACCTGCCCCACCCTGAGAACTTTGGCCAGCCAAGGGCCAGCAGAGCCCTGGGCCTGTCCTTTCCCAGGACAGGACGGAAGCAGAGGCCTAGAAGAAGGCAGGGGACACAGCCCAGTCCCTCGTGCTCCCCTGCCCTCGAGCCCCCCAGGACACCTGGGGACAGATGCACTTACTCCAGTAGGCGCTGCCCCTGGCCAGCACATCGGCCATGGAGGAGAGGAGCACCGTGCAGTAGTTGACCTGGGGGAGGAGAGGCCGAGCCCCGCCCTCAGGACAGCGGCGCAGAGACCCCTCCCCATCCACGCCCCTCCCCTGCCAGGGCCCCCGCTGCCCTCTGGTGGCTGGGTGGCTCCAGCACGGTGTGTGGGGAGTGGACGGGGAGGGGTCTTAAGTTGAGGACTCTCACCCCCCGAGACTGGCAGAGTGGCAGGGTCTCCCCATCAGGGAGGGGGAACTAGTACTGAGCCCCCAGCTCCTCCTCCCCGCCCCAGCTTGCCTGCTGAGCTGGCGCTAGGCCCCTGCCCGCCACAGGAGGGCGCTCTGGTTTGCCCGCCTACCTGTGACTCCAGACGCTTGACCCGCTTTTCTTGCTCTCTCAGCCCCGCGAGGTACTTGGCTACTGAGTTCACCCTGTGGCAGAAGCAAGTGGGCAGCAGGCCGCTGGTGGCAGGGGCGTCCCTGTTTGGAGGTCCTTCCCGTCCTCCCCCATCCCATTGCCCAGGCCCTTCGGGTGGGTGTGGGGTCACTGAGCCTCTGTGGGTGCCTGAGTTAAGGGTGCTCTGGACCCTGGGGGCTGGGTGCAGGGCACAGTGGGGGCGGGGCCTCTCCAGCAGTAGGGGCAGGCAGGCAGGAACCTGGGTCTGCAGGGAGGGCTAGAGAGGAGGAGCAAGGGGGCTTTCCAGCCCAGGACCCGAGAGCGGGAGGGACACCACGAGTATTGGCCCGCGTTCCCCAGACGCCGGGCAGGCCAGGCCCCAGAGAGCCCTGAGCGGGGCCGGGAGGCTGCGTGCGGAGCCACGTCCCTGCCCCTGTTGGCCCAGCTCGGATCCTGTGACATGAGAGGGCCCCATGCAGCTTGAAGTCAGCCTGAGCCCAACAGTGACCCTGACAAAGGTCCCAGTGTCCACCAGCTCGAGGGTGCTGCCCTCAGGAGGCGGGCCCTGCACCAGCTGGCCGGCACCTCCCTGCACCCTGCAGGGCCACCTGCGTCCACCCTGAGCAGCGCCCTGGGCTCCGCGCCCCCGCCGCGCACCTGTGCGCCGTCTTCCGCAGCAGCTCCTCCCCGCTGTCCTTCCTCCGCTTCTCCGTCTTGCTCAGGAAGTTCTCCTTCTGAACTGCCTCCCAGGTGACCATCTTCTGGTCCAGGGGCTCCGGCAGGTCCCTCTCTGGGAAGGCCGGGGCAGCCTCAGGGGCAGAGCCCGGGCCGGGCAGAAGGCGCCCCCCCCCGCAGCAGGCGCGAGGTGGCGGGCAGAGCCGGCCCAGCTGCGGGGCCCTCGGGGCCCCGCCCCCGCCCCCGCGCCGCGCCCTGCGCCAGGCCTCACCCAGGCGTGCCCGCTTCTGCTCAGCCTGCTTCCGGGAGACCCTCTTGAGCACCAGGCTCAGGTGGCTCAGGACGATGAAGGGAGGCGCCAGGGCGGGCCGCTCCTGGTACTCCGCAATGAGGTGGTAGCGTTGGAACTTCCAGAACGTGTCCGCGTTGCCCTGCACCACCTGGAACGTGTAGCTGCGGACGGGCGTGGGCGGCGGTGGGCACCAGCCCCATGTCCCTGCCCCGTCTGCGAACCCGGAGGAGCCCCCACCTCCTGTGGTTTCTCTCTGTGGGCTGTGTCTAGAGTGGGCCTCGCTCATCCAGGGTCGTCCATGGCCCCTTCTGCTGCAGCCTTCGCAGACCCGGGCCGACCTCTGGGAGCAGAGGTGGCAGGGAGGAGGGCGGCGGTGGGGCGGGCGCTCGGGAAGGAATCACCCCCCACCATCACCATCACCACCACCACCACGCACGCTCACCCACCTGCCTGCCCTGCACCACTTCCTCGGTGCCCTCCCCTCCCTCTGCCTGCACTCCAGGCCCACCCGAAGGGGAGCCAATGTTTTGGGTTGACACCCCACATCCAGGCCTCTACCGGCACAGGTCTCAGCCCCTTCTGGGGGCGGAGGGGCCAGCAGGTCTGGGCCAGGGGCTGCTGGAACCAAGGGCATTGGTTGCCGGGATCACCAAGCCCCCACGTGGACAGAGCAGGGGCACAGCGGGCACCTGAACATGGCGATGAGTAGGTTCATGAGCAGCACGTTGGTGACCAGCAGGAAGGTGACCAGCAGGAGGATGACCAGCCAGTTGGCGTAGAGGTTGGGGCAGGAGGGCGAGTCCTCCAGGAGCAGGGGGTGCACGGAGCAGTTCACGCGGGCTTCTAGGTGGGGGGGAGCGCGAGCTGAGTGCAAGTGCCCTCAGGGGCCCAGAGCTTTGTCCTGGGGTCGAGGCCGCCCCGGGACAGAGGGCCGGTTGGGCGAACAGATCTGTGGTTTCCCAGCTGGCCTTAGCACTCAAAGTCCCTGTTGCAGGACACCCCTGTCCCCATGGTCGGCCTGATGGTGCTGGTCCCACCTCCCCACCTCTGCCGGGCCGAGGTCATGGCCAGGGCTGCAAGCTCTGGAGGCCTGCCTGGAGGACGCCGGTTTCTGCTGGTTGCTTCGTAGGTCACCCCCCAACCCCCACCACAAGGCTCTGCTCAAAGCAGGTTTAGGGGTTGCTGGTGGAGTGTCTCCTGCAGGACTTCTCAGGGCCTTTAAAGCACTAATTCCAGCCACAGGACTCAGCTGGGGGCAAGTCTGCCCCATTTCCAGAGCGCAGGGAGCCGGACCACCCTCCACGCCTGTTGCCGCAGGCACAGTGGGCGAGCTGCCCGAAGCACGCTCTGGTTTCTGGTTGGGGCGCGGCGGCAGTGAGCGCCCTGGTCTGAGCTCCTCCTCGCACCAGGCCAGCATCCCTTAGGGCCCCGCGGGCCCCAGCTCTTGCCTCCATCCCTGCAAGGCTCAGGTGGCTCAGCCCTGGACCCCCAGCCGCCCCAGGAGCAAGGAGGAAGGTGCAGGTGGAAGCCGGGGTAGGGAGCAGGTGGGATGGGGGGCCCAGAGTGCGGGGCGCCTCTCCAGCAGGAGGGGACTTGTGGCCCTGGTTGCTGCCCTCCACTGGCAGAGTGTGTGCGTGTGTGTGTGTGTGTGTGTGTGTGTGTGTGTGGACCCACGCACACGCCTGCACATTGGACTCCTGCTGTGAGGGCCCCTCCCAGGCTTCGTGCTGTGACTGAGTCCGGGTGGCACGGGGCTCTCATCTCCGTCTCCGCGCGTGCCTGCGTCCCCGGGCAGGCCGTCCTGAGTGTGTTCCACACGTACCCTGCCGCCGCCCGCCTGACTCTGTGACCTTCCGCTCTCCCTCCAGAGCCCCTAGAGGCGGGCCGGGGCCAGGCCTGGAAGGGTGTTTGTGAAGCAGTAAATCTGTCCGGCTCATGGTAACGAGATCCCTGTGTCTCCCCTGTGACTCTCAAAGGCGCCACCAGGCCCGGCTGGGAAATAAGTTGTCCTTGGGGCCTGGAGCCCAGAGCAGGAGCTCCGCGTGGATGCTCAGCCCCGCTCCCACAGGCTTGTGTGCAGACAGGGGGCAGGGCGGCCCACGGGACCGGGACCAGGACCGGACACAGGCTGGGGGCCTGCCTTCCCCCTCTCCCACCCCGCAGCATGGTGGGCTCACACAGAGCAGCCAGGCTGGGGGGGTCACCCTGAGAGGCCAGCAGGGAAAGGGAACTGCCCGGGACCCTCGGGGAGCTGGCCCCGGCCTGGCCCTGATCACAGACTTTCCACTGTGGGACTTAGTCTGGCAGCCACAGGGGTGCTTCAGGCTTGGACCCCTGGGAGTCTGCACTCCCTCTGTCCTGCCCAGGTGTGCCACACCAGCGTTCCCCCATACCAGCAACCCCCACACCCCTGCCTGGTCCTGAGGGTGCTTGCCTCACTCCCCTCCTCCTGGGGACGCGGGCAGTGTAGGGGTCACGGCACATTTCCCAGCAGGGGCCATATGGTGAGGGTGGGAGGCGCTGGAGGGCAGGCAGGTTCTGGTTAAATTAATAGACTGGAAAACTGAAAACTGATGCCCGTGGATAAGCAAACACTGAACATGGCACGGGGGTGGAGGGGGTGGTGCTGAGAAAACAGCCGAGGAAATGGGCCTGCAGAACAGCCAACCCAATTAGGAGGCAATTTCCGTGACCGCACGGCCCCCTCCCCATCCTGCTGGCCTGTTTGCTTCAGTCACGTCCTCATCCCATTGGCAAATATTTACCAGGTCGTGGGCGCTGACCTGACCCCATTAACTGCAGTGGCCTCGGTCAGGCCTCAGCGACAGCGTGCCCGTGATCGCCCTGTGGGCCCCGGTGGCCTCAGTCTGACACCGGCCCTGGTGAATGATTCCTCCACCCCGGCTCCCCACCCCAGGAGGGCCCCGTGGGGCTGCTGGCCCAGGCCTAACACTGGGCCCTGGCTGCTGGCTCACCTTCCTTGAGGGCTGGTCCCCTCTCCTCCTCACTGAACCCCAGCAGCTCAGGGCCTGCACAGGTGTCCCACCCCCACCCCAGGTCTCCCCGAGTCCCCACCACTGAACCACTCTGCCTTCCACGCTGTGCTGACTTGTCGTGGAAAGTTCTCCGAGCTGCCACCAGCCACCAGCCCCAGCCCCGAGCAGGGGCCGCCCTGCAGACACTCACACCCTCAGACAGGCCACATATACCCCTGTTGGGTGGGTCCCCCCAGAAAACAAGGATGCCACCAGGAGTGGCCTCCCAGCTGAGTGACCTTTCCGGCAGGCAGGTCAGGGGCTGGGTGTGGGGCCAGTGAGTACACAGGGGAGGCAGGGAGCCCTGCTGCCCAGCAGGGGGCCAGCCGGAGGAGCCCAGACCCCAGGGGTGGACTGGCATGTTCCCCTCTGCGTCCGTAGTGCCAACCTGTCCCTCCACCTGGCGAAGCCTGTCCCCGGCCTCCCTGCCAGGCTGCCCTCTCCGTCGGCCGCCTCTCCCCTCCTGGTGTCTCAGTCTCCAGCCTGGGGCCCAAGGCTGGGGCCTCCACAACTGACACACGCCAGCCTGGAGCTGTACCCTGGCTGGCCCTGGCCCCGGGCAGGTGCACGGGCCTCAGGGACGTCCCTGCTCTCAGCTAGCACCAAGCCAGGATCTCACATGACTCCCAAAGGCCCCTCTCAGGGGCCACATGTCCAGGGCCTTAGGAACTTCCATGGACTGGCCTCGGTTCACTACACCCTGGGGTGGGGGTCCTACTGCAAAGTGGCACAGAGGAGCCCCTGGCCCGGCGCCCGGCGTGCGCTGACCATCGATCTCGTCCAGTGGGATCTGTCCAAAGATCTGCAGGTACGGCCGGTAGAGCACGCGGCGGAAGATCCACTCGAGGCGGCCGTCGTGGGGGTGCAGCAGCGCCTGGGTGGTCACGCCGTAGGCCACCAGCCACACGCTCAGGAAGAAGAGGAAGAAAAAGACGTCCTTCATCTCCACAGGGGGGTTGGGGGGAGAGAAGCATCAGCAGCCGCCTGGCCGGGGGGCCGTGGTGCCCCCAGCCCTGGGCGGGGCTCACCATCCGCTCCACGATGATGATCTTGGGGCCCAGCTGCTTGTGGATGGCGAAGATGTGGATGAGCCGGAGCGTGAACACCATGAAGTCGATGGCGAGGACGGTGCGGCCAGCCTCGAACACCGAGGGCAGCATCCTGGGGGCGGGGGACGGCAGGCCGGACGGCTACAGGGGCCGGAGGGGTAAGGGGGCCCCCCCCAGGACACACAGCCCCGGGGGCCGGGGACGCATGGGATTTCTGAGGCCAGAGTGAGTCCACCCTGCCCCCAGGCCCCCGGCTGGCCCCCCAAGGCCTCTGGGCCCCACACACCTGCAGGTGACACCGACGATGAACAGGAAGATGGCCGCCATGTCACACTTGTTCCAGTTGTCCTCCACGTAGAGCGTGAACTTCTTCAACAGGTGCGTGTCCTCGTCAGTGAAGAAGCCCTGGTGGGGGCGGGACAGTCCTCGCTGGGGACACCCCCACCCAGACCAGGCCGTGAGCGGCAGGGAGTGGGGCTCGGCGGGCCGGGCCCACCACCCACCTGCCGGATCTCCTCCAGCACCAGCGTGAAGACCCAGAAGTACAGGGCGATCTCGGGCCCTGACGGCCCCTGGGGAGGCGGCCTGAAGTCCACCAGCAGCACGTGGGCGAACAGGAAGAGGAAGGTGAAGTACATGGCCACGTTGCCCAGAAACACGGTCACGGGCGCCCCCCAGAACTTCCGCCAGCGCGTGAGCAGGAAGGCCGCCCGGGGGCCTCGGCCACTCCGAGTCCTCGGCGCCTCAGCCAGCTCCGCCACCCTGCGCCACGGAGGGGGCCACGGCCAGGGGTGAGGTGGGCGGCCCAGGCCCCCGGAGCCTCGCCTCTGCCCACCGTCCTCTGGGCCCTCACCGGCTGCCCGGGCGGCAGAGCAGGCTCTTCTCCGTGTCCAGGCTGTCCAGCTCCTGCAGGTCCTCCAGTCCTGTCCTGAGGGAGGCCTCCTCACTGGGAGCACAAGGGACCCTCAGGGCCATGGGAAGGGCACCCAAAGGCATGCACTTGGTCCGAGCGCCCGGCCAGCAAAGGCGGTGCTGGACGCACTGAGAAGGGACACAGGTGGAGGTGGGCATAGGGCCACAGGGATGCTGGACTCGGGGGACCCGGACATGCCGCCACCAGCACCAGCATGCCCAGGGCCCCCAGTGGCTCTGGCAAGCCGGCTGACGGACCTGAAGGTGATGAGGTTGGTGTAGACGAGGGCCGGGCAGAGGAAGGCGCCCAGCAGCCGCAGGACGGGCGTGCCAGAGGCCATGTCCCCCCACCAGATCTTGGTCAGGAAGGCCTGAAATAAAGGCAGGGCTGTGGACCCCCCCATCTCCACACCTTCGCCCCACTGTGTACCAGGCCTGCCTGGCAAGCTTTGGCCAAAGCATCCCCCACCCTGGCCCTGCCTCCCAAAGCCCCGCAGCCTCCATCCCAGTGGGGAAGAACGTTCCATGGGGGGACACCAGGCTCGGGGGCGGGGATGGGGAAGGGCATAGCTGAGGAAGTGGCGTTTCTGCGGAGACCAGAGGTGGAGAAAGGGGCAAGTGGGAAGAGTGGCGGGCAGAGGGAGCTGGGCGGGTGCCTTCCCGGAATGCAGCAGCCCCTCCCGGGCCCCCACCCTACACAGCCGAGATGCGGGCAGCGAAGCGGGACAGCTGCCGGCCAGGGGAGGGAGTGAGGGAGGTCAGCTGGGCCCCTCCTGTCTGCCTGTCACCGAGCAAGACCTGACGGGGCCTTCCCGGAACAGACCTCCTCCCCCGTGTCCTCCACCTGCCTCTTGTTTGTGGAAAACTTTGGCCTCCTAGGCCTCCCCCACGGTCCAAAGAGTAAAGTTAATCAGAGCAGTGAGAAAATGCGGAAAGGAAAACAGGCCAGCAAGACACAATTATAATAGCTCAGCCATTAAACAGAGTCAAGGGCCTTGAATTCCTCCTCAGGGGCTGCAGATACTATTCTGAGCCACGTCCTTGGAGCTGTTTTGCAGCTACTGAACCCCCGCCAGGTGGAAGAAGCTAACTGTGTGCTGCTCACCAGCACGGGGACCCCGGACCGGCTGGAACCAGAGGGCTGGTGATGCTGACCCCCGATTCCCTCTCCACCAGCCAATCAGAAGAATGTCCACGGGCTGAGCATGCACCCCACGACCCCCCTCCCTCACGCTGTCTTCAGCCTTCGGGATAGGGGGTTCGGGCCCTTCGAACACTAGCTTCCCTGACTCCTTGCTTGGCACCTGCAGTCAACGCTGAGCCTTCCTTCACCATAACCCGGGGTCAGTAGACTGGCTTCCCTGCGCGCGGGCGAGTGGACCCCAGCTTGGCTCGGCGACGTGCCACCCGCCTCGCCCCCACCAGCCCTCCCCGAGGCGGCCGCTCACCTGCACGCCATCGTGAGCGAAGAAGGCCTTGGTGTCGGCCTCGGCGGCCAGGTGCAGGCAGGTGGTCCTGCTCCAGCCGCGGTTCCGGCGCACCAGCAGGGCGAAGGCGCGCTCCTCGCTGCTGCCGTAGCACTCGGAGAACAGGTCTGCCGAGGGCGCGCCGCTGCCACGGTGCCAACGCCCGGCCCCGCCCGGCCCCCCCCCCCCCGCCTCGGGCCGGGCGCTTGCCCTGTGCCCACCTCCCAGGGGGCTGGTGAGGCCGGGGAGGGGCCAGCCGGGCCTGCGTGCCACGTGGAGGCTGGCCGTCCCCGCCCGGCCTCCCCCGCCAGGGCCGTGGGCGCCTCCCTCTCCCCAAGGGTCCCCGCCCGGCCTCAGGGCCCAGTGCGTGCCTGAGGCCTGGAGCTGCAAAGCCATCACCCGGGCCCGTCGGCCCCTCTGTTAGGCGTTTTGGGCCCACCTCCTCCCCTGGCTGGAGCCCACGGGCCCAGTGGAGCACAAGGCCACCCAGACGCCCGCCACGTCAGCCAGCCTGACTGCCGCCAGTGGCTCACCCAGGGCCAGCTGCTCGTACTTGGCCTCGCGCTGGGTGCGGCCCGCCTCGGCCTCCGTCTCCAGGTGGGACATCTCTTTGAGGATCTTGCAGGCGGCCAGGGCTGCTGCCACCCCTTCCTGGCCCTGGGAGACGGGGTCTGAGGAGGCCGGCCCGCCTCCCCACCCTTCCCTGGGGACCACCCAGGACCCCTCCGGATAGCCGCTCACCATGGCCCAGAAGTAGGTGGCCATCTCATGGCGACTCAGCAGCACGGCCCACAGGAACAGGTCCCTCCAGGGGTTCTCGCTTCTCTGGTTCAGGTCCAGCAGCCACTTCTGGCCCATGGGCCGCCTGGCCGGGGCCCTCTCCTGGAGGACAGGGACGTCAGCCTGCAGCGGGGGTCCCCGCCTGCCCCTCAACGGCCTCACTCACCACCTGGTAGAGCCCGCGGCAGGCATCGTGCAGGAAGTCCTTGAGCACGCGGGACACCTCGTGCAGAGAGAAGGCGGGCGGCCCGGCGGGCAGCTCCCGGGCCTGCTGGGAGCCCAGGCCGGCCAGCGTCAGCCGGCCCTCCTCGTGCTTGCGCTGCAGCAGGTCGAAGAGCAGGCTCCTGGGGGGGATGCAGCGGTAGAGCTGCTCCAGGCGCCCATAGGTCAGGAAGTCGGCCACGTCGGCGCCGTTGTCCACGAAGAGGCGCACGAACTCGGGCTTGTTGCTCACCAGCGCGTCCATCAGCACCTCCTCCAGGTCGCGGGACTGGGCCACACCAGGGGGAGGGTGAGAGGGAGCCGGGGAGCGGGGTGACCACCAGGAGGGCCGGCACAGACCCCCAGCTCCTGGGGACACAGCCTGTCCCTCTCGGCTGGGCCCAGCCCACCACCCACAGTAGTTCAGCCCATCCTGCCTTGGGGAGCCAATGAGTGAGGTCGCCTCCATGAGGTGCCCTGGCCTCCCCTGACCCCCATGGCCCAGCTGGGCCAGAATGGACCTGGCCAGTGGCCCTCAGGACACCACCTGCCCCCAGACCCTCGACACAGCCGCTGCCCAGTGCTGGCCAGAGTCAGGCCACCACCTTCCACTCCACGTCCCCATTGAAGATCTCGTTCTTGGCGATGTCCACGTGGTCCCAGGCCATGGCCAGCTTCAGCTCATCCAGGTAATCCTGTGCCTCCTGGCTGTGACTCTTACAGGCTGCAGGCAGAGCAGATGGAGGGCATGAGGGCAAAGCCAGGAGCCAACCGAGCCGGTGGGCACCAGGTCCCTTGAGGTGCATCTCCTAGACACATGGCAGCTGGAACGGTGGCCTCGTTAGCACCTCTGGGTGATGGCGGGAGGCACAAGACATCGCAAGACCCCTGGGGCCGATGCTGGGAGCATCAGGACCCCAGTGGGGCCCCAGGGATGAGCAGAGTAGGGGAGGGAGAAGGCAGCCTATCTGGAGGAGCCCCGCCCTCAAGTGTGTCCCTCTTCCTGCCTGGGCCTGTGTCCGTGGCCAGCAGTCAGCCCCTGAGTAAGTGTCTGTGTCCAGTAAGAAACACATTGAGAGCTGTAATGGCAGAGACTCTGGAAAATATATATGATTTTCATTTCACTATGTATATGTGTATGTACATGTATAACTGAATCGCTTTGCTGGACTCCTGTACTACTAACACTGTAGATTGACTACACTTCAATAGAAAACAAGAATTATTTAAAAAAAGGAAAAGAAGCACATCGATTGACAGCCAAAAAGTGGGGACAAGCCAAGCGTCCATCAACAGGGAAAGAGGGAGACAAAAGGTGGGCTATACTCAGCCTTAAAAAGCAGCGAGGCCCTGACCCAGGCGACGAAGGAGATGACCCCAAAACCTCGTGCTCAGCAAGAGAAGTCAGACCCCAAGGCCACGTCGTGCGTGGTCCCATGCATAGGAAGTGCCCTGACTAGCCAAATCCATAGAGACAGGCAGTAGTTCAGCAGTTGCCCGGGGCTGGGGGACGTGGGGAGTGACTAACGGGGGTCTGTGGGGTGATGAACATGCTCTGGAGTCAGTGGTAAAGGCTTCACACCCTTGTGAAAATACTAAACCCACTGAATGGAACGCTTAAAGTAGTCTTCAAAACTGTGATAAAATGTATCTAATGTAAAACGTGCCAAATACGGACTGTCTCATGGATTTGCACGTCATCCTTGCACGGAGGCCTTGGTGGTCTCTGTGTTGCCCCAGTTTTGTTACATGTGACGCCAAGGCCAGCACTGACTGGTACACACACACACACACACACACACACACACACACAAACAGAGCAGAGTGTGGCCGTCCCAGCTGTCCCGGCCACTGTCAGCCCCCGAGTGGTGGCCCTGCCCCAGGTGCAGGCCCCCAGGAGGCCCAGGCCCAGGCTGGGGCAGGGTGTGGGAGCCGCCCTTTACTGGGCACAAAGCCCTGGGCTTGGGGTGAAGGCCTCCCAGCAGGCCAGCAGACAGGCCCTCACCTTTCACCAGTGCCTTGAGGATGACGGTGTCCAGTTCCTCGGAGCCCTCCTGCTCGAAGTCATGCACGGTCAGCAGGTGCGGGTGGGAGGTGATGTTCTGCAGCTGGGGGACACAGGACAAAGGCCCTGAAGAGGCCCCCGCAGGGTGTGTGGCATGTGATGCTGTGTCCCCCCGTGAGAAGGCAAGCCCGCCTCCCTGTCCACCCGCGCCCGCTGGGCCCAGGGCAGCCCCATCCACAGACTGGGGCTCCGCTCCGAGGGGCCTCCGCTCTGCGAGGGCCTGAGCGGGCGGGGGTGAGCCTGGGGGCTTGCAGCAAGAGGGGCTGGGCACAGAGATGGCACTGCAGGGAGCAGGGACAAGGGCCTCGACCTCCCTAACTGCAGTCTCCGTCCGGGCGGCTCATACCAGCTCTGTCCAGCGCACGATGTCCTCCCAGGAGAAGTGCTCACTTGGGAACTTCTCTTTAAACTGCTTCTCAGCTACCTGGGGCACCAGGAGGTGGGGCTGGTTCATCAGGGCAGCGAGCACGTCAGCGATGCCCCCTGAGCCCGCCAGGATCAGCCACGGGGCGGCCTGCTCCACAGCCCTGGAAATCCTCTGAGGCGGGCGGGGAGGAAGGGCCGACCCTGAGCAGCTCCAGGCACGGAACCTGTCCCGGAGGGGCAGGCCCTCAGGGGGCCCCCACCTGCCACCTGGCCCTACCTCCAGGGTGCTGGGGTCACCGTTGACCAGCAGACAGAGGACGGGGATCTCAATGCTGCTGGTGCCTGCGGATGGAGCACGAGGGAGGTCCACCCAGGTGCTCGGCAGGCCGAGTGGAGACCCTGGGAGCCAACCTGGGCGGTGACTCCTCCCCTGCCCCGAGCCTCAGACCACCATCCTGCCATGCTTCTGGGCAAATTCCAGCTAGAGGCTTTTTCTAGTGAAGTGTGGGCTCCAGGCTGCCCCATCGCCAGGGACAGAGACCCCAGCCCCACACCCCACCATCTGATATGGCCACTTTGTGGCTATTTAAATGGGAAGGTAACGTAAGTGATGTTGGCCATTTGGTCCCTGGCCACACCAGCCACTGTCTGAGTGCCCGGCATCTCTCCCCATCAGGACAGAGAGCTCTGCTGACGGCACCGCCAGGTCATCGGAGACCCATGGAGCACATCGAGGATGCAAAGGAGGGTCACTGGTCAGTTTCTTTCCCAAGCAAACCGGAAATGAGACTTCAGATGTGAAGCCCCTCAGAGAAGCCTGGACCTGCCTGGCCTGCAGTGTGGGCGGAGCTGGGCAAACGGCCCAGGGAGGACCCGGGGCAGGCGGGACCACCCCACCCTGGAAGGCGCCTCCAAAGGCACCTCCTGCTTGAATGCTGAGGACAGGCAGGGTGCGCAGGTCACGGAACCGCATCTGTGTGGCTTTGGTTGTGTTTTCATTTTTAAAGAACCCTAAGTTGACAAATAGTTCATATTGTTTATAAATATCATAAGCAATTAGATATCTTGTTTATAAATATTAGTTGTGCTCCAGTCCAAGGGCAAGTCCAGCTTTCAAGCCGGCCACTGGTCACAGTGGTGCCCATTCCTCGGGCAACACTGCCCCCTGGTGGCTCATACCTCATGGCTGGTGGTGGGAAACAGGCCTCTTAGAACTTGCAAAGCTATCTCATCTTCCCAAAGCCCGGGACCACACCCAGAGCCTCTGGGTAGGGGAGCCCCACTGGGCACAGACCTGCAACCTCTCTGCCTCCTGACGGAAATGTCACCGCCTGGCAGGGCTACTCCCCCCAGATGCGCCCCCATTGCCCTGGCCACAGCTCCCCACACCAGGCCCCCAAATGGCCCAGGTCTCAACACTCTAGCACCCTCAGTGCCTTCAGCCTGGAATGCCCTTCCCTGGCCGCCCTGGAGGTCCTTCCAGCCCTGCCCACACACGTGCCGCCGTGCTCCCTGGCGGCCTCCCGGGCAGCCGGCAGGGCCTCACCCCCATGGCAGGTCCTCTGCTCCGAGATGTGCCTCTCCAGCCTTAGCCGCAGCTCCGTGGGCCCGTCGCCTTTCCCAGGGGGCCCCGGCTCCACCAGGATGAAGTAGGCGTGGTTGTTGTCCAGGGAGCAGAGGGGGCCCTGGCCGCCACCTTCGTCCATGGGGTAGTGGACCAGGCTGTCCTCCTGGGTCCCCCAGGCGCACTGTGAGACCTGGGCCCCCTCCCCCAGACAGAGGGAGGGCTGGGCAGCTGGTGCCAGGGGCCCAGGGGCAGGTGCAGGGAGGAGACCCTCTAGACAGAACCCAGGGCTCCTCTCACGGGCTGCCTGGGCCTCCTCTGGACTGGCCTTAGGCCTCTCCCCCAGTTGAGAGTAGATGCCACATGTCCAGGGTCGGTGGCCAAGCTGGGCATTTGGGCACTGATCCTGTGTGGAGTCCTTGGAGCCCAAGTCCCCCATCCCAGGTCTGTGCTGGCTGGGAGCCTGACAGCCCCTCCTGAAGCTGTGATGCTGGGCGATGCTGCCACCTGCTGGCCGTGTGCTGGGTGCTGGGCACTGGGCTCCAGGCTCCGCCTCCTCCCCCTGCTCTCCCTCCTCCTCCTCTTCCCCTCCCCCTCACCCCTCTTCTGGGCGCTAACCTGGGCATCGTCCAGAACCCGACGGTGCAGCACACGGCCCAGCGAGGCGATGCCGATGGCCACCACGCGAGACTTGGTGGACGTGCTGGCCAGTGAGTGGTCGCGCACAGCCTGCCCAACGTGCCGCGCGAGGCCCACGCGGAGCGCGCTGGTCAGGATCCAGGCACCTGGGGGCATGGGGGCTCACTGTGCCCGCAGTCCCAGGTCCTGCCCGGCTGCCGCCCAGGATCCCGCCTGCCGGCAGGGCGTCTGCTGGGAGATGGCCCGCCAGGGGCCGTCCGGACAGAACAGGCCATGATTCTGTCCAGTTCCCCTGCTGGATCAGGACCCAGTCCAGGTCCAAATCACAGAGCCCTCAGCCCAGTCTGGGTCATCAGCCTTTTGTTCTTTCGCACCATCATTTCTGCGGGCGGAGGGCTCTGAAGCCCCACATCCCTGGCTGGCTTTTCTGAAGGCCCAGCTGGCCTGAAGACAGAGCCCAGTAACTTGACTCTGGCCCCGGTGACTGGTGGGCCAGATTGCTCCCACCATAGAGGCCCATGTGGGCAGCGGGGTATAGAAATTGTCACTGCCCCGGGTGTCTGGCTGAGGCTGGCGGGCCCCACAAGGAGAGGGGCGAGGCACAGTGTGGTCGGGTCCTCCTGGGGGAGGCTCTGGGCCTGGGGGCCCCTCAGCCCCTCTGCTGTATCCCCAGGAGCTGCTCCCACTGCCAGCCACGAAGGGAGGGCAACCATGGGGACCGTGGCCAAAGGACAGCACGGGTTCGGGGGCCGCGGGGGCCCTGGCCCGCAGCTGGGCCCCACCTGTGCTCTGAGCCGCCTTCACCAGCCCCTTCCGCAGGACGTCCCGCAGCCAGGACTTCATGGTGAAAGGCCGCTCCTCGCCCACCAGCGACACAACCAGGTTGGGGGCCGGCAGGTGCCACTCAGCCAGCAGGAGGTCAAAGAGCACCGAGGGCGCCATGCCGCTGGGCACCTTCACAAACTGCAGGGCAGGGTGACCAGCGGTCTCAGGGCGGGGTTTGGGGCAGGCACAGTGCACTGACCACAGGGGACCTTGGTAAGAGAGGCCCTGGGCACCAGGCAATGGGGACGAGCCGCAGCCGGAGGTCCTGTCTTGCCCAGCTGTGTGACCCGAGCATTCCCACCCCAGTCTAGGCCTCGTATCCCATGTTCTGGACCCGCTGTACATGAGGGTAGGAGGCAGGGGCCAGAGGGAGCTGCCAGCTCCAAAATCCTGCCCACCTGGGGGCTCTGAACAGGCCCGTCAGAGAGAGCGCGGCCCGGGGAGAGCAGGCACCAGTGCTCAAGGTGCAGGGGAGGAAATGGGGCTCAGGGGTTTCGTGAGCACGTGGCGGCCGGTCACCAGGGTGCGGGGCCGGGCCTCGGCAGGGCCAGGGAGGGGCAGCCTCTTACCTTGCCTCGCTTCTTCCCAGACCCTCCAAATTCGATCTCACCCCGGCACAGACCTGGCCCCTGCCTGTCTCCAGGATCCCCGGGGCTGCCAGGACAAGTGTCCCCGGCACCTTGCATGGGGTCCACTCTGCAGGGACAGAGTCCTCTCCTGAGGGCACGAGAGGCCAGCCCTTCCTCCCTTCCTGCCCCTCGCCCCAGCCACCGTGCTGGCGGAGATGTGCCCTCCAAGAAGCCGGCCCGCCTGCGGCCCCACCCCTGCGGCTCCGTCTCTCCCGTCTGTCTGTCTGCTTGGCCCTCTTCAAGCTCCTGTTTAGTTGCCGGAGCTTCCTCAGCCCTGGGGTGGGGGATGGACGATGCATCGCGGCCCCTCTGCCTGACCCCTGAGCCCGCTACTCACCCCTCCCCGGGCACCACGAACGGGACATTCCCGGCACCACTTCTGCGAAGGCTTTGGCAGGAGGGGTCCTGGAAAACCCAAGAGCCCTGGTGGAGGTCTTGCAGCCCACCCGCCCCAGGACAGGGGCGGGGACCCTGGGTGGGCCTAGTGCCTGGGAGGAGACGGGCAGGCAGGGGAGAAGGGGAGGCCGGGGTACAGGTGCAGGGGAACCGGGGGGTCGAGGCGGCTCCGAACGGGAAGGCTCTTCCCCTCCCTGCATGCTCGCCGCCTCCAGGGACCTTCTTACTGAGTTCCCACCTCACCCCAGCCTAGCGCCACCCGCATGCCCGGGGTGATGGCACGTTCGCCCCACTCCACATGTCAGAGACTTGAGGGCTGGGGTCCCAGGACTGGCCCATGTGACAATGAGCGGGGTCCCACCAGCCTGCCCAAGCCCCCCAGCGCCTCCCGGACCCACTGCTGGCGGCTGCCAGCCGTCTGGCTCCTGCCCCCGCCCCCCAGAACCCGGCACCCACACGGGGAGCAAAGTTCCCCTCAGAGCCTCAGGAGACCCGAGAGGCCCACCCTGTGAAGCTGTCTCCCCGCCACCCGGTCCATCAGGCTGTCGGCCGCTCCCCCTTGGACGGAGGAATTTCCCGTCTTCTCCCCGGGCAGCCCCCCCGCCCGCCTCCCGGGAGGCGCCCTGGGCGGCGCCTGGCGGGCGGGGCCCTTCGTGAGGGGAGAGTGAGTCCGCTTGTGTCCCTGGGGCCAGGCCGGCCGCTGTCTCCTAGAGACGGACACCTGTGTACACAGGAGTGGTCGGCGGGAGGTGGGCAGGGCACCTCCCACTGGGTCCCCCAAAATGACGTGGCCAAGTCCTAAGTCCTGGTATCTGCGAACCTGCCTTTTGTGGGAATGAGCTCTCTGCGGACGTGATGGAGTGAAGATGAGGCCATTAGGATGGGCCCTGATCCAATGACCCAAGGGTCCTCAGAAGAAGAGGGAAGAAACCATGTGAAGACGGGGGCAGAATGGGGAGGCGGAGACGAGCCGGGACGCCTGGGCCCCAGAAGCTGGAAGAGGCAGGAAGCAGCCCTCCCTCACAGCCTCTGGAGGGCACATGGCCCTGTGACCCCGTGACGCCAGACTTCTGGCCTCCAGAGCAGGGAGGGCATCCATTCCTGTTGTTCGAAGCCACTTGTCCTAAGCCCCAGGACACCCACGTCTTCCCCCCAACACCCAGGCCTTGTCCCCAGACACCAGCCTCCAGTATGAAAAACCAGTCACCACCAGCTTGGAAAGGCTGCATTCAGATCCCGCCCCCTGCACTCCCTGCTCTGGGGGTGGGGGGCAGTGGCAGGATTTGCATCCCGCCCCACCCCCAGTTCTGTGCCTGACACCCTGGGTACCAAGAGCCTCAGGCCTGGCCCTGCCCAGGTACGGGGGTGGGTGGGGGGACCTGCAGGTGACCACAGCCCAGGGCAGCTGGACCTGGCCTGGGCTCGGGCCTCTGCAAACGCTCGCACCTCCCCTCTGCCACGCGCTGGGCTGATAACGGTGTGAGTGTCCAGGGACTGCGGTAACAACCAACCAGCCACTGGACGTCTTAAAACCACAGGAATCCATCTCCCATGGTTCTGAGGCCAGAAATCCCCAGTCACGGTGTCGCAGGTCACACTCCCTCCTGAGGGCCCAGGGCAGGGTCCTTCCTGCCTCTTCCAGCTTCGGGTCCCCAGGCCACCCTGTGCTGTGTCTCCACCACCCCACTCTCTGCCTCTGTCTTCACGTCCCCTGTCCAAATGTCCCTCTCCTTATAAGGACACCATCACTGGATTAGGGGCTCACCCTATCCCACTGTGACCTCATCTTAGCTAATTGCTTCTGCAAAGACCCTAGTTCCAAGGTTCTGGGTGGGTGTGAATTTGGGGGGCCGTGGTGGTGGCCCTCACTCCTCACAGGGCCCTGTCACCCCCGCAGTGGGATGAGCCCCCTTGCCCAGGGTATGCGTCGGGTGTGGGGTTTGGAGGCCTGGAAGACACGGACGTGCTCAGGCTTGCTCTGCTGGGGCGGGTGGCCCCTGCCGCCACCCAGGGCCCACGCCGCCTGTTTCCTCACTGACCGGGTACAGGTGGCCCTCAGCGGGCGGGGCCACAACCACCCCCCTACCCCATGTCTTGAAGCCCTGGGCCCCTGGTTTCCCACCCCAGGGAGCCCGGGGGGCATTTGGGTGCCATGCCGAGTGCCGGGGTGGCCCTGTGCCAGACACCAGGCAAATGGGGCCACAAGTGGGTAGGACATGCAAACGGCGGGATTTGCATGAACAGGTGTCCGGGTCCCTCAGTGCCTGTGGCTGGAGGAGGTGGGGGCCTGAGCAGCCGGCTGTCCTCCGTAACCCCCGCTGGCACCCTACCCCATGGCTCCCAGCAGGGAGAATGGAGGCAGCGTCTCCAGCCTCAGCCCCAAAGACACTGGGGGGGCTTCCTCGGGGGGCAGACGGCCACCCTAGTCCAAGTTCGCCAAGGAAACAGCCCCAGCACAGGTGTTGCTGGGCAGCCAGTCCCTGGGGGTCCCAGCCCAGCCTCTCCCTGGGCCGTGTGACTTGGGTGAGCCCCTCGGACTCTCAGCCCCCATCCTGCTCCCTGCGATGTGGGAGACGGCAGTGACGAGGAACAGGCACCCGAGGGGCCCAGGCTCAGCAGGCCAGCGGTCAGGCCTGCAGCCCCCCTGACTCCAGGGAGGACAGACTCCCCTGGTCCGGCCCCCAGGACCGTGGGGCCATGCTGCCTGCCCAGACCCACCCCAGCCCTGGCTTCCCAAACGCCCCTGCCTCAACCAGAGGGACCATCCCTCTGTGGCCCCAGGAAGGCAGGGCTCTCTCCACGATCCAAAGGAAACTGAGGCAGGGGCAGGAATGTGGCCCAGGGAGGGGCGCCTGCCCGGGGGCTGGCGGCTGGGGCACCTACCTGCTTGCTTCCTCCCTGGGGACCCGACATGCTGCTGCTGGCCAAGAAGCTGGGTGGAGGTGCCCACAGCCTGGCACCTGCCAGCCAGCTCTCCCGCCCTTCTCCCCGCCCACCACGTCTGGCACCTGGGCAGCCAATGCCGTGACCAGCACTGGGCACCACCTGGTCTCAGCCCGGCCAGGCCCAGAGGCCCACAGCCTTCCCCCGGCCTGGGGGGCCCAGTGGCCTCTTTGGCACAACCGGCGGCCCGGTGTCGAGGACTCGATAGAGGGCGCTCCTTCCGCGGGCTGCACCTGGGGCACCTGCGTCGCTCCCCGGCGTGTCTCACCTTCCCAGAGAGCCTGAGTTTACCTCTCCAGCAAGTGGGGACGGCTGACCCCTGTGTGTGGCCCCCTCCCCTCCTAGGGCCCCACAAAGCTGAGAGGTGTAGGCCCCCGGGGTGTGCTGTCCTGGAAGGGTGGCCTGGCTACACTAGCCATCAGGCTGTCAGCACTGCAGGTCCTGCTCGGACACTGTCCCTTCCACCAGGGGCAGGACAGGGTGGCACAGGGCCGGGACGGCACAGGGCCCTGGCTCCCATGCTGCAAGCCCTCAGGCTCCCTAACTCTAGGCCTTGGTTGCTCCGAACAATGAGGATCGGCAGCCCAGCTCCTGAGAACTTGTGGTAAGACAAAGAGAGCAGAGCCTGGATGACACGTCTGTGCGCCTCTCCCCAGAGACCCTGGACCCCCTCCCAGGGGCCCCTCATCCCCTGAGCTCGGGGGATGGTGGGGGGCCCCCGTACAGGCCAGACACCCTGGGAGCCCTAGTGGCCTCTCCAGTCTGGCCCATCAGCCACCAGAGGGCGCCCCAGGACCATAGGCAGAGTCAGGGCTGGTGGAGGTGGTCCGGCTGGCAGAGGCCAGCTTTGCCCCTGGACACCAGGGCTTTGCCTAGAGCCCACCCCGGGAGGAGAGGGGCTGTCGGAGGGTGTCTCAGAAAAGACTGGATTTCAGGTAAGCAGGGCTCCGAAATAGGGCTCCCACAAGGCCTGGGCGCCTGAGAGCCTGTGGACCAGACTCTGAGGGGAAGGGGCCAGGCTTGGGGTTCCTGGGCAGAGGGGCAGACCCAGCCCTGGCAAGGGGGTGGGACTGGGCCCCACATCCACGCTGAAAGACTAGCCTGGGCTCACACCCGCCCTGCTGGCCTGGGGTCTGGCCCTGCTGTGGGTCCTGACAGAGTCAAGGGTGTGAGGGGAGTGAGGGTCTCCCCAGACCCTCTGAGCCTGGGAGGCAGGAGGCACAGGGCCTTTGCCCTCTTCCCAGTCTCTACTCCAGTCCTGCCCTCTGCCTCTGCCTCCTGGATGCTCTTCTCCAGCCACCCCCAGCCTAGGACCCTCCCTGCCTACAACCCTCAATGGCTCCCAGTTAGTCCAACAATAAAACCCAGTCAGCAGGCCACAGCCCTGCCCTGCCTCGCCCGTTGCCTACCTCTCCAGTACCTGCTTCTCTCTTCCCACGTTACCCGGTGTCATTTTTCAGAGAGCCTCACCTTCGGAAGTGACCTTTCACTCACTTGTCTGCTTCCTGCCTGGGACTGTCAGCTCCTGAACGCTCACAGAACCAAAGCTGTTGGGTGAACAGACGAGGAAGTGAGTGAGTGGCTAGGACGAGGGGTGCGGGTCTGTGTTTCCGTGAGCCGCCGAGGGCAGAGCCTCGGGACCCGCAGGCTGCAGCCCCACGTGGGCTCAGCTCAGCCTGGGGCACTGCTGCCCGGCGGGGAGGGAGGCCCCCGGGTGCCACCTGAGCCCCCTAACACTGTTGGGGGACATCTGAGGCCTGCATACACCTGCTTTGCTTTTAGCCACCTCCATCCCCTTTGTTACAGTTGGCTCAGGGGCTGGCACCTCCCGGGACGGGACTGAGTTCATGTGACACTTCCTTTGGGGAAGAGGCCACACCAGGCAGAGCGAGAGCTCAGCCCCCAGGCCTCTGTCCCTGCGACAGCAGATCCCTCTCGGAAGCAGGCTGGCCACAGAGACCCTCTGTCTCCTGCCCCAGCGGAGGCCTGGGAAGGGGGAGGGGGTGCTGAGGGCGTCTCCAACACACACTGCGCTGCAGCTGGAGGCCCCGCCCCCGGCTGTGCTGGGTACCATGGAGCTTTATTTGTAGGCAGGCCGCAGGCCTCTGGGCCCCCTCTGCTCTTTGTCTCCCCTCCCGGAGTCTCCCTGCCGGCCTGGGGACCTCCTCCGACCCAGCACCTCCCTCGGGTCTGTGAGGGGTCTGGACCCAGCCCCTCGGCCAGGCAGGGCCCTGCCCTGGTCCTTGGGAGAGATGCTACCCCTGGCCACTCCTGACTGGAGAGGGCAGGACAGGCTCTGAAGGATGGGGCCACCTGCCTCCACCCCTGGGCTGAGCTAAGCCTCCCTGGTGGAGGCCGTGAGCCTGCTGGGCCACCCCATTTGAGGTCACCCACGCTGGGCAGCCCAGACTCACCCCAACCCTGGTGACCTCCCCACACTCCCAGGTCCTCCTGGAGCCCCACCCATGGTACTGGCAGCGCCTTCTTCCCACGAGGGCGCCCGTGGTTCTGAAGCTGCGCCTCGTGGGTCCTCGATCCCACAGCCACGGCCAGTGTCCTCTCCCCGAAATGATCATCAAGATCTTCTCAGCCCAGGATCCTGCATCTGGCAGGCGAATCCTCATCTGTGGCCTCCAGCCCCAGAAGCAGGACTGGGAAGTGGGGGCACAGAGGGCATCGGCGGTACCCCTGGCCTGGGTGCTGTGCAGCATGGCCTCTGGCCCCCAGGCCACAGGCAGCATCTGAAGCTGGCCAGTCCTTCCGTCAAGCCGGGAGGGGGCGTTGACCTGCCACAGCTGCAGGGACAGAGGCCAGAGAGGCCGACCAGGGGCTGGGCCAGGACTCAGGCGATCTTGTCCCTGGGGTTTTCCGGAGCTCCAGAAAGGAGCTGTCCCCCAGCTTGCTCCCCGCGGTGCTCAGTGGTAAGTGCGGACCTGCCAAGTAACAGAGCAGCCACCACCCTGACCACAGGCAGCAGGCGTCAGAGCGCTGCGCGGGCTGGCAGGTCCCCGCTGGGGCAGCGGGCCCTCCCTGAGCCCCTTCACAGCTGGGGTCCAGGTCCCCATGGGAAGTGGGGACGACGATCAGATCGCCCTGTGGGGCTTGAGGGGGCCAGGAGAGCACTCAGAGCAGAGCTGGCCTTAGAGCTGATGGGGCCGCACTGCCCCAGGGCTTCCAGTGAGCGTCCATGCAAGGAGCAGCAGGGGGCTGTGTGTGTGAGTGTGCTAGAGTGGGCACAGTGTGTGCATGTGTGTGGCCCTGCGTGTGGACACACTGTGTGTGTGTGGACGCACAGGCTCCTGTCCTGCAGGGACACCAGCCTGTGGGCATCAGGTCAGAGGGACCACAGCCCCCCCAGTCCTCAGCCGCCCCTCTGTCCTCTTCTTCTTGGCCCCTGAGGAGGCCGAGATACCGAAGCCCCCTACCTGGGGGTCTGCAGGAGGAAATAGGTGCTTCAGGCTCATTAAACTACAGGCATAACCCCGTTCTCCCGTGTCCACCCCGCTACGCCGCCCCAACCATCCTGTCAACCACAGACAATGAACAAAGACGTAAGCAGAAGCAAATGAAAAAAGAGAAGTTATTAAAATGACTGTGGGGAAAAGTAAAGCCAGGGAGAACCTGGGTTGATGGTTGGAAGGACGGACGGATGGATGGTTGGGGGATTTTACTTTATTTTACTTTCTTATTGAAGTGTATAGTCGGTTCACAACGTTGTGTTAACTTCTGGCGTACAGCACAGTGATCCAGTCGTATATGTACACGTATAAAGATTCCTTTTCATACTCGTTTTCATTATAGGTTACTACAAGATGTTGAATGTGGTTCCCTGAGTATACAGGAGGACTTTGTTGTTCATCTGTATTATATATAGTAGTTACTATCTGCAAATCCCAAACTCCCAACTTACCCCTTCCCACTCCTTTTGCCCCCTGGTAACCATAAATTTGTTCTTTCTGTCTGTGAGTCTATTTCTGTTTCATAAATAAGTTCATTTCTGTCATTATTTTTAGATTCCAGATATAAGTGATACCATATGGTATTTTTCTTTCTCTTTCTGACTTTCTTCATTTAGAATGATGATCTCCAGATCCATCCATGTTGCTGCAAACGGCGTTATTTTATTCTTTTTCATGGCTGAGTAGTATTCCATTGTATATATACACCACAGCTTCCTTATCCAGGCATCTGTCGGTGGACGTTTAGGTTGTTTCATGTCTTGGCTGTTGTCAGTAGTGCTGCTGTGAGCTCTGTCTTCTTTTCTTCCCCCAATTTTGTGTACATCTATTTTATTGAAGGATAGTCAGTTTATAATGTTGTGTCAATTTCTCGTGCACAGCACAGTGCTTCAGTCATACGTGAGCACACATATATTCATTTTCATATTCTTTCTCACCATAAGTTATTACAATATATTGGATATAGTCCCCTGTGCTCTACAGTAGGAACTTGTTTATCTATTTTATATGTATATTAGTTAGTGCACATATTTTTTCAAATTAGAGTTTTCTCCAGATACATGTCCAGGAGTGGGACTGCTGGATCACAGGGTAAGTCTATTTTTAGTTTTTTAAGGAACCTCCATACTGTTTTCCACAGTGGCTACACCAATGTACATTCCCACCAGCAGTGCAGGAGGGGTCCCTTTTCTCCACAGCCTCTCCAGCATTTATTATTTGTGGACTTTTTAATGACGGCCATTCTGACCGGTGTGAGGTGATACCTCATCATAGTTTTGATTTGCGTCTCTCTGATAATTAGCGATTTTGAGCATTTTTCACGTGCCTATCGGCCATCTGGACATCTTCGCTGGAGAAATGTCTGTTTAGGCCTCTGCCCATTTTTGTTTGGGTTATTTGCGGTTTTGTTGTTGTTGTTGTTACTGGGGGATTTTATCTTTAAATGGGCAGGTCAATGAATACTTTATTGGGGAGTTAACATCTGTGCAAATAACTGAAGGAAAGGTGGTCCATCTGTCCATCCTCCAGTCACCCACATGCCCCAGTCTTCTACCCATCCATTCACCCATCCGACCATCCATCCGTCCATTCATTCACTCACTAACCTGTCCAGCCAATTATCTGTTCATCCACCATTCCATCTACCCACCCACCCATCCATTCATCGTCTGTCCGTCCATCCATCTGTCCAGTCACCTGTACATCCATCCACCATCCAGCTGTCCCTCCCTCCAGACAAGCCTCTCCCAGGCACCCACTGACCATTTGTCACTTCTCCTGGGCGCCCGGACGCACAGAGAGGAGCGAGTCGGGCTCAGCGCCCACGCACGACGCCCGCGCGCTGGCGGGAGCACAGCTCTTGCACAGGCTCTGGTTGTGGGCGTGGGCGCGGGGGGGTGGGGGTTGCTGGGCCTAGGGCTCCACCACGCAGCATGTGAGGCTGTCTGTGGTCTCTTCCTGGTCTGTGTGTCCCAGAGGCGAGGTCACCATCCCCTGCAGGCAGGGCCTCGCCTTCTGCTCCTCCGGCCCCTCCCCCCACCACAGCCAAGCATGGCTGGGAACTCAGTAGGCGCTCAGTAAATCCTGGTGGGCTGGCTGAATCGCCCCCGCCTCTTCCTCCTCCTCTCACCCCGTTTTGCTGCGGCTCCTTCACCCCGGCCTCCCCGCCAGCCCTGGGCCCAACCTGCTCACCTGCCATCTCCAAGTCCACTCTCAGCACAGGCCCAGGGCGGGCCCCAGCTCTGCAGGGTGGACGGGCTTCAGGGGGCCGGCCCCGCCGGCCAGAGTGCCGGGTCACCAGCACCAGCCAGGTGGATGAGGATGCTGGCTGGGAAACTGCCCACCACAGCCTCAAAGAATTAAAGACAGGCCGCCCAGCCCAGGCCTCCCGCCGTCCATTCTCCAAGTAGCCAGCGACACCCCCCGGCTCTCTAGCCAGGAAAGGCCTCGTGACTTCTCAGGTGCCCCAGAACAGGCTCTGCCTGTGCTCCTGGGGTCTACAGTGGCTGCTGCCCCAAAGGGTCAACTGTGGGCTGAGGGCAGTGGGCAGTGGGCATGTGCCCCATGAAGGTGGGAGGCCTCGAGTCCTGGTGATCAGACCCCAGGCATGTCAGGCCGCCGCCCTCACTCCTCAGGCGACACCAGGCAGGCACGTGCCCCCCAGGGTCCCACTGGCTCAGGAGTCCCCTAACTTCATACTACAGGTCACCCGGGCAGCCAAAGGATCAGGGTGAGTGTCTAAAAGTGCACATTATAGGGGCAATTTCACCAAAGATGGCCCGGGGCCGTGCATCCTTGCAGCAGCTGGACCGGCAGTCTAAAATTAACCCGTCAGTTCTGTAAGCAGTCGGTGCAGATTCCCAGCAAAGCTGATTACAAGGTGGCCCCGCCAGCTGGAAGTTGGGCCTGAACCTGAAACCTGACTCTTCAGCTCTGAGTGGCTGCTGCTCAGGGCTCCTGCGAGGGAGACTCTGCCGGCCTCCAGCTGCCCTGGCGGGGCGCTGGTCCCCAGGTCCCTGGGCTTTGGGTTCTCGGGCTGACAAGACATCCTCTTAGAAGGGGAGGGGGAGGCTCAGTGGCCAGTGGGGGGGTGACTGGAGGGGACCCCATTGCCATAAAGCTAACCACCCCTACTGCTGCCCCGGAACAAACAACGTGCCAACAGCCCCAAAGTTTTGTGACTCTTTTGCTCAGTTTGGAGACTAGGACTTGAGCCCTGGAGAGCGTCCAGTGGGCCTTCTGTCTGCCGGGCCAGCCCCGACCGCGAGCTGGGAACTTGTGACAACACGGAGCATGAGGCCAGCTCAGGAAGACAGTGATGTCAGATGACCTAACCTCAGACCAAAGGGAGCACGCGGGCAGCACCTGCCACCCGATTGGGCGGCGGAACCTGGATCCTGGGCTGGGAGGGGTGAATGTGGGGGTGTGACTCCGTGGGCAGGGCCCAGCCACCAAGGGACCTGTGTGGGCCAGCCTTCTGGGTCAGAGGTACGGCCCCTCAGAGGTGGCTGCCTGCCCCCTGACTCTGCCCCTCCTGGTCTCTCTTCTGAGCGCCCCACTCCCAGGGGCCCAGACCCCATTGCTCGAAGGCCGCCCTTGGGGGGGGGTGGAGCATCCCCATTCCCTGTGTGGTCACAAAAGGTCTCTGCACAAACACGTGCACATGTGTGCATCATACACAGTCACACACACATGTGCAAGGCATGTGAGCGCCACACCCACCCACCCACAATGTGCTCACACACCATACTGTGCACCAGAGCTGTGCCCAGGGCACACACGCATGCCGGGCCCTCAGCCTCCCTGGCCGGCTCCCGGCATGGCACCCGGGAGAGGAGGGCGGGTGACTGCCCCTGCGTCTCCCTCCCGCTGGGGCCTCTGCTGGGACGCGGAGTCCAGCTTCGTCCGTCCCGCCCCACTGGGCTGGGAGAGCAGCGAGGACTTGTCCCACGAGCTGCCCACAGTCCGCGCCAGTGAACTCTGTGGGGTGACTGTCCGACAGCCCATGGAGGAGGGATGGAGTCAGGTCAGAGTGGAAGGACTCCCCTTGGCCTCTGTCTCGAGGTGGTGGCTGAACTCAGGGTCCTCAGCATCCCCTGCCTGAGACGGAGGGAGAGGAGCTGGCTAAAGCTCAGAGCCCGGGCCCGCCCAGCCCCGCGGAGGCACAGGGCAGCCCCCGCAGTCCGCCCTCCCCGGCGCCCTGTCCTCTGCGTCTCGCTGCCCTCCCCGCTGAGCCTGAGCCCCAGGAAGGCCGGCCCGGAGCCTGTGGCCCTGGGGCCGGTGTGGAGCAGTGCCTGGCGCAGTCGGTGCCCAGGGGGACGTGGGGAACCACGGGTGAGTGGACAAATCCGTCATGGAGCTGGAGGAGATGCCATCCTTGCCCAGACACTGACCTCTCAGGGGCCACACACCCGTCATTTCCCCAGCCTCAGTTTTCCCATGACAACCTCTGGGATCCTCCCATGGCTGGCCTCGGGGGGGTAAGGTGTGCCAAGGGGTCTTGGTAAAGGGTCGCTGAGGGAAGGTGAGTGATGTGTTTCCAGAGTGTTCTGAGGCCCAGAGACAGCCCATGAGCCTGAGAGGCAGGGAGGGGGGCCTCCCAGTCCATGCATGGCCAAGTAGATCCATCAGCCTCTGCGTCTGGGACCCCAGGGTGTGCCATGTGCACCCCAAGTGACCTGGCCGAGGAGCAGGTCTGGGGAGGGAGGGGGCTCTCCCTGGTGGAGGCGGCATCTGGGGAGCCAGGGGCTGGGTCAGGCCCTCTGCCCTGCTTCCAGCAGGGCTGCCTTGCTCCTGAGGGCTGGCCCCGCCCTTATCCCCTCCCCTAGCCCTCTGCCCTCACCTGAGCCCAGTGCAGCCCCAGCCCCACTTCCCTACCCCTGCGCACCTGGCCTCACCCCTGCCCCTCCTCCCAGCTCCTCTGAGTTTTTGGGAAACTTGCAGCAACTCCTTGTCTGGTCTCCCATCCACCCCAGGGCCCCCACGCTGGGGCCAGGACCCCCAGAGCAGGCTTCTGCACAGCTCAGCTCCCCACATCCCCGCCACTGCCAGGTGCCTGAGTGGCTACTTACTACAATTTTAGAAATACTGAAACTTACACAGAAGCAAAGCCCACAGTGTCAAGGCTGTATCTGCCGGCCGGCTCATCAGTGGCTAATTCAGAGCCGGTTGGTTTAATCTCCACCCGGACCGCTGCCCCTCCCTGCTGATTATTTGGAAGCAATTCCCCGACATCACGTCGCCCGTCTGGAAGCACGTCAGTGCGTGCCTCCAACACGTGTGGCCTCTTTTTACCCTGAAGTTCGGTTCATACATCCCTTTTTAATTCATTTTACTAGTTTTCAGAATAATGAGCCCTAGAAACTGACGAGGGGCCAGGAGGGTATTTTTAGTATCATAATGAATTCATGGGGTTTTAATATACTTGACAATTCTTTTGGATGCTTCAATTGTTCTGCTGGTGCTCGGTCCCTCCTAAAACTTTTCAGCAGACAGAGCTAGAGAGCAGCTCTGAGATGACGTAGCTGAGGAGTTTACACTGATGTTCCCAGTTCAAATCTCAGGATTGGTCGCTGCTTCTTTGACTTTGTGTTTGTATCTCCTTTCTCTCGTCCTGAGAGGCTTCGTCCGGGAGGAACTGAACGCGGTGCAGGCACTACGGGCACACGTGGGCGTATCATTTCACAGCAACGATGCAAATACCATTACTAATGGTACGGTCTTTGGGCTCCTTTTATCTTTTGGGTGTGGGTGACAGTACTGAGAAGGGGCCACACTGTGGGGCTGTACCTGGCTGAGTCAACTAGCTGAGGGACCTTCTGGTTGTTCCTAGTCCTTCTCTAATACAAGTAATGTTGCAGCGAATAGCCTTATGTCCAAATCGTTCTCGGCTTGTCGCACGTATCTTTGGGTCAGAAGATGGAACCAGCTGGCTGGGCCAGATGGGACACTGTGCTTTTCCTAACGCCACCGGGACCCCTGTCCCGCCGATGACAGTGCTCACCCTCGGTCCCGCCCACGGAGCCCGCAGTCAAACGTGTGGATTTCCACCAATCAGGTAGGTGAGCAATGGTGTCAGCATGTACTTTCAATTTGCATCTTTCTTTCTTCTTTTTACTCTCTCTCTTTTTTATTTACTGATTTTTAATTGTTTAATTTTATTTTTTATTATTAAAAATTTTTTTAGTTTTTTTGGGAGATAATTAATGTACCTTTTTTTAAAATGGAGGTACTGAGGCTTAGAACCCAGCACCCCGTGCGTGCTATGCACACGCTCTACCACTTGAGCTATACCCTCTGCCCTGCTTTGTATTGAAGGGCAGTCGAGTTACAATGTTAGTTTCAAGTGCACAGCAGAGCCACTCAGTTACACATGTGCGTACATATTTTTCTTTTCAGATTCTTTCCCACTATGTGTTATTACAAGACACTGAATACAGTTCCCTGTGCTCTACAGTAGGCCCTTGTTAGCCTCTCTCTTTTTAAGAGGAGGTGCTGGGGATTGAACCCAGGACCTCGTGCATGCTAAGCACACACTCTGCCACTGAGCTGTACCCTCCCCAACCCCCCACATCTTGTTACAGGTGACGTTGTGCATTATTTTTTTGTAAGTGCGAGGATCACGAACCCCCTTTCCTGTGAGCTGTGCACGTCTTTCGCCCCCTTTTCCACAGGGCTGTCCGTCACTTCCTTCTCGGTTTCAGATGTCCTTTCTGTGTCAATGCTGTGAGTCCTTTGCCTGTGCTGTAAATCGCACATGCTTGTTCCAGTTTGTCATTTGCCTGTTTTACTTTGTTGGTTTCAGCTATTGTCTCCGGATTTTGGCCATAGTTGGAGATGGTTTCCCAGCTCACAGCTTGTTGAGGAACTCACCCATACTTTCTCGTAGACTCTACACAGTTTCATTTCAACTTTCACATCAATACCTTTGGTCCATTCGAAATTTACTTTTGCACGTGTGGGCAAGAGGGATCAGTTCTACCTTTTTCCCTTTCTCTGTGACTCTCCAGTTGTTCCAACTTTGCATGTTAGAAATTCATCTTCCTCCTGCTGATTGGGGTGTGGCTGTACAGACACCGTTCATTCATGCATGTCTTCATTTGGAAAGTATTGACTGAATGCCTGCTGGTGCCCTGGCTGTCCCCGGGCCCTGCGGAGGCGGGCTCTCCTCCTTCTTCTGGCTCCCTGCCCATTTTGTGTCCTAGGAGATGCACTTCTCAGCAAGCTTTCCGCGCCTTAGCAGCCCTGAGTCTCCACACTGCCCAGCACAGGCTGGGACCAACTTTGTTCATTCCCTCTGCTTACACAAACGTGCCAGCACCATCCGAGGTGGGAGGAGTCGGGGTGAAGGGCCGAGCTGCACTAGGTCCAACAACAAGAGCTGACTTTATTTACTAACAAATCAGCCCCAGGCGCTCAGTGAAGACCTGGGAAGTGTCTCATAGATTACAGGTCCCTGACATGGCAGGTGGAGACTCCTCCGCCCAGGGCAATGTCCTGACGGAGGTCAGTATTTTTCTGCTAGACACCCATCCTTCATCCTCATGCCAGGGCAATGTACAGGGACCCAAATGCCAGCGCAGGGTAGGGGACCTGTGCAATCCTTCTGACCGTGTTACCCACCTCCTGACCCTAGCACCCACCTCTACACCATGCCCACCCAGGGAAACTCACAGGGCGCAGAAGCAGCTGGGTCCAGAGGGCAGGGAGGACAAGACATCCAGTCTCCAATGCCTCTCCCTAGACCTGCTCAGGCAATCCTGCCAGCCTGTGCCCTGGTCAAACCCTGTCCAGGCCCCAGCAGCGCCTCCCTCAAGGGCGCCCTGCATGTGCCCTGCATCCTGCCCGCTCCCCCCACCTCCCTCTACCCCCCACCCACACATGGCTCCCATTGGGCCGTCCTTTACTGATGATGACCCCGTCTCATCTCCAGGGTCCGACGGCCCTGTGGGCAACGACCCGACAGCATTCTCTGCCTGCAGCCCGCGCTCGGCAACGCCCGGAACCCAGGAGGTGCTCAGAGCATTTGCCAGGCTAACGCGTCTGCCTCCTGATGCGTCCCTCCTTACACCCCACCCTCTACGGAGCCACTCAGGGCGGGTGAAGTGGGTGCCTGAGCCCTTCACCGCCCTCCTGCCCGGGCCGCGCAGTTCGTGGTCACTGCGCCTGCTGACCTCGCGCCTTCCTTCCTCGCTGAGCTGGCGGCGGAGGCGGGGTGTCCTTTCGCCTAAGCAGGTGGGCGAGGGGGACCCAGGAGCACGTAGGCGCCAACCGCGCCTAACGAGGAGCGCGGAACCCGACGGCCGAACAGATGGGCGTAGTCGGGGAGGGACACCCAGGTGAGAGCCGTCGGGGCGCACAGGTTGGCCGGGGGCGGGGCGTCCGGGCCGGGGCGGGGCGCTTCAACTCCCAGGACCAGCCCGCGGCCGCTGCCCCCTCCCGGCCCCGCCCCCCCCCCACGCCCTGGCGGGGCGGGCAGCGGGCCCCGCGGCGAGGCTGGCAGCGGCGGCGGCCAGCACTGCGCCCCGGCGCCCGCCTTCGCCGCAGCTTCTGGTGCCGCTGCGTGCCGCTGCCCGGCCGGCCCCCGCGGGCCCTGCCTGGCCATGGCCGCGGCCTCCTCCCCGCCCAGGGCCGAGAGGAAGCGCTGGGGCGGGGGCCGCCTACCGGGCGCCCGGCGGGGCAGCGCGGGCCCGGCCAAGAAGTGCCCCTTCTCGCTGGAGCTGGCGGAGGGCGGCCCGGCGGGCGGCGCGCTCTACGCACCCATCGCCCCGCCTGGCACCCCGGGGCCCGCATCCCCCGCCACGCCGGCCGCGCCCCCCGCCGCCGCTGACCTTGGCCCGCGGCCGCCAGTCAGCCTCGACCCTCGCGTCTCCATCTACAGCGCGCGCCGCCCGCTGCTCGCGCGCACTCATATCCAGGGCCGCGTCTACAACTTCCTCGAGCGCCCCACCGGCTGGAAGTGCTTCGTCTACCACTTTGCCGTGTGAGTATCGCCGCCAGCCGGCCCGGGGACGCTTTCCGCGGGGCTGGGGAGAGCGTCGGGGGAGCGCGGTCTCCGTGCCACCTGCTGCCTCCCGGAACCGTCCCAGCTGCGTCTCAGAGCAGCGCGGAGGGAAGGAAGCGGGTAATGCGAAAAACAGAAACGGCGAGGAATCTGGCACGGAACCTGTCCCGTTGAAGTTTAGGGACGGGTAGGTCTGACCCTGTGGGGCTGGAAAGCCCCTGCTGGCGCTGCCCAGGCATGTGTGTGGGGTGCCAGCCAGGGAGGGGTGCCCGAGCCCAAAGCTGGTCCACTCCTTCCTGGAGGGATCATCCAGGTGTTAATCCTTCTGCGAAAGGACAGGTGCAGGGGAGAGAATTCCCAAGGGCCCTGTGAGGCAAGAGGGGGAGGCCTGTGCTCCTGCTGGTGCAGCAACATCTCAGATGCTCCCAGGTCGAGGCGGGCCCTGCTGGGGGTCTCCTGGGCCAGCAGGGGCTGGGCTGCCCCAAAGGGCGGCAGGCCTGGTGGTGTTGCCTGAGGGGTCAGCATGGCTGTAGGGCGTGCCCAGGGCCCCATGTTAACCCGACTAGGCTCATGAAAACCTGGATTGAAGCAGAGGAGCCTGGAGGGCATACGAGGCAGCAGTGGGTTTAGGCCCATTTCCACTGGTCAGTCAGAGGAAGCCATGTATCAGGAGAAAGCAGGGCCCTGTCGGCAGCACCTGGCCCCGCTGCTGCCCAGGTGGTTCTGATTCCCGCTGCGCCTGCCTGTGTGGGGCGGGCACAGCAGGGCACTACGTTTCTCAGGGACAGGGGCCCAAGGAGCCCTCTCCTGCCACTCTGTGGTCCTGCCGCCTGGCCAGTGCCCTCTTGGTCTGGTGCCTGCCTCTGGCCTGTGAGCCTTGGCTTGGCCGTCCCCACTGATGGCGTGGGCTGCTCTGGGGCTGCGTGTGCTGGCCTCCTTCTGGCTTCCTGTTGGCAGGGCAGGTGCTTGTCCCTGCTGCCTTGGCTGGCCTGAGGCTGGGAGAGACCTGGTTGGGGAGGAGCGGTGTCCAGGGCCCTGTTTTGTCCCACTGATAGCCACCACCAGGGCCCAGGAGAGCAGAGGGGGCCAGGCCCTGGCTGGCTTGGAGCATGTCTCGGCAGGTGCGGCGAGGTGGGGCAGCACAGCCTTGGTGCCTCACCTTTGCTCCTCGGAGCGCAGGTGGTACCAGAGTGGCTGCCCTCCCTGCGGATGGGCAGGCCTTCCTCAGCAGAAGGGCAAGCCTTGAGGACAGTACCCTCAAGCATCTTCCTTGCCCCCAGCCCCTGCCTCCCGAGCTGCTGGAGTACACCTGAGCGGTGGCTGCGGCTGGGCTGCGGGAGAGGGCGGCCTTGCTCACGGCTGCAGCAGCAACGGCGTGTCTTGAGGCTTGGGGGAATGCTTGTGTGTGTCGACTCCAAGGGACCCCACCCCGGTCGGATGCTGGCTATGTAAAGCACCACGCCGACGGCAGCCTGTGGGTGCCCCTAGGCACATGGGCTGCTTGCCTCCCCGCCCATGCCTGCTGGACCCCAAGCTCCTTGAGGTGCCCAGGGGTGGAGTGAACCCCGCTGCCAGTCCTGGAGCAGACCCTGCCCAGCCCCCTCTCTGTCCTGGAACCCTGCAGGCCAGCTCCAGACGGGCAGAGAATGGCCAGGCAGTGCTGCAGCGAGGGCCGCCGAGGTGAGGGGCCCGCAGACACCCTGCTGGTCTGTGCCCTGGGAAGGCGGTGCTGCGGGTGCACGTGGCCTGGGCTCCCTGGCTGCTGCGGTGCCTTGTGAAGGAAGAGGGCCCGCCGCACCCCAGAGGAAGTC